>NC_135519.1:7985199-8304237 GCF_051989575.1 Stigmatopora nigra | reverse complement strand
CCAAAGTATACGAAAGTACCAAAATAAATCTCTAAGAAGCCTTTTAAGTAAAATGACTGAAAGTATAGTTTATTGGAAAAAGATTAAGTAGTATTAAGCTTTTGAAATGTTTTGTTTCATCCCAATAAATAGCCTCCCTTGATGTCTTTAAGCCATTGTTTCAGCTTTACTTTGTGTCTTTGAAAGCCATTGTATCCATTACAGCATTTTCATGCTGTGCCTCGGGACATGAAACGGCACCTTGCGTGACTTCCACTGCTGTAGGCTGCCGCCCATTTAGCGAGACTGTCTGTTATCATTAAAACCCCAAAGACGGTGAAGGGGAGGGAGTTCCTGAGGAGAGGCAATTTTCTTTGGAGTTCTGTCTCACCTCTGACCTCTCACAGTAGGAAGTAGGTAAACACCAGTGACAAAATCATCTTCAAGCTTCTGTGATTTTTTTAGGAGAGAGCTGCTATTAGAACAGCAACGTAGTCGTCATGCGGAGATGAAATCGGATTAGAACTCGTCGGGCGAGGGGCCTAACAGTGAGAGCCTGCTGTGTGTCTTTTAGGATGGCTACTGGAGAAAGTTTGCACATGTGGTGAAATTAACACAAATCTACTGTCAGAAGTACAATGTACTCACGTACAATATAAACTGAAGAGTCTGTTTCATGAAATGTTATGCTTACATTTCCTTCATTTCCTTGTTTTTATGGTCAAGAAATTATTTAGAGTAAGTTTCAATCCATTTTGAGTGAGAGTGACCCCCTTGTCAGAAAATAAATGGATCGGCTGTATAATGAGGTCAAGGGTATGGAAAAATTTGCATTTTTTGTTTTTTGGGGGACAAAAATGGATTTCTGTTGTTGTTCATTTTAATTTAGTTTGATCATTTCAATGTATTATATAATTCATTAGTTTATATTATCATATTGCCTTATTAATTCATTAGTTTATATTATCATATTGCCTTATTAATTCATATTATTTTTCATTAAAAATACTCTTAGAAAATACAATAAAGATTGATAGTACTATACATGAACAGCACAGTTTGAGCCATTTGGCCACATTACTAACATTTGGTATACAAGTGTTATCAAATATGAATATTTTATGGCCAGCGTGCACAGAAATGTTATGTGTATTATATCAAGACTTAATGAAGTATTATCATTATTATTGTTAGTATTAAAAATGGTCACTGAAAGAAAACATTCCAAAAGTTAGGGTTTTTGCTCGATTATTATTAAAAACTGCTCTACTATGTATGTGGCACAGTCACGATTCTATTACATATTTCATTTTTCCGATCATCAACAAGTGGAATAAATCAGGTCAGTCCTGAAGGCCAAGATATCAAATCAAACAGCCATCAATAACATCATTTTATGCACAGTTAGTCTAGTCATTGTAGTCGTAAATCACTTCAGTAAAGAACAACAACAAAAGTATTATTAAAAAACTGCCTTCATCCATCCAGTGTCTTGATAAAGCACTTCAGTTTTTATTCACTTGTTCGCACGTAGTTATTTTCCATGTAGTCCTGCCTACTAGGCCATTAGAAACAATGATGGATGACATAAGTTGTCTGACAGCAGTGGAGAAGATACCAGCAAAGCTTTTATAGCTGGCATAGATTTGAAATGCGCAGTCATGCGGCGAGACTCATATTAAGCCCCCCATTCTTTGCAAAGAAGTAGCAAGAGTTCAACTGGATTGAAAAGGTTTTCCTCCACTTAAAAAAAACGGTGGCCTGCACTTTCATTCGGAATTCGAGGGGGAAAATGCCCTTTTAGTGTGAGAACGGAGGGGAGATGCCTTCACGGGCTGGTGGTTACGCTCTAGCAAGGGCCTCAAAACAAAACAAAAAAGACCTACCTCCATGAATGCTCAGTTCATATGCAAGGTCGTTGGGATTCTCATTAGCACTCATCTGCACAACTTGGCCAGGCAGCCATTTTAGTCTCTAAAGAATTGAAAAAAAGTGCAGCGGTGTGGGGGTGGGCGGGGTGCTATTGCACTCTTTGAAATTTGGAGAGTCCGGTGATCTTTCCGTGCTCAATTTGTAATAAGGTGACCACAAAAGAACGCGCTTTGGTTGAAATTCAACCTGTTGAATGCTCACCAAACCGGATGGGATTTTCTGGCTTTTAGTTGTGATGAGAGTTTCATTCAACTGCTTAAACATGTTTAGTCACACAGAAAAATTTGTCTTGAAGTTTTTTAATATACTTTTCGTTATTTGAGATGATGTTGCTTCTAAAACAACACTTACTAACTGGGCCTTTATCCATTCATAGTATCCATATAAGTTTTATGCATATGTTTACATTATTTCTGTATTTTTTCACCATGTGCTGCAAGCCCAAGGGGCTGCAATTTAGGCACTTCTGCATTATATAGCATTTTGAAATATTATTCATCTAAAGAAGAGTTTTATCATAATAACCTCTTCATGTGTTGTCCCCAGAAGCACAACCATGTTTGGTGAATTTGTCAATGTTGACACACGGATGATGAAGCGTATGTGCGTGACTCCTTTACATGTTTTCTAAATCCTCCCCAAAGGAGGCCCCTCCACTTCCCCCCACAGGTTCACAAAATAGATGTGAAACGTGAGATAAGCCGAGTAAGTGCTCCCAGGTCATGTGTACATTTTCACTGTGGGTCGACATAAATCAAAGTAATGAATGGATTTATTCTGTGAAACAAATTTTACCCCATTTCTTAGTGTAAACTAATGCAAAAAGCCCGGTTTGGCCAGAAACACGTTACAATGTAACTGTACCTCTTCTGCAGGTGCAAATCATCACCTGCACACGCCTTGTTGCAAACTCCTCCCTGACCTCCGTTCTCACTCACACGCGATGAGCCATTGAAGTGTCAGTCATGCAGGAAGAGGATCGGCTCTTCCGAATCAGCTTATTAGCATTCAGACGTTTTCTTTGGCGGCTCTTCATGTGCACTTCCACTACAACTACACAACAACACCTTCTTGTATGAAGGGATTAACGAAATGCTCCAGCATCTCAACAATAGGAAATGTGCAGTTCAAGAGCTCAAGGAGGCTTTGTGCAAATAGGTGTTGATTTAAAACGTTGTATAATTCAAGGATTTTAATTTAGAAGGCAAATGTGTTTTGATTTAGCTACTGCCTGATCCGCTACAACACATAATTTCTTTATACCTGCAAAAGTAAATCATGTGCTTTGACTTTATGCTTCTAACTGAAATGAAATTTCAAATAAAAACCCAAAAGTATGAACAAAAAAATGTTTCTGAAATGTTGGGGATCTCTAGTTTTTACTAGATAGGACCACATGTGTCAGTTAAATAAATAAATTAAAAAGGGAAATATGACGGATGGCTGGATTCAAGTACAGACGGACAAAAGTGACAGGAAGCAGATGAAACTGACAGTCTAAAAAGAAAGTACTATTCAAACAGTACAGGAAATATAACAGCTGCAGCTACCTACTTAAAGAAACTCAATAGGAAGCTGTGATCAGAAGTACACTTATCGGAATAATGCATGGAGTTTGTCGGCCTGTATTATATGCATGTGTGTGTGTTGGAAACTTGAATTATAAGCTATATTTGTACCATCAAGAATAAGAATATTAACAATGTGTAATACAGTGATCCAAATAGATGAGAATATGCAGCATCCGTTTTTAAATAATTGTTACAGTATCATAAGGGTGTGGATGACGTGGCGTGGTTCTCCTCGTATAAAAGAGGCTGGTTTCAGTCCACAGTTTGGATAGTCTCCACCCTCTTGGAATGATTTGCAACCTCAAATGCACAACCACACCAGCATCTCAATTTGAAAGACACTCGTTGAGGGGATAAAACTGGACACTCGGTAAGATCACTTTGCATTCATTTTACTGTAAGGTATTTTCATGCATTTTGGGAAAAAAGAGTCAAATCCGTTAATATATGTGCATACCTTTATTTTAAACTCAACTTTAGAGTGTTATTGGGGACCATGACCCGATTATATTTCTGTTTTTATATTATTCAGTTTGATTCATTTAGTTTTTATTAACCTTTTCATCAGTCAAGTTTTGGGTCATATAGGCCACACTTACATACCAACCTTTGACATTGTGACTTACATGACCCAAAATATAATGTCCCTCAAGTGCATACCAGGACTTTGTGGTATTATTATATTTTAAATATCAAAAACAGTTAAGTGTTCTTTAAAGTGTGAATGCTGTAATATTGATTAGGACTAGCAAGTGGATGGTTCTGAGGTTCAAGTTCCAATCTCAAAAATACAAAAAAAACACAAACACATAAATATAAAAACATATTATCCTCTATTTATTGCAAAACAAAAAATGTCCTTAGATAATGGCAGGCCAGAATAGCGACCAGTCAGTCATAGCTGTTAACAAAAAGCTAGGATTGGCTTCACTTAGGTCACATACCGGAAAAATGGATCGAAGAATGAATTATGGGGTTCGCTGGATATTTGTGTAATATGGGCTGCTGTCCGTGGTGCTGAAGCATATCCCCAAATGCCACTGGGTCACAGCAGACACGATCAAGAGGCCCTACTGGAGCGGTTGCTCTTCAAATTGACACACGCCATTAACCTCACGGGCTCGATGTGCATTTTTAAGTCACGTTACAGGCGTGAGACTGCATTCCACACCAGAGCAGACAGAAATGACAGAAATCAATGACTCAGCAGTAGCCAAGGCCTCTTGTGTCGTGCCCTCGTTGTAATTTAGCTAGTAGTGCTTCACAAGTGGCATTCTCCTCCTCCTGGTGGCTCTTTTAAAAAGCACAGCAACAGGTCCATTTTTGTTTGTGCCTCGTCACCCTGACTATAGGAGTTAAATATTTTGTTGCTCCATCTTGTAAGCAGCATGTAAAAAACACAGGTTGGTGTCACAATGATTTAATTATGTTGGTGATGTAGCCTACCTTAACAAAGATAATAATATTTAGATTGCAGGTTATTTAATTAATAGGGATAACAGTGCAAGTGGACAAAATGCAGCATGATAGGGGCTGAATTTGGCTTTAAAATGGTAGTAAAAAACGCCGGTTCAAGTGTGAGCTTCTAGTACATGTACATTGTTTGCTAGATAATGACATGCTTAGTTTTGTTTAAGTGTGGTTCAGTCTTTTATTTAAATAATTAAAACCACAAAGTAAACGTGCAGGTTAGGGTTAGACAAATAAAGCGGTTTGGTCCAAGGAGAAATGATTTCCTTTGACAAGCTACACTACAGTACAACTTTGATACTAATAATTTGGGCTGGTGCACACAAAATGAACTTTTGACGGCAACTAAAAAAGTATTATTATATCTATTTCATGCATCTTTAAAAAATGTAGCTGCGCACAAGCAGGAGGGGTGGCGGTGCTGTTCAGAGGAGGGGATGCGCAGGCTGGGCTACAACTAAAAAAAAGGAAAAAAACTTTCTGCATTATCAAAGCGTTTCGAAGACGCTCAATGCAACCTTATGGGATGCAACTCCATGACAAGCGCAAACAAAAGTTTGCAGCCGGTGCAACAGGCTGAGAATGGAAAATATATATTCCACACATCAAGTGTGTGTGATTGACTCAACTTGAAGCTTCTATTGATATTATCTGTATGTTTATCATTATTTTTTTTGCTGGGTACGAATCGACTTGTTTTTTTTTTATTTACAATAATATCCTTCCCTACAGGATCCTTTCCCGATGGCTTTGAATTTGGACGAGAGCGGTGGAGAGACTTTAACGAGCCTGTTATTGAGCTGTGGTACAATTTTGCTTCTCTTCCAAATGTGTCGCTGGTTCGGGCAGGGCTCGATTGCGCGCATCCCCGGTCCCTTCCCCTGGCCCATCATCGGCAACGCGGCACAACTCGGCAAGTCGCCGCACCTGTATTTTGCGCGCATGGTGGCCAAATACGGCGAAGTCTTCCAGATCCGACTGGGCTGCAGAAACGTGGTCGTACTGAACGGGGCGTCCATCAAAGATGCATTGATCAAGCAGGGCTCAGCATTTGCCGGCAGACCCGATTTCAACTCCTTTCAGCACGTCTCCAACGGGGACGGCTTCGCCTTCGTCACCTGGTCCGACTGGTGGAAAATGCATCGCAAGGTAGCTCAATCCACAGTGAGGATGTTCTCCACCGGTAACCAGGGGACCAGGGAGACTTTTGAGCGGCACCTCCTGGGAGAGTTTAAAGAACTACTGGATCTTTTCTTAACCAAGACTGAGCATGAGAAGTTTTTTGATCCAATTTATTACTTGGTGGTGTCCACTGCCAACATTATGAGCGCGGTGTGCTTTGGCAAGAGGTACCAGTATGAGGATGAGGAGTTCCGCCAAATGGTGGGCAGGAACACGCAGTTTACGGAGACTGTGGGCGCGGGAAGCATCGTGGATGTCATGCCATGGCTGCAATATTTCCCTAACCCAGTCAAAACTCTGTATAACAACTTCCAGTTGCTCAACAAGGAGTTTTTTTCCTTCATTCTGGAGAAGGTGGAGGCGCACAGAAAAACCTTCAACTCGAACACTATCAGGGACATGACTGATGCCATGATTGTAGCTTTTAATGGTAAAACGGCAGGCTACTCACCAACCAAGGATTACGTGCCCTCTACTGTTGCAGATATATTTGGAGCAAGTCAAGACACGCTGTCCACAATGCTGCAATGGATCGTCCTCATCCTCGTCAAGTAAGACATTTATTTTGCTTGAGGGAGCTTTGAGGGAGGCCTATGGTCAGAATTAACCATTTCAGGGACAGTGTTGACTACATTGGACAGCTATTCAAAAGTGAACATTATTGGCTTATAGTTTTTGTCGTTGAAAATTTTAATATTAACAATCATTTTATATATAAGTTGAAGCATGCTGGACAAGTGGTTGGCACATCTGCCTCACAGTTCAAGGGTTAAAACCCTCCTGTGTGGAGTTTGCAAGTTTTTTTGCTGTGCCGACATGGGTGGGTTTTTGCTCCAGGTACCCAAAAAATGCATGGTTGACATTGTGCCCCACAATATGCTGGCAACTAATTGAAGGTGTGCCCCGCCGACTGCCCATACTTGGGTGGGATAGGCTCCAGACCCCTATGAACCTTGTAAGGATAACCGGAATGGAAAACAAATGAAGTTATGGATTATTTTTCATTCCTTTAGAGCACAAGTGTCAAAGTGCTCGTAAAAGTAAATCATGCGTTACCACATTTTGGGAATCACAGCATTATCTTTGGTGTAATGAGATCTTTTTACACGCTGAATGCCTGTCAAGTCGCTACTCAAGTTGTTTTTGTGGGCACTATCTTCAATGTCCTACATCTCCTCCAATTAGGAACCAATCATCTTGAAACGAGGCTCAAAATCTAGTGATTCTTGGATATAGATTTTTTTAAAAGCTTTTGTACAAAGACTATAATTATGCTGCAGTGCTGCAGAGTTAAAAATGTGTCCTTCAGGTTTCAAATTACTAGTTTGAGATGACCTTATGACCTGATTTACTGTGAACATTGCTTCAATTAATTTTGGAATAAACATGCTCTTTCATCAAAAGGTACCCGGAGATTCAAGTGCGTCTCCAAAATGAAGTGGACAAGGTAGTGGACCGTAGCCGCCTCCCTTCCTTCGAAGATCAGGCTGAGCTTCCATATGTCATGGCCTTCATTTACGAGGTGATGCGTTTCACCAGCTTCGTGCCACTTACAATCCCTCACTACACCACCACTGACACATCTATCAACGACTACACAATTCCAAAGAACACAGTTGTTTTTATAAACCAGTGGTCTTGCAATCACGACCCCACCATCTGGTCACAGCCTGAAAAGTTTGATCCCCAACGATTCCTACACCTCAGTGGTCATCTGGACAAGGACATGTGCCGTTCTGTGCTCATCTTCTCTCTGGGCAGACGGCGCTGTATTGGAGAGGAGCTGTCCAAGTTGCATATCTTCCTCTTGACAGCCCTTTTGGCTCACCAGTGCCACATACGATCGGATCCAGACGCACCACCTGACTTAGGCTATACCTATGGGCTGACTCTAAAACCAAACAATTTCTCAATAGCCGTGTCACTGCGCGATAGCCAAGGGCCCCCTTCCCGTCTTTCAGAATGAGTACCGGAAGTGTTTGAAAAGCTGGCGATTCCAAACATTGCCCACTAGGAATGGCTCCTCGGGCTCCGAAATACCATCAAAATGTTTAAAGTTTGGTACAAACTTTGAATCTTGACTGCATGGTAATGTAAAGGCTTCATAACAACCCAAGCGTTTACGCGGGGATACTCCAAATTGGTTTTCAGCCAATTGCAGAGCACGAGGCAAAAAAAAACATTCACGCTCACACTCACATGTAGCGACAATTTAAGCCTACCATGCATGTTTTTGAGATTTGGGAGGAGATCAGAGTAACTGAAGAAAACCCACCCACTCAGGCATGGGGAGAGCATGCAAGCTCAACAGAGGGGTGTGTGGGGCTACGCGTGCATGCACTTCCTCATATACCAGTAGGCTGTCTGGATTAGGTAACTGAAGGTGGCTTGACATTCATTGTGCGCTTGATAATTACAAGAGAAATTTCTACCGAGTATATAAATACATAAAAGGGGACTGTCTAGGTGGGATCACATTAAGCCTGTGAAAGTATTTGAAATGAATGCACAAAGCTATCCAAGGAAACAAGAGAAGAGTGCTTGCTCTCCGGGCTGCTTCAACATCAGATAAAAAGCTACCAAAATCTGCAACAAGTGTTGCACTACCGGCCAGGGTCCAGCTTTTAGCTCTCGTGAGTGACCAAAAACATTATCACGTAGGATGTCAAGAGGATTACAACGTCAAGTATTTGCATGTGATATAAACTTTGTAGAAGATTGAAGAGCCTCAAGATGCACACGCTCGAAACAACACAACTATTTGATTACAAACCACACTAATATTCATTTTAATTAGTCCATTATGCAAATTAACAGCGTACTTGTTTGTACACATAGCTGGTTAGGAAGGAAACAAAATCACTAAAAGCTGATCCAATGAAAGCAAAAAGTGAAAGTTAACTTTGAGAAGTATAAGCTTCTACAAAGTTGTTTGTGGTTCAAGAAAAACACAACACTTACCACACACACACAATACCCTTGACATTTTTTCAATTATCTTTACACGAATATTATTTGTTTCTGTAGAGATCCCCATATCATTTATTAAAGTGCCTGTAATCTAAAAATAATGTGTCTGTGAGTCTTGTGTTTGAGTTCTTTCATTCATCTGTCATCTCTAAGTAAACTGTATTTATTTATTTAGCGATACCATCAGGGTGAGCAAAGACAAAATGAATGCTGAAATGCCACACACACATTTAGAGCTCATTACTAATCCTATAAAAATGGGCAAACTTTGTCTTTGAGGAAATAACTAAAATAAATAAATATAAAATAGATGTCAGTTGTCTTCAACTGTGAAGAAATGACCGAACGAGTCGCATCGTGAGAATGCAGTGATGTCAAAACAAAAACCAAACCGATTATTAGGGTTGCCAGAAATATCACATATGAATTACATCACTAGCAAAAGTGTCAAACTATCAAGCAATATACGCTTACTGAAACTAGTTGACTCATGAGTTGCCATGGAAACAGCAGACAGTGCTCCATTAACACAAACTTAAAGAGATGAAATTTAAATATAGTATTGTCATATCAATAAAATAAAAAATCTAATTAAATACAATTTGTATCACATAACATGAACATTCAATGATTTCAAGTGACAAACAACTAACCTCTTAAACTGTTTGTTTTGTTGTAATGGATGTTTAGTCATGCCTTGCTGGACTGATTGACATTTTGATACAGCACAAATAAATACATAAAAAAAGTGTGTGGTTCACAAATCAGTTCATTTAGATTTGCTCATTCAAACCTTCGGTACCTCTATTCCTCTAGGGCAGGTAGGAAGTGTTTGGGAAATGCTTTTCCACACACAGCCGTTATCTCAGTGTCCCAGAACATCCTGTACTTGATCATCCAGACAACGTGTGAACAAAAGCACAGTAGATGATTACTGATAAGGTCGCCGCGTTACCATTGCACATTCAAGATGGGGACAAGTTGCAAAACATCATGTCAACAATGGAAGGCTTTAAATTGTAATTGAGTAGATGGGAGGCACAGACAGTTTAGAATGATGCCGCATGAATATGCTAAGTCAATGCAGTGACCTTCCAGCATTTTCTTGCCAAAAAAGTGTATGCTTCATAATATATTGTTTAAATAATGAGGGCACATTATAGCAAAGGAAAAATAAATCACATAATATAATTACCAGGCTGTGATCCATTTCATAAATTTATTGAATGATTCAATTCTAATCAATCATTTAGTTCACACAAGTCAATTAGGGGGTACAGTGCAGCCTTGATAAAATGTATCTTCATAATTTAAAACCACAATTATTAGAATTCTTTTGGTGTTCAATAGCGTAAATTCCCAATTAAGCCACATTAGCATCCATGTGTAAATTGACAAATGAAAATAATTTACTTTTAGGAAAACAAAATTAAAAATGATTAAAATACATAAAACAACAAAGAAGATTGAAATAAATACAACTCTGATCAGCATCAGATTCTAACTTAAAGTGAAGGAATTAAAACATTAGGGAATGGATACGTTTAACGCCCAATAGTCATAAATTATCATCATAAGTCACCAAAAACTACATTCGATATTTTTGTAAAGTCCCCAGCATTTGTGCTTTAGGAATAAAAATATTCCAAAACATGCTACTAAATGGCTCCACATAACCTGTGCAAATCATATAAACATACTTCACACCAATTTGTAAATTATTACATGCACCCAGATCAAATAAAATTATATTTAAATTTAGATTAAAAATTAACTAACTTTCAAATGTTATTTTTGTGTGGTCCAAAACATACGCAACCAAGAAAAATTAATCTCTTCCCCATCCAAGTGCGCAAAAACCATAAACAACCAACAGATAATGTGGTAGGTAGCACAAGTACACACAACTGGGGTTGTAGCAATGTTCAAAATCTTCCTTTAACCTATTAGCTACCATTGACAGTGATAGATTGCCACTCCATTAAAAGAGGGAGGGTTGGCAGCAAATGAAAGTTTTTCCAACATTTAAAGGAAGGTGTGTCAAGAGAGAATGCCAATTATAAATGTTTCTTTTGACTCCACTCTGAACAGAAGCAAGAGTCAACCATGTTATACCTGTGCAAGGTACAATAAAATAGAGCCATTTATCAGCACGTTGAGGAAAATATTATTGTCTGAGCTGCTTTGTTATTTATAAAGGACGGAACAGATAGTAGCAACAACTACAATAACAAGGCTCATATTGCCATTGAAACTTAGTATTAATAGCACACGCCCTTAGCTACATCTCTGAATCACCTTTAGGGTTGAACACTCCAAGGTCTGGAAAAAGAAGGTCCAACTCTTTCTGTGCTTCTTCATCCTATTGAAAGATATATGATGTTAGTGCAGTGCAGTAAAAGAATCGTAGTTTTACTAGCCATATAGCAAGACTGGGAAGCTCCTGGATCCCATTGCCTTATCAAAAATCTGGCCTGTTTAATTTTTAAAGGATTGGAATCAGATGAAAAATATCAGGGTTTTTTTCATGATTTATGAAGTAAATGGTTGCTAGAAAAAAAATTATCACCCAGATCCTTCAGTATTGAACACATTTTTTTTAGAGGGGTTGAGACAGTTCCTACCTCTTTGGTAACAGATGGTATCGAGCCAGCCACTTCACAAATCTCCCTCGCCTTCTTTCTGTACCCAATGTCTCTGTAACACTGTCACAAACAATAAAAATTTGAGATGTTCATCCTGCGTGGTTGATATTAAGACCTCTGGTTTCAAGAAGGTAACAGACCTTGGCAAGAAATACATAGTTGAGTTTGGAATATCCTGGATGGAGGTCTTCGACCTACAACAGATTTCTTGAGGTGAGTTTTTAAACAGAAACAGGTAGTAGGCCTCATTGGTTAAGACTTTTGCAGAGTGAACATCAAATAGCAGGACAAATACATTTTTGGCAACTTAGCTTACATGTCATGGGCAACGTGTTATAACAGGGAGCATCAAATTGATGGGTAAGAAGGATACACAAGACGCGAGGAAGAGGCACGCACAGTACTAGCCAGAAGCAAAATTCATGTCTCAGCTATATAAACAATCAAAACGCGAGAACGTTACACCTTTCTAAACACTGAGGGTTTGGCCTCTCAAAACTTGGCACAGGAGTTATTAGGGAGGAACTTGAAACTGAGCGTTTGTCAAATGGGACAGGAGAACATGTTTTAGTTTAATCAGTTAAAGTTGATTTTCTTTTGGTTGAAGATTCAAGTTTTTTGTAGATTGTTGTTGTTGTACATGTTGCAAATAAAGTGGGGGGCACTAAAGTATTTCAAGGTGACCATAATTCAGTAGGGGAGCATTTCACTTGATGGCATTCTCATGTATTGAACTGTTTAGATTAGGCTATTGAATGTAATGAGTGGTATCAAATGAATAAAAAAAACAGAACCTTCAAAAAATTCTTTAGCGCATCTTCAACTGTGGCGCTGGGAGGTTCTCCAAATAATGCCGTGGCAACTTTCCTTTCAAGCCAAGACAACTGGGCTACCTGCAAAAGGGACACCAGACTTCAGTCAAAAGTCATCTTTCTTGACAGAATAAATTACCAACACTAATTTTGGAGTTAAAATCTCCAAATAAAAGGTTGAGTGTTGTTGACTTCAATTCCAGTATACCTTATATTTTGTTTGCATTGCGAGTCTACCATTTGGTCTAGAAAAAAAAATTGACAAGTCAGCTAAGGCTCTAAATGAACTGCTTATGGCCGAAGGACTGAAAATGATCGGAAGCAGCATGGACATAAATGTGCCACACAATGCTCAGCAGGAAATATGCTCTTGTTTACAATCTGATTTAAGTCTAACAATGGGCAGCGTACATACACGAGCCCTCTCGTGAACATCCTCAAGGGGAAAACAAACTTCGAGGAAACCCAAACAGCGCTTTTGATAAAGGGCAAACAGTGGGTGTGTTAGCAAAGCCAGAGGCGCGGGCGCAAACATGTGGCAAGAGATCAGAGATGATGTGTGTCACATACAGCGTAGCACCAGCGGCCTAGGAGGTAGTAGGACAGGGGGTCTTGAGGCTTCAGCTCAATAGCTTTATCCAGATGATCCTGAGGCAGAAGGAAAGCAGACAGGCAGAGTGAACATTTTTATCGTTGATTCATGGCTGCTATTTCCACTGCTTTCTGTCCTGACCTGATCTGTCCTGCTTCACCAAGCCACAACTATTTCACAAACATCTCTCACACACGCGATCGTGACGAGCAGCCGTACGCTTCATCCTCTCACGCACCCTCCCTACAGCTTTTCCATGCGCCCTCCTTGTCGTTTTTTTCAAAAACATATTTGACTTCTTTTGCTCACCTATGTACGTAAACTGTGTTTTGGGAAAGGTCCTCTCAGAGAACAGAAATACATCTTTATTATAAATACATGTGGGTCAGCAAAAGATGTGTACTTTGTTGCTTGTAGCTCTTGATTTATTCACTGCCAAGGACAGTTATCGACATCAAATGAATCATAAAATGAATGAATTGTGCCAAATTCACAACTATACGACCGGATCACGGACATCGCTACTTAAAATACCATAGAAACCTAAACCTACACAGAGAGAAACCCAATTCTAGATGACGCACTCAATAATTTCTGTATTTTCCTAGTTTTGTACACCATTGTAGTACAAGTACCTAACATTAAGAATAATAGAAACTGCAGAAAACATGTTTTGACGGATGCTGAGGTGAGTTTTTTTTCATATTGAATATATTGATTTGAATTTAAACAAAGCTAAAGAGATGTTATACCAAATTTGCAAAATATGTTCACTCTAAGTAATAGTACAACTTACCTTGAATATGTAGCCATTTTTTATCTTGTTCTGCACTGTATCATATTCAGCCATTATGCCACACATGATGGCATACCTGTAAGGAGCATTTTGAGAATTATCACTAAATTAAATTATTTTTTTTGTATAATCTTATTTCAAACGGGTGCTATGTTGGTAAATAAAATGAAACCATCTTCTATCAACTGATAGTCTTCAAATTACAAAAACATGATTTCCATGTTTTTCCCCTTTAATGATGTTATACTAAATGTCTATTGTGCAGATCAATAGCTTGTTTTACATGTTCAGGTTATTCATTGCTAAATCTGTTTTGTCTATCATGTACACATAATAAAAAAACAAAAATGAAGTTGTGTACTGCATCTTGAGATTTTTCAATTTGGATTTAAGTCCAACAACAGGCCCCGTATGAAATGAATGATATTGTGTCATTAGTGTGAATGAATATTTGCTTTGTAGATGGAACAATTGAGCTACAGATATTTATAGATCGCAGACAGCAATTGGACATAAAAAAACTGTTGTGTACAACTGGTTTGACCAAAACCACATGCAGTTACTGGATGACGCTTCAAAGTAAACTATTGGACAGCATCCAAGTAAAGAAGCAAATGAGACTTTGTACGATTCGTCTTCTTGGGTCAGATGGTGTGTTGTGTTTTTGTACAATTGGCACTGTGATGTTTTGATTTGTGAAAAAGAAAAGGTACATAGAGAATCTAGGAATTATTTTTTTTAAAAGCTCGTCCATTACACAGGAAAAACAAAGCTCTTTAGTACGGTCGGTAAGATCCTGAAACTGAAAGGCAGCTCTATTAAACAGCTGCCAACTTGTGACATGTCAGACACCAAACACATGGTGACAAGTTTTTCTAATGGCAGTTGTGCTTTGTAAACACTTATCTCAGACATAAACTTCCTTGTGACGCTGCCTGGTACTGTTCCCAGTCCCTACCTTTTTTTTTTTTTTTACATAGGATTTTGTAACCACTGATCTTCGATTGTGTTTTTGCTCGGTTTAAGGATCATGCAAATTCCATAAGCAGACGAAGGATTAAAAGATGAAATTTAGAAAAGCTGTTTCTTTTAATTAACTAAACAAACACTGTGTTATATTTCTTAAGTGTTGTAGCACATGATTAACCTAATGCTTATTAGGCTAACAAACATAAATGACCAAAGCAAAGCCAGTTTATGATTTCCAATATGAAGTTAGGCAGTCAGATGTGAATAAAAATATTATCCTGTTAACAAAACTATGATCAATAATACCTGGAAAAATGAAAGAAAATTCATACACTACATTCAAAGTGGAATACTACTAATGGAAAACTAGGAATGGAATGAAGGAATGCATTAATGATTCCCGCTAAAATGGAAATAGGATTTCTGATAGCATCTCCCACACATCTTAAAGCAAGGTGAGTTCACAAGCAATTGGGAAGGTAAAATAATAAAGGGAATAGAGATAATGAAGATTTTATGCAGTTTCGCTGGATGTGGGCGAGGCCCAATTTAACAGTGGGAAACGTGCTAAGTGTGCTAAATAAGAGAACCATTGTTTCTTCTTCCTTCTTGTAACCACGTAATGTATCTGTGAAAAGTGCGTGCATACATAGTCATTCGTCTAGATGCATGATTGTGAGTTAGTGCTCTGGGCTGTTGTGTCACTCAAAGAGTCTTACATCTTTGAATATGTCATTATGGGAAAGTCCCTGTGTTTTAGTCATTCACATTCACTAGTTTACAGGTTATCATTGGACAATATACCATATGTTATGTGTATAACAATGTTTTCTTGTTATGTTTTATGTGCATGGTTTAACAGTTTTGAGAAGAGAGATTAGACCACTGGAGCAATATACTGTAATTTAACATACCACTGGTGACTTTCAGCACATGTAGGGTTCAGCGCCACTGCATCCTCACCAACCTTCTTTCCTAAAAGAGAGATAAACAAGTTACAACCATTGACATATTTTGACAGTGTGCAACGACAAAGCTTCAATGCTAAACTATCGCTGACATCCATTAGCCCCAAATTCATCAAGTGCTATGGGAATTTTGACAGGGACTCTGTGAGCCTCAATCTAATAAGTTAAGGTGTTGTGGATTTAACTTTTTGTTCTTTATAATTCATGCTTTTAAATTTAAATTCTTAAGTGGTTTCAGAGTGGGTGCGATCACACAATTGGAACTAATCTAGTGTATTTTTCCAACAGAGCATGACATGTAACAAACCTTTCTGTTCTAATTGGATCTGCTTTGAATAATTGTTCATGCCAAATCGGTAAGCTAATGGAATGTGTGAAGTAGAAGCGCAATCGCCTTTTTCCATTGAGTGGCAATAAGAAGATTTGTAGTGAAGTCTGGATTGTGCTTTGAGTTTACACAGTGGATGTAATTCTCGTTTCTTTTTTTTTCCAAGTTTCCAAAACAGTGTCAAAGCATTTACCCTCCAGGAATTGCGTCACTGCATACGAGTACTTAAGGGCATTACCAATAATAGCCAGATGTAAAATGTTCAATTTGTAAAAAAAATAATAATAATAATAATACATGTTAAGTGGGTACATAGGAGAGACAGTATAAGATTACCAGTTTCTGCATGATTCTTCTTTTCCTCAAGCGTACCGCTGATGTCATGAACATCACAATGTGCTCTAATTAGCCGCCAAAGATATGCAGAGTTCTGTCCAAACTAGAGAGATATGAATGCTAAGTAACAAAACAAATATGGGAAAATTGACCAAAGGTTCACATCCAGGCACGTTAACAAACCTCCTCTCGTTGTGTTGTTAATATGAGTAGACTCTCTCTTTTGTCTGCTTCTGTTCCCTGATGCAAAGAGTCGATTCTCTCAAGTAGAGAAGTCAACTTGTCGGTTGTCTCTTGCCTTTCCTCCCACTGTTCATCATCACTTTGTACCTCTTCATCTGAGTCAGTCAGTGCAGTTATATACCTGTAAAATATGTGATTATTCCACCAATTCTAAACAGATATTTGCAAATGTCATCCCATCCCATTAAGAAGACCTGTATTGAACTTTGTATGTGGGGAAACATGAACTCATTGCTCCGTATGCCTAAAAAAAAGCATACTTTAATGTTGTCAAAAGGTAACTTCAAAATTTGACATTTGTTTATCAACTAAATGTGTGCTCATTAGAAGAACTACCAAGTACCAAGACCCAAAGGACATGGAGAGCTCTCTAAAGGGTTTAGCAAATCTCCTTGGTTACACTTTAGAAAAACAATCCTTGGTTACCATGCTTTCTTCTGCAAGGCTTTGAGCATGCAACCTAGCTTATTCAATGTGTAACGGCTGACAGGGCCAATAAGAAATTTCCATCCTAAACAACCATGGACTAATTCAGAAGGGTATACTTTCAACAGCCTACATAGAAGAACATTTAGGAACTGGTTTTAATTTCGAGAACATACATTTCTTTCAATGCTCAATATTGTGAGACACCCACGGTGGCAAAAAGCAAGCCCAGTCTTAAAAGTGGGACACATTAATCGAGGGATTTGTGAGCAAGACATTCACCTTATTCACAAAACAACCTATTACTTCATATATCTTAATATCAACAGTGATTCCCATGACGGAAGTTGCACTAAATAAACAAAACTTTGCTGTTTTGTAGAGAGACTGTAAGTGGATCAGGGTTACTTGTTAAAAAACAATATCTTCATGCTTATATCAACAAGTCTCCAGTCACATGAATGCATTTGAAAAAAAGTTGTAATGTCCTTGAGCTATGGCAGTATGACGTTAATGAATGTAGCAGGTACTGTTTTGAAAATACAGGTTTCTACAAGACTTTTAAATGAAGCCTCTGAAAGCTTGGCACACAAACATGCTGATTGATGTTTTATTATTTGTAATATTAGTATTATTTTAACATTCCGAAAAATAATTGCCCCTATCCAAACATGCATGGTTGTAACATATGCAAGAACTATAACTTGACAATACTATCAGACTATACGTTGCAAATTTGTTACATGAACGCCATTTGTGTTGAACATAATGGATGGATAAATTGCGCAATAGGCTCCCTTGGTGGGAAAGCAGTATAATCCCTAAAGGGTTGGAACTGTATCCCTTTATCATTTCCATTCTCCCCACCCCTTGGACCACAAAAAAAAAACATGGCAGGACAAATTCTTTAATTAAAAAAATTATGCATGATGTGATTTCAACAACATCAGTATTTGCTGCTGCAAAATTCCAGCCACAAGCTGACTAGTAAGGAGGGTGAAACATCGGGAGGCAAAGTGGAAACATATTGTTTACTGCTATGTTTGCCAACACTAACAATGATCTCAAAGGCAGTATCTGGATTTCAACTCAACCTCCTAAACTGGATAATCAATGTCTACGTGTGCGTAAGATGACAAACAAATCTTAGTGTGAAGTGTTTAACAGGTGGGGAGGAGGAGCAGTTGGACAGTGATTTAAGATTCAGTGACACCTACAGGCATGCTGTGATGTTCTCTTGAGGTGGTACTGCTAGGGTTTACTTTACTACTAAAAATATCATTTGTCGATTAAAGGTGACATTATTTTTTCTGGATGAATAATTCTGACATCAGTATCTATAACACACATTTTAAAAAACCCTAACCCTATAATGATCATGTTGCATTGAGTCAATACTCACCCTCCCTCACTCTCCGCTTCTTCAGAACTTCGACCCCCTGCTCGAGCTCCAGCAATGTGGCTTCCAGCCCTTTTCCTTCGTATAGGTGTGTTCCTGTGGAGAGGAGCAACCCGATGTACCTCCAGTCTTTCAGCCCCTCTTAGCTCTTCGGCAACGTGACCTTGCCGGATGGGTAGGGAATTTTTCAATGCCTTCATCTCGTCCTTCAACTCTGATACACACTGAAGGAGGGCCTCGAGGCGGTCCATTACCGCCATCTGATCGCCAGGTAGACCGGGACTACCCATTAACGTGATGCCGGTCGCAAGTTCATTATTAGTGTGCAAGTAGTGCGCTGGCAATGAGGCTCTCCGTTTCGTCTTATAGCCCTGATAACACGCCACAGCCAGGCCAATGCCAGCCACTCCAGCCAAGGCTCCCAGAATCAGGACTTTGCTGTCTGTTTGTGACATGCTGAAAATCTGCACATAAAGGACACATTTGGGTTACAGATTGTGAAGCCAGTCCATTGACTTGATAAATTTGATCAGTAGCAGCGATGATTTTTGTGATGCAGATGTAAATCAATGTGTCTTTGATACCTCGACAGGTATTAAATTCGTTATAAACTGCAATAAAAAGCAGCATTTGTAACAGCTGTCAAAAATGTTTGCTAAAGAAATCTATCATATACTCAATTTCTTATTAGGAGGAAAAGCCATGTTGAAATAGTTTTTCTTCTAATGTAGTCGTTTAATAAAGCATCATAAATACAGTGATGTCAATATGAATCAAGAAAGAAAGCCTATGTCACACATCATAATCATGTTTTTTTTTAAATGAAATGCTGAATCTAAACAAGTGGGAGCATTTTAGATAACACAAAGCAGTCCGATCTGTCAACGAGAACATTTCTGCTTTGAAGTCACACAAAAAAAAAAATGAAATCAATAAATTACAGTGTGTTATTTACCTACAACTGTTATCAATCGGGTGGCTGTTAGCTTCGTTCCCAGTCAAGGACGTAAACAAAGTGGTTTGCCCTGGTTAAAAAACGAATCGTGTGGCACCCAAGACAATCAAGACAATCGATAATGCAGTACACCTTCTCATGTTTGAAATACAAAACAAAATTTGATGTTAATGTAGATCTCTTAAAAGAAAATTAACAAGGAATGGCCTGTTTTGAGTGGGTTGGTTGATATTCTGGTCTCAAGTGTATCAACCAAAATAGTCCGTGCGAATTCAAGGCAGCAAACTTTCGTTCTGCTCCACCAAAACTGCGCACTTATTATTACTGGAATTACAATGCATTTAGTTGTTGTTGCCTTTTTTAAAAGATTCTATCCAATTTTTGGTCTCTAGTTACAAATATTTGATCTAAAACATGGCATAATGTGTATTATTGTTAACATATTGCTATTTTTTGGTCAATTTTAAGTTATTATTGTTATTATTATCATTATTGTTATTATTAGTATCATTAATGTTATTATTAGTATCATTATTGTTATTATTATTATTAGTATTATTAGTATCACAATATTATAGATTTACATCAAAGCGTGGTGATGAAGATCATTTCTTTCACGTTAAGAGATGATGAGTTAATCTTATCTTCATCATTTTAATTAAAATATGTTTTTCATTATTCTACAGTAAATATAGTCGCTTACCTCTGGAAATTCCTCCTCCTGCTTTCTTTTCAAAGGACACTGACTATATGGGCTGACCAAAATATCATTATCACATCAACCTTGGACTTGTAGTTAGTGCAGCCTTCAACAAAGTTTATTCAAACATTATAATAAATAGCTTGAATGGAGGAGCAGAGGATTTGGTTAGATATTAATTTTCCTGTTTAGAAGCTTTTTCATAAAAAAGAATGTTTAACTTTACTGAGCAACATGATACACCGAGTATGTCCTATTCTGTACAGACCCAAAGAACTGAATTCAGCATGCAGTTCTCTCAAGCACTTTGAACAAAGTATTCTTCCTTTGTCCACAACCAACGTTTTGCCACTAGGGAACGAAAAACCATCCCGCAACCATGAAAACTGGCTGTGAACAGAAAAGATTAAGCTTTCTGCTTTAAGTTAATTATTTGAGTTTATTCTTTAGGCCTTGAGGTGGTGATAAGTGGGGGCGTATCCACTTGTGTCCTTCCCTTGGTTCAAGACAGCAGATAAGTAGATAATGTCAACATTAATTTTACCATAGCACACATCTCAAAACACAACTCAGCAGCAACATACACTGTACTGAAATACATTTATTTGGTGCATGCCAAACAATGAATGAAGGGTTGAAATTCTTGGGGAGAGGTCAAGAATTATCACAATACTTTTATAGGTCATTTAGCTGGCCTGTTGAGGGCAAGAAAGGAATATCAAGCATCTTTCTAAACTCACACATTTTGCCAGTGCTTGACTGCCCTCTAGTGAATATTTCACATTCCTGTTTCGATAACAAAATTTAATTTTTTAGGTAATTCATTTTGGCATTTGAAACAAAGTAATTCATACTAAATATGATATCACTGTATTTATTGAATACAGAAACATTATTTGGGACCATACTGAGTTTTGGAGATGAATAAATACATGCACAAATGGAACAATAAAGGTATATTTTTTCAATAAATATTTTGTGTCTGCATTTTTATTCTCGTGTACATAAGTTCTGTGTGTGAACTTTTCCCCCCATCTAATATTAATGAATAGGGCTTCTATGCCAACCAGTCGCAATAAAGTAATTTAGCCAGCAGAGGGAAACAAATAATAGTCGACTATATGATCATCTTGAAGTTGAATTCTTTCTGCTTGTCAGTGTATCCTTAAATAATAGCCAAGAGTTGTTCTTATGTAGCAAGTAAAATTTGGTGTCAGGATTTTTGACCATATATCATTGGGTGGTTTATGGGTGGAGAATGTTACAGATTACGGTCATAAACTCAGGAGTGACCTATGTGCATCAGGCAAAATTCCACAGTAGGCCCATGTATCGTTTCTTTCAAATGTGAAAAGAGACTGAATTTAATCTATTGAGCACTTGTACTTCTATCTTAAATAGAGCAAATCAGAAGTGAAAACCTTAATTTTGATCTATGCATAATAATAAATAACCTGATTATATAAAAACATTCACACAGTATTTTCAGGTAAAAAGCCCTTCATTTCTGATTGTTATTCTAAATCATGCACACAATAAATGTGAGTCTAGTTTAGACTAAACACAACACGTGGGTTAAAAAACAGCAACCTCTAAAACACTTTTGCTGAACAAAAGTTGATCCCAGGCAGCCCAAGCTTCAGCCAGGCAAATGTACCATAAATGTTTATGTCCGTGTAGCTATTATAAAGTCCTCTAAACTAATGAATAAACCCCCCAAAGACAACCAAAATACACTATCTCATGCCGATAAAACCAAGATGCAACAATGCAGCTTTCCCTGATCTGCAAGAGCTGCAATTTCTCCTGTTGCTCCATCATTGGCTTTTTGCATGTGGTTGCTGAAAGCCAGCACAGTGCCTAGAATAGCTAAGGGTGGGGAGGGCCAGCATACATGCATTTGGCCTACTGAGTGCAGCGCTGTGGAGTGTCTTTCAACTGTCCGTTGGCCTGTGGAGTGGAAGCTGCTTCCTCATATGCATGCCGGTGGTCAGCGCCTTGCCTACACACCCTCAACTATTTCTGTCTTCTTCCATTTTATTTCATTTCCTTTGTTTGAAACACACAGCCACCTATAAGCATGATAAAACATGTGTTCAAAGGAAACATTTTGGTGGAATAAATTTGTTTTTCCCAGTAGTGCAATTTACTTTTTAAGCCCTTTTTAAGACAGTGAAGACCTCGAACGCATTCTAGGGCAAGTGAACATTCATTCATTCATTCATTTTAGGAACTGTTTATCCTGATGAGTGCCCCATAAATCAGTTCGTGCTTGAAAGGGTTTATCAATTTTAGCCAGCCTTGTGGGTAAAGTAGTGTCATCAAAGAAAAAAAGAAGAGTAATACAATAGCTATTTTTGGACAAAAGATAAAATACAGCCAGGCATCAGTCATCAGAGAAAATTGACTTTTAAGGATAACACTGACATTCCTGTGGCTTTACTGTTGCTTATCAAAAGATTATGTGTGGCTGATTAAGACTCAAGCCATAATGAGTGTTTGGTTGCACAAAAATATTAAGCATTCCTCAGGTTTAAACGTGTAAACATACTGTTCTGCTGGGAAATAGTGTTCACCGAAAAGGGCCATAGGGATAAAATATGACTTGTCCATCCAGATACTATACGAACTTAGTTAGCTAAAGAATGTATATTTCTAAACCTAGAAATCTTCCTTATCTCCAGATCTCCTGCTCAAATTCTTTCCCCCTCTTTGAATCCCCCTTTCCACTGGCTGCGATCAGTGTCTTACTTGGAGCTGTAACTTTGTTTATTTCTTTATTTAAAAAAAATGAATACAGAAAAGTAATTGCTTCTATTTTAGACCCAACATAGTCACTTTCCCCATAAAAAAATAAAAGGTCTTATGTTTAACTATTTTTACATAACTGACATAGTCATTGGCTCTTGAACGTGCACTGTCGTGACCAAATTGTATTGAAATTCATTGAGCTCTATGGTGTCTTGTTTTTCCGTGTTACTTGATCTAGTAAGAGAAGCTGTAGACTTTGATTGACAGAGTAGTCGTGGCTCCCAAAAAAAGAAAGATAAGGCGCCGGATGTGTCTGCCCACATGATTTAACCCCTGGTGTGGGACAGCATAACTGCGACCTGCGTGAGACTAAGCGGTAAGGTTAATGAGTGGTACATTTGTACATTTAAGTACAGTTGCTAAGATTGACACAGGCAACAGTAAGTCTGGATCCCTCAAAGTGTTTAATAACATGAGCTCTTAAAGATAATCTCACCATTATTAAATGGTCACAGCTGGAAATCAACTTGCATCTTTTAAAGAACTGATCCACATAGAAGGAAAATACCACTAGATTCCACAAGTATTAGTATCACTTTGTACAAAATATATGTCTATTTCCTACATTATGAGTGTTTTTATTCTTGTAAAAACAAATGATCCCGTAGGCATAATTAATTTGGTTCACACAAGAGTTTGTTTGGATTTCAATAAACCATTGGCCAAAACCTAAACTGAGTTGAAAAACAGGAAGCGATCATTTGGCAAGATTGTAGATGGTAAAGTGAAAAAGTGAAAACAACAAGGTTGGGGTTATTATACAAATAAACAAATGTGCACACGATTGCTGTGTTAGATTCATTAGAATGTGCTTAATTTCTAGCACATAAGAATAAATGTGCCTTCTCCGTCACATGTGAAACCAAATTTAAGTTTTTTACAATTACATGATAATTGTATACATACATCAATTACTGACAACTCACCCACACGAAAGGAGTATTACATAATGCCACTTGTGTACATTCTCTAAATTCCCTACGGTAGATGCTGTTCCAATGATGTGAGATACGGTGTGAGATACTTTAGTGATGAAAACCAGACATTGCCAAGGGGCAAAGACTATCAATCTGCGAAACTCATTTCATCATCATCTTGAAAGAACAAGAAAACTGTACTAATTGTTTAACATTTTGCCAATTTGTCTTTTAACAGTGGGTAAATACTTTACATCTATACGTGTAATAGAAAGGCAAAGAACGATAAAGAGCCAAAGGACAATATAACAAACTCATTGAGTGCCTCCAGGTGGTCAGGGCGAGGCTTTGCGGTTTTTGGCTGTGGTGATAGGGGTGAGCAAAGCGGTCTGCTAATTCTCATGGACATAATAGCACTTTAGCTGTGGATGGAGGAAAATATAGGCAGTTGGAAATGGCCACAACCACATGGTGATTGCTGCACAGAAGCACCATGGAAGGAAATTCTAGTGGGGAAAACTACCAAGTTACATATCACTTGTGACTCATTTCTCTCTCTAAGGATGCGTGACAGACATTGACAGTCTTAATGTGGATGGACTCCTTCATTTTAGATAAGATGTTTTTTTTTTCTAGCAGGACTTTTTTGGGCGGGGGAATCCCAAAGTTTACTCTTACATGTTTATCAGACTGTGATATGGAATGCATTCCAGGAGTTAATCCATGTTATTACATTTGTGATGTTGTTTAATGTTCAACATTTAACTCAATCACCGTATGATAAGAATTAAACTGATATAGAATGTTGTGTAAAGACCCAAAATAGCCCCTTTACCTCATCAGAATGTGAGAAAACTCAACATATTAGTCACATGGCCTGCCTTAAATAGGAAGTGATACTGCAGAAAGTTGTTCTGTCTGTAATTGGGTGTGAACAAGAATGGTAGCAAGTGGAGGAGGAAGGGTGTAGTTGCTTTATGTGTCAACTGAGTCAGGCGTAAACAGAACTCAAATTCATTCTGTAACTATGAAGTCAGTTGCATGTACCTTTTCAGCTCACCTCAGCTTTCAGAAGTGACAAGAAAATTGTTTTTACAGCCTGAGCTGACCTACTACTTCAGTCTGTTTGCTGTGTGGAGAAGTGACATCAGCAGAACAGTTTAGGCCAAGAGAGTAATAGAAAGCTTCATTGTTGGGTTCTCCTGAACTGTAGGGAAATGTGAGTCAGATACAACACCGAAATATATATGCATGTGTGCTAGTATCCAACGGATAATATAAATGTGCCCTTAGTTGTCATAATTTGAAGGGGTTCTTTAATTATTAATGTCTCATCTCATTTTCTGAACCCCCACAGCGAAAATAGAGTGAACATCCATCGGAGTCCATCGCAGTCAATGAGAGCATTTATTGCTTCTACAATTCCCTGATAATGTATACAGTCTCTGCCAGTTATGCAGGCAACATGAGTTTAATTTCCACTCATTCAACCTGTCAACTCCACACTGATGGGCTTCTCACTCACTCACAACTGCTGTTTGCCCAAGTTTATTAGTCCAAGTGTCTCATTGTAATTCATAAGAGACTTTGCAAAGCTCAATGTAGAAAATGCAGTAGGGAATAGGGAGGGAAAAAAGGAGCAAATCTGTCTCCAAAGATGTGGGGGTGTGCTAATATGCTGATGTAGTGCATCATGTGGCTGACAGGAAAGCAGTCAATTACCATCACTGCTTCTCATCGCCTGTATTTGACTCACTGTACTAAATACATGCATAACTAGCCAAAATACAATGTAAAAAAGCGAGTCTCTTTTTTATTGCTATTTTTCTATGTATTTATGGATAGATGTATTTTTTCTAGCCTAGTAGGTGCACACAAAGTGAAATATGCCTTATAATGTAGTCAGCACTAAAGCTAGAAATTGTCCGTGAGCACTTCTGGTTTCCAAGGTGATGAGATTTATGGTTTATATTTGGATTATAAATAGAGAGAAAATTAGATTCACAATGGCCTTAGTTTGCATCAATGTATTTTGGCTAAAATACAGTGTGCATATCTTATTTGGTTGAAGCACTGTCCTATGACCTACATGTCCTCTGCAGATACTGCAGTGCTGCAGTGTTCTGCGGCAATTAGCTCAATCGCATTGTCGGACCAGGCTGCTGCAACTTTCAAGGGTAGGGTTTAACATATTGTGTATTCAGCCAAATGCTGAATTTTGACAGGAAAAGGGAGATGGTGCTTGTAAAAAGAATGCATTTAATGGGCAGATAAGAATAAAGACGCTCAGAAATATTCTAGTCCGGTCAAATGCCTGCAGGCTGCCCACAGCATTTACAGAGGAGCTCCTATCAGATGTGAGCATTTACACAGTCAGATCAAATGAGGCAGGGTGAGCGCATGGACCTGTGCACACTCTGGCTGAAATCATTTAGCCAGACATCCACATGCTGTTGGTGCCACCAGGAAGCATTGAAGGAAAAATAATCTGAGCACCGGATAGGAGAGACAACAGACATGCACAGGTGTCGCTCCAGAGAGAGGGGAGGGTAATGAGAAGAGAGTGAGACGAAGAGGAGGGATGAAGAGCAGAGGAGAGGAGGGAGGAAGGGACATATAGGAGGAGACTCGACTTACTTCATAGAGGAATTGGGGCCGAAGAGCAATTCAGAAACAGCTGTCCGGCAGACGTCCCGGTCGACAGAAGTGAAGCCCTGAGGCAGGGAAGGGAGGCAAGGCAGTGTCAAGAAGACTCAAGAGAAGCCAACCGCACACACACAGACTGTGACAGCAATTCAGGAGGATAGAGCCTTAACTGAGAAGGTAAGTGAAAGTTCATTTTGAATCTTTAATGTGGAATGCTGAATGTCATAAGGAGTTGTAGTGTTTTAGGCTCACTTGCCTAATAGATGCATTGGTTCATATGCAGTACATACTGTGTATATTTATTTACCCCTTCAGCAAATCTCTCAAGCAGATTGCTGGCTTAGACCGACACGTGTTATGCATACAAGTGGTGTAAAGCAGGTTCTTGTAGTCAGACACTTGACTGCCAAGAGCAACATAGCATGCTCCCTCAAGAGTAGTCTAGCTATGTGCCTGATGTACATCCACAGTAAATACAGTATCAAAGCTGCTTTTATTATCATTCAACAAGCAAATGGAGAGAAAGAGTCTATTTTAAACACTGTATGTTGGAATTCTTGACACGTTTGGTTTTCTTTGATTTGGATTTTTTTCTGGCCATCACACGCCAATGATTATGCTGACAGCGTTCGGGTGGTAAAACGGGATCAAGATAGACAGAATAAATACTCCACCCTGCTTTCACATTGCCTCCAGGCCCCTTAGAAGTAAACCCATTGCCTGTAATTGAGTACCCCCCCCCTTTTTTTTAGGAAATAAACTCTTCCGACTATTCTAAGGCTACTATTTTTACTTGAGGTTTTGAAAGGCATGGAAGCAAAGCCATTCATTTCCAAGGGGTCTTTATATTTTGATAACTAACCATGAATATCAAACAAGAACAAACCAAAAAAAACCTCGGAGCACTATAGTTAATTTCGTGAGGAACCCATTATAAAAAAATACGGAAGTCCCAAACAAGTCACATTTTAACAACTGCACTTATTGCTTAATATAGTGGTGCAAGAAATATGCAATGTTTTCATAGGGTTATACCACTATTAATATACTGACCTATTTCTATTGCACGTGACTTGCCCTCAAATGCCCACGCGAATCACGAGCCACACGTTTGAATGCCAGATGCCAAAATCTTTCAACACTTTGCTCCTTATGCTGCCCCCACACTTAATAACTAAGTCCCTGAGCAGGGACGGATGAAGCAAAGCTCTGTTTTTAAAGAGGTTGGAGCAGCTCCAAATCACTCCGTGCCCATGCAGATAGATAGCTGTTGCTGACACGACGATATTATTGTTATCACCCAGAATAAATGCCCCGGCCGGTATATTTAGTAAGGAGTATCATCAGATTCCATTTCTCCAGAGATATAAAAAACGTGACCGCATTTTATCGTGGTGGTGCTACTTGGCTCTAAATGGTTGGCACGTGCCACACTAGCCTTGTTTGAACTAAAAGAAGGGTGCAAATCTGCCCCTGGCTTTGTGCCTTATAAGAGTGCCTTGAAACTTGTAGATTCATTTGATCTGTAAATGTTTCACCGACTTGTTTACCGTAAGCAGCTGTGGTTAGGTCAATTGTTTTCCTTTCTGAATGGGCCTGACTAGAATTTATGATTGTTGAGATTCTCTGACTGTTTGAGTCATTTCCAGGGAGCTTAGTTTCTCCTCACCACACCTCCTGCAGGTGGGTTGGTAGCAGTAGCCAAAAGCAGCAGGATTGTTTTCCCAGTACTTTGCATGTGACCTCTGGAATTCCTCTCATGTTTGCCATATAAGCCAAAATGAGCTACCAGCAGGATGTCTGATGTGAAGGTCAGGGCCTCTTGCTTTCACCACACCGCACCAGCTGACTTGTTACGGGCCACAAATGCTGACCTTGGCTGGGATGAGCAACTCCCTTTGAGAGTACCATTTTTAGGTCAGAGCAATTTGCCATTTCATCAAGTTTACGAATAATCTAGGGGTATGTAGCAAAGACATTGGTACACCTGGGCACTACTCAACCAAAAGCAGATAATAGGGACTTGCTTACGCCATTGCATATACAAAAGCTTACATTCTTCCCAAAAGACAGAATTTGGGTCCAACTTTTATGAGTTCTGAAGTCAGTGCTCTTAGAAGACAAAGAATGGCTCCACTTATTGCTTTTGTTATTCTCACAGCTGTTTGATGGGGTTGAGGTCAGGGCTAAATTTGCTTGTTAACAGACTTTTTTTGTGGTAGAAGCCTTGCAGAGGGAAAATCTAAAGAAAGCTGTGACCTGAGTCAGCCCGCACAATGATGCTTTTAGATTGTAGAAATGTTACACTCGTGAGCCTCAACTGTACTAAGCTCTTAGAGAGGTTTGTGAAAAAGTTCTGCTTTGAGGAAAACATTTACTTAGTCGTGCACAACACATTCCCTTTCTCAGCAGGGGGAGGTCTAAATTAAGAGAAGAAAATCGGCATTTAAAAAGACTAGTATTAGATTAATGCCAGGGTATAAAAATAAATTTGAAGGTGTGAATGCAACATTTCCACTGATGTGGCCATTATAATTTTTATAGGTAAGCCATACTTTAGTTCTGCAGCACAAATAGAATATGCTCTCTATTTAAAAACTACAAGATGTGATACACTTTTTTCAAGAATTGTCAAGTAAAATGGAAGGTTTGACATTGGCCTTAATTTTCAACAAATTTTAGGGTTCAAAGATAGGACTTTTGAGAAAGACTCAAATAATAAATAAATAATCATGTTTTGAAAGCTGCAGGTACAGCGCCAGAAGAGAGTGATATGTGTAAAATATTTACGCTGGAAGAGCCTAAAATTGAAAATAGCTCTTTGGTAAGCTTCTCTAGAAGAAGATCAAGTAAGAATGTTGTCAGATTTGTCCCACTGACAACCCTTTTTGTGTTTCAATGGTTACCATCATGAGTGAGGGTTGTCAAATGGATATCTGGTGACAGGCTTAAGGCTACAGCAAAGAATAGACAAGGATGGCAGGCAAGAACACTGTGAGAAGGAAAACAAAGTATGATCTATGAAAACACTGCAACTCTCTCCCGTTAGTATTTCTGAGACAAAATGGGCAAATATATTAAAAATTCTATAAATCACAAGTGCACACTGGCATATCACAAAAGCACTCATATACACAAGAACAATTGAGCAGTGTTGTTACTCACTGCGGTAACGATATTTGTCACAACTATTTACAGGATAACTCTTTGAGTCAAAAAGACTTTTCCCAAAGTGCAGTTCTCTTACCTTGTGCTTTATAGCTGCACTTTCCACGGCACTGGAATTCATGTTAAAATGACTGTCAGAGCAGCAGTTTCAAGTCCCGGCGAGAGAAGGTCTCTTCGGCTCCTCACTAATGTGATGCTGAATAAACACAGCCTGCTTCAAATGTCTTTGATAAGATTGACGCAGTATATCTGTGGCCTGCAATGTAGTATGTATGTTTTTTAAGTGTTTTTTTCCATTGTTTTATTTGTAGTGAGACTAGACCTTACTGTTTTCACTAATATACTGTCAGTGGGTCACTTCTGACACATGTCATGAATAAATGTCTATAAATGGACAAGCACTGACTATTGCCACTCATTATATACAAAAACTGAAAAAGAGAGACAAGGAATCTTCTCTTTTCTCTAGTATTTCATCTTAACAATGTCTCACCATAGCAGCCAAAACAAATGTGCTCATTCTTTTTGCATGGTTCACTCCTCTCTAAGCTTGTGGTGACATTCTCTGGTTTGTTTGTAATGGAAAAAAACTCAGCAAGGACAGAAAGGAATCAATAATGTCATCAAATTTTCTACTCCTTATAATATTTACTCATTCTAATAGGGTTTTAGCCTTTTCATTTCTACATCAGTGTCTTGTATTCATCATAGCTAAATCAATTTGCAGTTTGCGTCACCTTCCTTCTTCAAATCCACTTGCCTTTATTATACTGCTGTCTCCAATCCCTGTAAAACCCTCGCCCGTCTTGTGCGTGCCTGCGCAGTAGCGCTTGTTCTAAAGCAGGGTGCCCTCCACTGATCCTATTAAAGTCCCACTTTACTACCCCTCACCCAATCTGCTGGCCAGCTGTTCCACATTAGCACTTCCATAAAGGCGTGCACCAAAAAAAAAGGCTGACTTGAAAAGAGAAGCAGACTCATCCTCCTTGAGTCAAGAGTTTAAGATCAGCCTTCTATATAAATCATTTATCAATCTATATTTATTTACTTTGAAACACAGCTTACCAGTAGCAACTACAAATTACTTGACAAACCTGTAATTGTTAGAGGTGCATTAAAAAATTAATAAAATAAAAGCTAATATTTTTGTTTCTATGATTTCAGACAAAAGGAAAAACAATCCACCATCTGAACTGTGCTGCAGCCTTGTCAGACCTGCATGGACAATGTAACGCTGATGATGTAACTCAAGATTCTCCCTGGGGAGCTGTAGTCCGGAAGTTATAGTGCACTCCTGCTATTTACCCTCGAGCCCCAAAGCCACAGCCATGCCAGCAAAAGCGCCCATATACCTGAAACCCAGCAACATTAAAAGGGGGAAAAAATTTCGCCTTCGTGATATTTTGTCACCAGACATGATAAGTCCCCCACTTGGCGACTTTCGACACACTATTCACATTGGCAGAGGTGGAGAGAGGGATGCCTTTGGAGACATGTCCTTTCTCCAAGGGAAGTATGAGCTTTTACCTGGAAAGCCTCAGTATGGCATCCAAAGTGAGTTTATGCGAGCCAATAGTACAGGTGATGCTTCCTATTCAGAGACCCCATCTCCCGTTCTCAAAAATGCCATCTCCCTCCCATCCATTGGTGGCTGTCAGGCACTGACCCTACCATTGATCACCTCCACTGTATTCTCCATGACCACAGAGCCCATAGGGCACATAACGGGGCCTACATCCTCAGTAAAACCGGACAGTATTGAGGATGTGGAGATCCTGCAGATGGATGCTTTGTTCCACACAATGGACAACTTCAGCAACAAGGCCTCGCCTCCCCCTCGAAACATACAGACGAAGCCTGATGTTGTTCTGGATCTCCTGGAGAATATGAGGAAGTCCAAATCCAAAGTTATCAAAGCTAACATAACAAACAAAAAAGAGGGCATGGTTGAGAAGCAATCTATGTGTTACATCAACGGGCAGAATAACAGCAGCCACAAAGCTAACGGAAGCCTTCACAGCAATACAAGTGGCGACAGCTTTGAAAGTTATGCAAAGGATGACTACAAAGCCAATACTCACAATGAAAGCAGTAGTCTCACTGAAAAAATCGACGGTCTAGAACGTTTTCGCGACGACATCAATCTGGAATTCAAGCAGGAACGTTCCAAGTGTAATGGCGAGTGGGTGGACAGAGACAGTGGGGTGGAGGAGGGCCGCATCAGTGATTTTGACATTGAGTTTTCCAAAGAGAAAAGCACATCACACGACTCTCTCACCCGAATTACAGGGTCACTGCTCTCCCTTGAACTTGATCTGGGCCCATCCATCCTGGATGATGTGCTTAACATAATGGATAAACCCGCAGTGAAAAGCAGGCCTTGAGCTGCACTGAGGCCCTTGGAGGAGAAAGGGAAATGATCAAATGATCAACCTCAAGCCAGGAGGAGACAAAGGACTATTTGAGCTACGTTAGACAGAGCTGGCTATGTTTTCATTACCAAAACATATAACTATTCTGGCTTCTATGGAGTGTTTTCTCTCTATCTTCTTTTCTTTTTCTGGCCATGCCGGCATGTTCATATGCATGTAGTACTGACTTACAGTATTGTGCCTTTAATTGTCTTTTTAAAAATAAATATTATGCATATTTCGACAATGCAATTTTCAAATTTCTTTGCCAGATTTGAGGTGTCAAACACTGTTGTTTATTTTTCATTGTTTTACCAAAGCACTATTTAATTTTGTTTCTTCATACTTAAGCATTTTTTAATGAAACCACAATATGCATCATGTTTTGAATTATAACACAAATAAAATAGTTTTGCCTGATCATGCCACTTTATTGATGCAAATGCACCACAAATACAATGTTGACAATCATAAGTGTTGAATAGACACAAGAAGAAACATTTAGGAATTAGGAAAGGAGTAGGAATTGAAACAAAGTGCGAAATGGAGTCATTTTTCTTCCGCTAACATTCCTTTCCTTTCTGACTCCCAGCCCTACAGTGGGAGCACCGGAGGGTCTTCGGTAGGCGCGTGCACCATTTGTTTGCGTGTAGAGGGGACACGCAGAGGAGGGGTCTTTGACATTCTCTGCATTCCAGCCAAGGAGCACAAATGTCCAGGACCAGACATAAATCAGCTGTTTCAAATGAAGTGGGGTGGGGGCTTGCCTAGTCACACTATTCATCAGTTCAAATGTAGTGCCTTGGGGCTAGTAAACGACAAAAATACAACCTAAAAGCAAATTTGGTTCGCTGCTGACCAATAGATGTATCTTTTCGTTCATCCCAACCTCAATAAAGAGGTGTTGACCCGACATTTTTCAAAATAAAAACTGTCTGAAAGAGAGCAGCTAAGGTTGTCTTTTGAACCTAACTACCACCTCAGCAGTAGCCCTCACAAGTCCTCGTAATGTGTGTCTGCACATGTGCTACTGCGATGCGTGACTTGAAGCAACAAAATCCTGTTTTTGTGATAGGAAGCGTATTTCATGTGCAAATAATCAACAAAACCCAGACCCATTTATTATATTCCGCTCTATCCATTGACATCGCCATTGTGGTGGACATGTCTGAATCCCCAAGGGTCCATCATGTATCCATAAACAACCACAAACTGCTTACTAAAGCATCTGAATTAGTCCTAGAACCAGATGTTAGAGAAAACCTACTGTATGAAATCACAGAAAGCTACAGACATTGGAAATTCCCAGCATTCGTGTAAAAGTGTTTGAACAGGCATGCAACGTTCATACTTGTGTAATGAAAACCTTTGTCGATCTACCTAATTACTATTTTTACGCCGGTAAAATGGTACTTAAACGGTTTGATGACAACTTACTTCAGATGGACCCCCAAGAAGAGACCTTTGGTTTTTAAGAGAATCCATCACCATGATCTTGTAGTGTGTTGTGTAACATTTCAGAAGAATTTCTGTGGGGGATGCCAGAGATCTTTGGACACCAATAGCAGGAAATTCCAGTGTTTCATGAAATCCAGTACAAATATTTGACATATGTTTGAGTCTGAACATCGAGTATTTGTTTAATGGCTGTGTATTTAACATTAACTGCCTATTTTTGTGTTTCAATAGAGACTATCAAACTATGACTTATAGCTTGTCTTCTAAATGTTTGCATTTTAGGGGTCTATAAAGAATTCACTTTGACATTGAATATCAGATAATTCCAACGACACCCCCCCCCCCCCCATTTTAACTTGAGACAAGAAAGTAAGTGACTTTGCCATTACTTGCTACACTGGAATTTTCCAAAAAGTCATTTAGTTACCACCAATAGAAACACAATATTTACTATTTGTCCAGCAAACCAGAAGTCCAAGACCTCAGTTTTCCTGTCTTGGGTAAATTCGTCACTTCATAGATGAATAAAGTGAAGGCCAAGGGCCACCACAGCCAAGGAAAGCAGAGTGCAAATATTTCCACTCAAGTCTTAGAACAGAGAAGCCTAGTCTTTTTTACAGGGAGGCATTAGTGGAGGAGTCCTTCATGTGGGCCTGAACTATGAATGACTGAGTGGGAACATTTAATAAGATGTTTCCCCTTTTCATTGGTCATGAATGGAGAAACGAGAGACACAAAATAAAGACATGCTTTTATTCGCATGATTTAAAAGAGTAAAGTCCATCCTAAAATGATCTACTTTAGATTTCAATAAAATACCACCTCCCACCATTTGTTTGGACTATGCTTTGTATTTGACTCAACTTTCAGGGCAGCTTGGCTCAATGCATCTGTGTTTTGTCACAGAGGTATTCCGGTGCTTCAGAGGTGACAGTGCTCTGTTTAGCTCTCGCCCTCGTTCCTCTAGAGCCCTCAGGTGCTGAAGATACAAACCAAATTCTCCGTGGTTACTGTCAGACAAACAGCAGTCAACAGTGCACCCAGTCTAAGTTATCTACAGGACACAAAATCCATAGGGTATGAGCTTTACTTCCATCTGCAGCGCATCAACCCTTAGTCAGGGTCTTTTTATTCAGCCCCAAGAAGGACTTGACTCTTCTTTTGTTTTCTTATGAAAGGAATTTCCAGACCAGCTCTACTAATTCAGCATATAGTATCTAGAACGCTTACATTCAAACATCTTGTTGGCAATCCTTAAAAGAATTTTCTCAGTTTTCTTGTCATGTATTATGGTATTTTCACCTGTTCAGTATGGATGAATCTGTTTGTGAAGAAACCAAGGGAATAATTTTACTAGTGTTGCAGATTGCTATTTTTTTGGGAATTCCAGATACTGATTCCAAACCCAGATGTTGTACCAATGTCACGTTAAAAAAGTGAGGTCAGTCTTCACTGTGTGGCACATAGGACTCCAGCACCCTCCTCTTGTGAGCACAAACGGTTGAGAAAATAAATTAATGAATATATTGGGCTACGACCTTCCTGTGTGGAGTTTACATTCCACAAGTGACAATTTTATTTACATCTTAAATCGAGTGAACTTGGCAGTTCTCCTCCCAACACTGTGACAAATACTGCACAGATGCTCGAAAACAGAAAACATTGCAATAAGTATTTAATTTGTAAACCACTGTGGACAATATATTGTTGACTCAACAATGTAAAAATTATACACCCTTTCATTCTATTTCCACATCAGGAAGAATGCAACCGAGACAAAGCTCTAAAGAGTTTCCCATGGGTCTGTGCTTTTTATATTACAGAGGTTTTACTACAGCTTCACACAAAGCTATTTGTTTAGAAACATTTCACATGCCACCAACGCAGAGCGGACACAGCCCACCATGTTGCCCATTAAGGAGTCTGTTGTTAGAACGACTGTATTCATACATTTGCTCCAAGCAGCCGTCTCTGAATTCCTATAATGCCGTAAAGAAGGAGTGGCGCTGAATTTAGGGAGTGTCTCCCCTTATAGTTACTGGGTGACATCATGTGACTTCTTTTGATCTGGTGGGTCAACAACAGCATCGCTGTCACTCTAATTTGATGACATGGCTGCTCTCAACCATCTTGGAGCCAGTTATGCGGTCAGGTCATTGAGGATGCATGGGAGGGGCAACTATTGACGGATGCATGCCTGTCCTATAATTAGCATAGCCGATGCCAACAAATAGAACCAAACTTAGGTCAGTGTTCAAATTTCTCTGCAGCAAAAGAGTTGGATTGCTTTGCAATTTGGCTTTATGAATTGTGGTTCAAATCACGCTGTATAAAAAAATAAATGAATGAAAAGGGCAAGTAGTTGTTTTCGGAGAGGTCAGACTGACTTTATGACTACTATTCAGCTGATATTGAGTGGCTGTCCAACACTGTAGACAGCATTTATTAAAGCAGGAATTGACCCCTGCTGACATTAGATCTGCTCAATAGTCAAACACAATGCTGACTCGTATGTCATGACAAGGTGTGATCAAATCTCACATTTCTGCTAGAAGGGGTTTGGACTGACTACACGTTATAATGATTGGTAAGATATTTATATTGTGTTCTTAGAATTAGGGTTTGTAATGACAAATTTCCAAAATAACAGCATGTCTGAATGAACACTCAGATTTCTGTTGCCAGAGGGCAAGAACTAAATATCCTTATTTGTGACATACCTCAGGGCACTTGGTGACAGACATCTATTCAAAGTTACTAATAAATTATTCACTGTCTCTAATTAACCTAACTAGCATGCAAAATAAGACACACCAATATAACTGTAGTTGCTCCTAGACAGATTGGACTGCTCATATTTATTTCAATATTTCCTCAATATGTTATAGAATACAAATTTATACTTGGAGATTGTTGAATATTTATTTTACAATCCACTTGAAAATATTGATATTGGCTTGTATATTATGATTTAAATTAAATGTATTTCTTAAAAATAGTAAATCACTGCCAAACACCTGGACCTGACAAATTTTGATAGTGATAAGTGTTAAATTCCCAACAAAACTGATTACAGTTTTAATTCATTTTTGTTGCAGTTGTTACAGATGGCATGTTATACCTGTAACATTGCAGTAAAGCATGCAGTTTATGCACATGTCAGAGGAGAGCATTCTTTCCTTCAGGATTCTGCCTTTTAAGGTACTCTTCCCACTCTGATTCTCCTTATTCCCCCTGCATGTGTGATCCCTCCGTTTCAGTGGGTGCCCTAGAGTCTAAGTTAATATTTTGTCACCAACCAGCCATGCAAACAGAGATTCAGGATGTGTTCTTTCTAAAACAACACTAAACAGCAGCTGATGGCTGGATTTTATGGTTGTTTGGACCAGTTTTTAAACAGTCAATTTGAATCAGTTGAATTGTAAATTAACACTACATAGGAACTTCCAAAATTAAGTAAAGAAGAGTTGTCAGAACATTTTAACTTAATTCTATAAAAAAGAAAATAAGAAATCCATGATTTAGTACTGCTATAGACTGCAGTTTTAAGCAGTAAGTATAACATCCATTGATACAATTAGTCATGTGTCCTAAAGAAAACCAAACTAGTTAACTTTATTTTTTTCTCATTACACCTAGTTACAGTAAAGAACTAAGAACCTTTGTCTCCATATAGTTTTGGTCAGAGGTAAACTAGCTGCACAAATAACATGTAGTTGGATAAATCAACTGGTATTTAGAGAGGTGAAACTGGTGTAAAATTAACTCATTGGAGAAATGCTTTTGTTGTTACAGAAGTAACCATTAAGTTGTAAAATTGACTTGTGTTTAGTATATGTATGTACATTTGAAATATATTTCAACACAATGTATTCCAAGACAGCACTGCTCGTGCCACTGATCAGGTCAAAATCTCTTAGAAGAGAAATAACCACACAAACAAGAAAGTTTGAGGCCAACAGCAAATACTTAAAACTAAAACAAAACATGCACTTTGATGGTGTGGTGACAGCTCCCTCTACTGTTACCTTGCTTTGCCAGCTCTGTGACAAATGAATGAATGAACGAATTAATAAATAGATAGATAAATAAATGATTAGATATACAACTAAATAAATATATACGGGGCGACCCAGGGGAGTGAGTGGTTAGCGCATCGGCCTCACAGCTCTGGGGTCCTGGGTTCACATCCAGATCACGTCCACCTGTGTGGAGTTTGCATCTTCTCCCCGGGCCTGTGTGGGTTTCCTTCGGGTAGTCCGGTTTCTTTTTCATTTTCAACAGAAACAAGCAATGGTATGGGATACAAATGTTACCAGTAACCCAGTCTAAATAAATAACAGACATTTGTAGGCTTGCTTGGTTTTGTGTTGTGGTGACGTTACCTAACGTGGGGCTACAAGCGGGATGAATATATCCTTTGACAAAACCCCAACCAGAGCCCCTCATTACAGTTGGTCTCAAACTGCAACTGAGCCAGGGGTGTTCCCACTTCTTACTCTTAAGTCGGCTGGGAAAATTTCCACTTAACCGATAAAATGGATGGATGGTTCTATTTAGAATGTGTGGTTACTGACATGCTCCTGTTTTAAATTCCCATCTACGGTATACTGTGCATGCACATAAAATCCAATATTGAGTACTATATCGTATAAAACCTAGAAGAATTGACTCCCAACATCATTTTGCTTTCAGTTCACATTAATTAGGTTAACAAGCAGTCTAGAAATCCTAATGATTATAATAATACAATACAATAATAATATAAAGCAGTCCATCCTCAAAGATGGTGTGACTGTGTCCTATTTCTATTCTTGAAAAATCAACCAAAGACAAAGAAAACCCATCTATTGTGTTCTAATCTAAATGTCTTTCTCATTTAAGTGCCAATGAAATTTAATTACACACTAACTATTCCTATGCTATACCACAAACTTTAGGTTCTTGTTTGAGACCCAAACATGTTTGTGGGCAGTAATTTCTCTATTATGTGGTCATCATATAAAAAGCAAGTCCAACTGGTGTGCACTTGCTGACATGTGTGTAACCACTGGGTGGCACCCTGCTTGCACTGAATACTTTGATGAATACTCTCATGTCACCATAAGTTGTTCTCTTGGTTTATTTTCTATGGTTCACATTTTGCACCCTTGTGGTGTTGTTTGTGTCCTCTTGTTAAAGTGGAACATGTGATTTAAGTTATCACTTCTTCTTTTGCTTCGCCCTAATTTAAGTGCATGTTACAGCTTTCCAGACTATAAATCACACTTTTTTCATAGTTTTGCAGGGCCTGCGACTCAACTGCAATTTATAAGTTTGGTTTTTTTCTTTCTCTCTCCCCACCTTTAGGTTATCTTTAAAAGGCGACAGTTATCTGAAAATCTGTTCTATTAACAAATGCTTATTTTGTCTATTGATCTTCATATATAACTATTGTTACTTTTACATACTGTTTGTTCTTAGTTTCTAATCAGATAAAAAATTGCCCTCCCATATATACACGACTTATTTACACTACTCCAATGCAAAATATATATATTATTTACCTCTTCATTGTGTATTATTTGACTTAAGTACACTACTCGAGTGCAAACTATTTATATTATCTATTCGTTGTGTAGTATGTGACTGGTACGACTCATAGCCCAAAGAATATGGTGATTGTTTGACAATTAATTTACATTTTGAACTACCGCAGCCATTTAGAAAGCTTCTATTTTGTAATTAGATTAATATGCCATGCCTTGACATTTAATTAAGCCCTGACATATCATATTGTCTTCGCACTAACGTTATGTGTGGCACTTATAATAACCTTGCCCTACATTAAAATGACCAGACAGTTATTTGAAGATGTAATCGATAAATCGTGTCACCTTTCATGGGAATCTTTGTAGGACAGATGGGGTTTGCAATTGAAGTGGACAGAGCAGTTATGAGCACATCACTCTAAATCAAGAGACAGTTAATCAATGAGTTCCATCCAAACTGAGGAATTATGGAAAGTGTTTTAGATCCTGAGGGTACAATGTTTTTAAAAAATATATCTTTTAATAAGAACATGACAGTACTGCCATCAACAATATTTTAACTCATCAGCTTACTTTGGCAGCGACAATAAGTGGGAAAGGTGAACGAACGACCATTCGCTCATACCGGTCCAAAAAAGATTAGACCTCTCTCACCATCTATGACAGTTCACTATGATCACTGAAAGCCATCCAACCCAGTTGAAATGGATTTCATAGTTATCACTCTCAATGGTAGGCGAATTCATTTAAAACAGAGGTGTGATTCCTTTTACTAATGTCTGATGTAATACTAAGTTAATAAGGAAAATTACTGAGTTTTATAACTATAATGAAACAACTTGCTCTCATCATTCCTGGATCTTAATCTTATTATAATTAAGAACTGTCATTGAAATATTGGAAAGACTTTGCATAGTTACATAGTGTTGTCAGCTTGACCAAATGGGAAGCATTATATACAACTAATAAACTGCAGCAGATTTTCAAGTCACTTTTCAAGTCATTTTTTCATGAGCACATCATTGACTTAATTTCCTCTTATTTCCCCACAACTCTTGCGTTGTATCAGTGAAGAAGTGTGGCATTAATGCATGTTCATTTCCCACTTATGGCTAAGATTGAATAGGGTGAATTAGAAAATAATTTGTAGTCGTGATGTGTCTTTTATTCACATTGTGGTCATGTTTTTAATGGAATTTCTCCATTGGTTGATATGCTACAATAGATTTTGGTTGAGATATAAAAAGTTGCCGTTGAGTTGTGTTAATTAACTCAGAGTCACGAAGTATTTCCCATTCAACTGAAATCTTTGAATCCGGGAACTGAAATGAAAGGGAGAGCGAGAATTTAAAATCCATTATATTTGGTGCTTTACTCTTCTCCATTCTAGATGACTCACACGACTACGTCATGGTGCTTGCTGTACAGGCTGTGATAAAAGTCAGGTGTTTGCATTTGATTGATGCCCTGCATACAAAGTCACGGTGGATCAATAACACAAAACGAGAGTTACACAAGCAATAAATGTTAGAGGTTTGAGCGGATGGAGAGGTGATGTAATATGTATATGTATTATTTTATTGAGCCACGTGGAATAGCTGCTAATAGCAAGTCAACTGTAAGGAAGTTAGAGTTATTTTCTGTATTAAATGTAAATAATATATGACACTATAGAAGAAAAAATCCACTTGAATGAGCAGTGATGTTAACAGATCATATTCATTTTAGCAACAACAACAAAAAGAAGTTAAAAAAATGTTTCTGCATTATTTCTAAGCATTAATTCACTTTTCTCCTCCTTGGGCCAAGTTTTAGAGTACAACTTATAGCTTCTTTTGTTTCCTGTGACTGCTATTATGTATCAGTTGGAAGTCATCATATGTTCCTGCTCTGCATGCCTAATAGTGGATTATTAAATGCTTGGATGTGGCATAAGAAGGGATGCCTTATCATTAACCTTTGTCTTCTCTCACAGCAACAGCTTTTAAAGGCTAGCAGGAAATGGCAGTGTGATGAACACACCATCCATCCAACTCATCAAATGGAGTATCTATAGTAACAATGGGCGTGGCAAGACACTCATATGATCAGAGGTGTCATTAATCACGATCACCAGGTAATGTATAGTTACTTCTCGCTGGATATATGTGATTGATGATTATATGTGAGGGTATCCGGCCCTGCTTAAATCACAAATTGGTATTTTTAAACCTGTTCATTAAGGCTGGGAATGCATGATTGTATGAACTATACCCGAGATAGAACCATACTTAACACCCTGAATCGGAGGAGAAGGAAAATCATGCAGAATCACACCCATATCCATACCTAAAGGAAATCTGGAGTGTCCTATCAGCCTACCATGCATGTATTTGGAATGTGGGCGGAAACAGGAGTACACGGAGGAAACACACGCAGGCCCTGGGAGAAAATGCAACTCCACACAGGACCTGGTTTTGAACCCAGAATCCCAGAGCTGTGAGGATGATACGCTAACCACTCAGCCATGCAGTCTTTGGCAAGGCATTTTTCATATGTTACCATTTTTCCTTCGTTCCAACTGTTGCTATGGCAGCCACAACTCAAATCGACCATTGTCAAATTTAATATATGTTTATAGACTTGGATAACATAGCCCCATATTTATTTAGGTAATTATACATATTAGGCATTTTTGATGGGTTTCTACCTCTTTTTCTATAAATGATGCACACAGAAAAAAAACCCAGGATGTTTCCCTAAGATTAGTGTTTTAGGGTTAGGGTTCGTCTTAAACATAGCTGGAAATTTTATTATCGCCAATGGTTTGGCACATCTTTGTTCTTAGCAGTGAATCTGCCATCAGTGTGCAGCTGAGTGTCTGAAAGAAGCAATCTAAAAGGAATCCCTCTGTGCTGGTGCACAGCCACAGTTAACAAGACTGTAATGTTTTTCATTCCACTTGCAATATGTCTCTGTTATATCATTCCCATAACCCAATTTTGAAAGTGAATTTGAATGAACAGTGGTTACGTTGCTCTCTTTTGAAACAGCCATAAGGCTCAGCTACAATTATAAAACTAATTTTGTGGTGACTACTCCTGGCATTAGGTGCTGCTATTAGTAATTTGCATGTTTTTTCTTCATCATGAGGCACAATTTGTTTACATGTAGCTTGCATTCTTCATGGTTAGAAGACAAGAAAATGTTCCCATGATTCATTACCCTTTTGTGTTCTTGGATCGTGTTCTTGTTATTGACGATGTAGAGGTTGCATTCTCTTTTTCTGCATCTCAGGGGATGATAAAAACATGGATAATCACTTATCTAACCACCTTTTTTGAAAATGCATACACAATCCCCAAGTTTCTACTGTATACCGCAAGGTTAAATTCATCTACCCTCTGGTTCATTGCAGCAGGTATGGGAGGAAGGGGGAATGGGAATTGAGATTCCCAGCTGAAGCTTTCATATAATCCTTCATCATTCAGTGGCGCTGCAATGTGCCTGAGAGATGACCTCTTCGGCCAGTTGGGGCTCACATCTCAAATGGCAGGCACTTAAGTAAGCACTGAACGGTTGACTTACGCACTTCACACAAAATGGTCCCCAAACAGTTCTGCTGGCAAAAAGTCGATACCGGCTCTCACATTCAAGGCATTTGACAGGAGCTTGTAACGAGGAGAAAGAAAACTGTCAAACAAAACAGATTCTTTAGCAATCATTGGTTTTTCTTTTTCCTATTTGTTTAAATGTATAATTCAGAAGAATAAATCTCCTGTAAAATGCATTTGATTTAAAAAAAAGTCCCTATGTATGTAAGGCGTATTCCATTAAAGGGATTTGGACTCTGCAAAAATGATGAAAGTGACATTGAGAAAATGGACAAAGAGCTGATTCGCAAGTGTTCCTGCCTCATATGAATCAAGTACAGCTTCAACATGAATGCGTAATTGCCTTTAATGAAAAATGCGGTTTCAAGAGTTCAAAGAGAAGTTTGTACTTCCTATGAATAAAATGAGTCCAATTTGGAAATGGAAACATACCACCCAAAAAAAAAAGAAGAATTTTCAATTTTTTTCTTGCACTGATATTAACCTGAACAACCATTGAACTCTTCTAAGCATTTTTCACTTTTATATATTCAACACCACGGCCATAGTATGATTGGGTGGATGTATTCTGTCTGGCTCTTGCTATCTTTCTCTGGTATACTTCCTTATCTGCCTCGTCTTTCACACTTACTTGAGGTGTGACTTGAATCACAACAGTTACAGTGCAGTAGTTTTGGGGAAAGACACGTAAAAAAATCATTTAAAATTCTTCCGAGCATAGATATATATGAAAGTCTTTGCTATGTAATAATAATAAGTTTGTCAGCTAGTGAAGTCCAATCAATTTGAACCAAGAGGGGTATTAGCTGCAATTCAAATGGATTGAACGTCTATCACCATCAATGGCAGCCCAAAAGTGTCGTTTTTATCATTTAAATAATCGAGAAAACAGACATTTATTATTTTAGCTTACTTTAATGTGGTGATATTCTTTCACTTCTTCCCCCAGTTGTTATTAGGCACTATTGTATTTTCGGAGTACTGGACTGTGGTTGTAAACAACAAACTTCCAGAAACTTTTGTCAGACTGAGCCTGTGAGCGTATGTGTATGTGTTAACGTATGCCTGGCCTCATTAGAGGAAATACACCCAGATGCCAGCTATTTCTTTCCCTTTGGCCACCTTCACAAATATGTCATGATCGACCCAAGTTTCTCAAGCCAATAAAAAGTGAAAATAGTGGAAAGTCGAAGCAGCTTTCAGGATTAAGTGAATAAATCACATTTGGACTTTTAAAAATAAAACAAAAAACAACACTGTTGCAGGCTGTTAGTGTGCATTTTTGTTTTAGGAAAAGAACTGACATGCTTCATATAACCTTCAATTGTTTACTGTCGGCAGTCTGTAGTTCTCCTCAGGTTTTGACTCATGAGCAATCCATTTAATCAATTTGGTTGATTTTGTTCTGTCCGACTTCTTGTTTCCTCAGTCCCACGCTGTCCTCAACCTTTCCACACTGACCTTGAAATACTTCTTACACTCTCCTCACACTACATCACTGTCCCTAAGACTACTTTGATCTCAAGTTTTTTTTTAATAATCTGGTTTTAAAACATTGTCTTTGTAACCCCTTCCAAGCCACATAGAGTTTTTCTCAGTAATGTAATATTTAAGGTGCATCCTCCACTCTGAGGAAATTTGTACATGGATGCTGCATGCAAATGATTTATGTGACGATCACAGCAGTGCAAACCGTATCTGTAATGAATGTGTGACTCAGCACTAAGCTTCTCTGAGTATTTAGCTTTGCCTCACTGGACTTTGAGTGGCTTTTTATTTATTTTATTTTTTACAGTAGATAAAAAAAAAAACTCACTTCAACTTTTCTGTGAAGTAGCAAGTGGCATGTGCAGTTGTCAAGAACTATTTAGTTTTAGTTTTGACTATTTCTTGTTTTGTTAATCAAGATTGATACTCAAAGCTAGTTTTAAGAGGCTTTTATTCTTGTTAGGGTTTTCGGCTCAGCACTTCTGTATGGGATAAGTTAAGCGTTCATCTCCTAGTTATGGATGTCATATTAAACTGGATATGTTAGAGCTTCAACTCTCAAGGCAGCTATAAGTACCTGTACCATCAACCACAAAAAAAAAAACATTCTTGTGTGACAGTTGTTTTACTCTTCCTGGCAAACTCATGTCCAATGACTCGGATGTGATTTTTAACTGACAGTCAGTGTCTGCATTTTGGCAGCTGAAGTCTTTTGAGTCCTTTTTGTTTGAGATAAGTAAATCAACCATTCAGCGCTCGAGTGCCTGTCATTTTGAGATGCGCTGCTCAAGCTCAGTTGGCCCTAAGAGGTCATCATTCAGACGCATGGTAGCGCCGCAGATTGGTGGACCCAATGAAAGCTTAAGCTGTGAATGTCAATTTTCATCGCCACAGTGCAATGAAGCTGGGGGTGGGCAGGAGAATTTGAGCCTGAGGTGGACAGTGGACACTTGGGGATTGGATGTTTTTCTTCACCTCGAGGTTAGCAAAGTGATTGTCCATGTTTCTGTCATTCCCTAAGGTGCTGCTTGTCCAGTTTACTTTCAAATAGCAGACTGGCACCATGTAACCTTCACATCTCAAATAACAAGCACACAATCCAAGAACGCCAAAAGGCGATGGAACATTTTGTTGTTCTCTAACCATGTAAAAAGCCAACTAGAGGTTAATATAAGTGTCTTGAGTGGAAATTTTCACTTTGTGTCTGAACAAACTCAGCTCTTTTCAACTAAAATGTGTTTTTATTTTTTAATGTTACACGATAATACATCGTAAAACCGCAACAGTATTGTTAACAGTGTATTTGAGTCACATTTTAGTAATTTACTGTTCAATTGAACTAGCTCTTCAGTCTCCTTTTTGCAGCAAATTGGCTTTGCACCGGCACGGAGGGATTACTTTTTGATTGCTTCTTTCAGGCAGACAGCTGCGCACTACTATGATGGCAGATTCAATGCTTTGAACAAATATGGGAAAATCCATTGGCACGACTACAGCAAGCCTTGGCAGTGCTAAAAATGTCTGAGAAACGTATTGGCCAAAAAAACGCTCACCTGTGTGCGAGTGTATTTTGTTTCCAGATTTATTTTGTCATTTCTGCATCCGGTGAAGTAATTTGGTCTTGTTCTAAAAAGAAGAAATGAGTTGTTAATTATACAATTGCTTCTAAAAGTGGAAACAACTGTTATTCAAATAATTGCTGATAACTTACAATGCATAGTCCTTCACTGGACCTTTACCCACATTAAATCTAAGCAGGGGAGCCAGACCCCTCAGTGCGATGTTGATACAGACTGGATTGGATGGCCTCTCTCTGTCCTAGTCCCTTCACAGTCTTCTCCAATTTCAACCAACTGAATGGCTACAATTTCCAACTGTTCAGGGGTATCTCTGTATGTAACTGCAGGCAAAGAATTCTCTCTTTTGTCTGTCTCTCTATCATATCAAATTGCAAAATAGCATCTATTTAAAGTGGACAGATTATTTTCAGGAATGTGATTTTATTTTATTAAGAAAAAACACACCAATAATGTGCCAGGCCAAGTGCCATGTTTTTTTGTGCTGTTTTTAGCATGCCAGGTAATTAATCCGTATAATTTTACAGCTACATCGTTTTTGAAAAGACAGAATAACAAACATCTTGATTGGATTTTATTTTTCAAACTTACTGTCATTACCAGCATTCACACCAAAAAAGGTTGTGTAGTCTAACATATGTGCTTGCTTACCTGTTTGGCTGTGTGCCACCGCTGAATTATACTACTGTCAAGACCCTACAGGGGAGCAAAGAAATACAATACATCTAATAATACTTCAGCCCCCTTGTAGTGTAGCAGTTCACTCCCCTGACTTCAGCGCGGGCTCAATTCCCGCTGGTGGAGGAATGATTGGGAGTGCGGATGGTCATTTGTTTCTCTGTGTGCCCCATGACTGACTGGTGACCAGTCAAGGGTGTATTCTGACTTTTGCCCGAAGACAGCTGGGTTAGGCTCCGGCAACCCCTGCAACCCTTTTGAGGATTGGTATGATGGAAGATGAATGAATGAATAAATAATAATAATAATCTTCTCTATGTCCATGTGAGAACACTTGTGACAATGGTAACCTTTTTAGTATGACAGTTTAATTTGAACAAGGGCACAAAAGGTTATAGTCTACATTTGTATTTTTTTCATTTCTGATGTTATGCTTTTAATTCTATGTAGTGCCAAGTAGAAAAGTTGCATTTTGAAATATCATGAACCATTTTTTAAAATTTCCCTAATGAATTTAAATGTAAATGTTTACAGTTTGTCAATTGTAGAATTGAGGCTCCAGTTTTAGACTCAGTGTGATTAGATTTTAATTCTGCCTGTCGTCTTAGTGCCTCATGGCATTTAACTTGGAATGCATCAAGAGGAACTGTGTGACATTTTCTAAGCATGCACAATTATTTTGCATTATCGATTTCCATTATACGCTCAAGTTAAAAAGTGCCAAGTGCAGCTTGTTTCGACATTGGTTTTCCAAGCACATTCTTTCTATCAACTTTGCTAAAGATATTTGACTCCAGGCCATAGTAACCTTTCATGATATCCTGCAACTTAAACATTTACACCCTGCTGAGCTGACAGCAAATTCCATCTTAACTCTTTAAATAAAGTGATATCAGCATCAGTCATTTGAAGTGTAGTAATGAAAAACTGCCACACTCCAACGTGAAACTCGGAAATATTTGAGATTAATAGTCATGATCATATTGCCTGAAGCTTTTCCTTGAAATATGAAGTATTGCCACTTACAACAGTTCTTATGATTACAATTACTTTTTATTTTTTACTTAAAAACATCAGATAGACTCAGATTAAATAATATTTTGAAATTATTACAGATGTCGGGAAACTTTAACTGTAATAGTTATATATTCTTAAGATGTGAAGAACATTTTAAACCAAAATAGTCAACTCCAAAATCTAAAATTCGAGTTTCTCATGAGCATCTAGTCTCTCTGCGACAGATGCTTTGCTTTTGCAACACATGAGATGTGCTGCATTTTGTAATCTTGGTACATTAATTTGCACCACTAAGTCCAATATAACACATTAACAGATTTACACCTTTTATTTTCCCTTGTGGTGTTGGGTGGTTATTCATAAAAAAAAGTGTAATGAGAGAACAAGCCATCAGGCAGGCGCATAAAGGCTAGTCTAAAAAAAAATAAAAAATAAAAAATACACTGAAACATTCCAGCAAAAATATAATGAAAATGAAAGCCATGTCAATTCTGGTCAAATTAGCTTTGTAAACATGTTTTAAATGACATTGTACTGAGAACACGTCATTAAAAGACAATCAGGAGTTTAATAGGGGAAAAATAAACACTCACTGACCTTTGCAGATATTCCATTTGCAAATTTCCATTAAATTCAGAGATTTGATGTCACGTACTTCATGACGTTATTAAATAGCATCCAGCTCGTTTTAATCATGAAGAAAATGAGATTGCGGTAATAGTACAAAAGGGCTACTAATCTTTTTCCACATTGGTCTTCATATGTGGATAAAATCAGGTGTCTGGAGGATGGAAATTTCGCCTCAAAAGGTCAATGTAATTACAGGCATGACAAATTCACCAGATGTGCTTGTGGTGTTCATTTGAATCTAATTGAATGTGAAACAGAGCCTCACAAATTTGTTTTTGTCGCCCACAACAAGCAAATGGTTGATCAATAAAACGTTTTTTGTTGTTGTTTTTGCTATCCTTTGATATTTTACAGTCTGCCTAAACATGAAAATACTCATATATCATAAGTGTGTTCTTTCTTCCATACGGGCATTCATTCATTTTTCAACGGCATTTACCTTTGTCAGCAGGGTGCTGCAGAATTCAAGTGAAAGGCGGACTACACCATAGTTTGGTCGCCAATAGGCCGCGGGGTACCCATAGAGACAGACAACCATTCACGCTCACAATAACACCGCTACAAAGTGAAAAACGAAAGAACCACTGCACCATATAGACAAAGTTAATAATAATTCACAAAAAAATCTATGAGTCACAAGTGTGTGAAAATGGCACTTTGTGTTTGTCCTCCTCTCTGCACATTATAAAAAACACAGATACACAAAGGTGTTGCTCCTCTGTTAATATAAGAAAAAGTTATAAGACAAATAATGTTGCTAACATGTTTCACAGTAGTGTACTTTTCTGTAACCATGGGTTTTAAATTGTGATTTTGCCTCTGGCCCAGAGTCAGCTAGATTCAGGCTCCAGCACCTACCGCAACCCTAATGAAGATAAAGCGGTTCTGAAAATGAGATGAGAAAAAATAGTCACTTGAAGCGTAAAATTTTACATGTTCTAAAGCAACTTTTAGTGGAGTACTATATATATTTGTCTGTATTTCTATTTCCCTCACAAGGCAAACATCTCCAAAGTATTTGCATTGTCCTCTAATGTTTAATAACGCTCACTGTCAAGTGACAGTGGTACATTGACCCACTTTCGGGGTGGGCGTTCCGTCTGCAGGGCTTGTTTGAACGAGCAGTGATGCGCTGTTCGTAAGTGGAGGACGCGAAGCGACGCGCGCCTCAGCCGAAGGAAGCCACAACGAAGCCACCAGAATGCCCGAATGCACCTTTTTCTCCCCGCAATGAATCCTTACAACGCGACCAGAACTGAAAGAAGCACCGAACATTACCTTTTTGCCCTTGGCACTTACAAACTTCTCGCCTTTGCTATCGGAACCATTGGAGTATTTGGTTTCTGCAACAACGTTATTGTTATTCTGCTTTATTGCAAATTCAAAAGACTTCGGACGCCGACCAATTTGTTGCTGGTTAATATAAGTTTGAGCGATTTGCTGGTTTCTCTCCTCGGAATAAACTTTACATTTATCTCGTGCGTCAAGGGAGGATGGATTTGGAGCAAAGGAACATGCGTGTGGGATGGATTCAGCAACAGTTTATTCGGTAAGAGCGACAGCATGGAATACGTATCATGTGTTCATCATATTATTATGTTTTTAAACCCATTTCTTGATTTTAAAGCTTAATGCATATGCAGCTTTAAGGGACACCCATTAATGGTTTGTTGTCACATTCTACGCTTGTTATTTAGATTGTCATTCATTCATTTTTTTCTGAACTGCTTATCCTCATAAAGTACACGGGGGTGATGGTGACTATCCCAGGTGATTTCGCACACCAGGTGGAGTACACCTTGAATTGGTGGCCAGCCAAATTTAGATCGTCATTTCCAATTATCATAGTTGATATTTAGTTAAACGGCCAAAAGATGCTCAAAATATAATTGTTTTATAAGATGAAAATGGAACAAGATCCACATGTAAATAGAATTTAAAATCCTTAATGGTTATGTCTAGCAGTTCCACACAATTTAACCACCTCATAAATAGTCCAAAGGTGAACCTACCTTATTTTATACTCAAATTCATCATTTCAAAGAACTTGACAAAGAATGATTCAACATTTTTACACATGGTGTTGCATATTGGAATAATAGAACTCAAGGTCTCTGCATGTCTTTATAAAATCAGTGTTGTAAATTGTTAAGCCTCCACTCCACACTGAAAATGACTTTCAGGAGCTTGTTAATAATATTCATGTACCAGGAAATGTTCCGTGAATTGAAAACATTATAATAAGTTATTTGTATAATTTTATGCGGTGTACTGCTTCATGCTTTGAAATTATTTTGACACATTTATCTTGCCTCCAGTGAGAGAAACGGTGAAGTGTGAATGAATACAGGGGGTGGTCGTGAATGATCCATCCAGGCAGCTGGACAAGGCGACCGTGAACAAAAAAAATGTTATTAGCTGTGTAATCATGCTATATTCTGGTTTCTTCTTCTTCTATACTTGATATTAAATGACCTACTAGCCAGATGAATGCTTTTTGTGTATACACAGAAATGTGATTTGTATTACAAATACACATAGGTAAGATTTTTATGCCTTCAAAACTGGTTGAAATTGGATCTCTAATTTACATTTTTCATCTAATAAATTGCAAGGTTCATCAATGGATTGACTTTGAAATGTCCTGTACTTGGCACACATTCAGATGACGTCTGGCTTTAATGCAGGTTTCAATATGGGAAAAGTCATTAGTGTGTGGGTATGATCTTCTATCTTTTCCGGTTTCAGATGCTATAAATATGGGTTTCCGTGAAAATTTTATTAAAGCGCAATAAAGTATTGTTTTAAAAAGCAATTCACAGTCGATTTTTATATTTATTTTTCCCCAAAAGTGCTGGTTGTACACTCTAAACTGCCCCTAGATATGAGTGTAAGCATGAATGGTTGTCCATCTCATTGGCTGACCACCGATACCCCAGCTGGTGCCCATCGATGACTGGGATAGGCTGGAGTACCCCCGTAACACTTGTGAGGATAATGATTGAATTAATTTCCCGAAAATGTAACATGTTAAAGTCATTGGCCACTGAATAAGGAATGAGGAAAAAGCAACAATTTTGGACATCCATTGTTGTCAATTGCTCTGCACGCGTTAATATGCTACAAAAGTACTGCATATAACAGACACTAAAATTATAGCACTATTAATTGTAAATTTTTATACAACCCTAACTGACTTCATTCAATTCTGCAAGTACATCATGACGTCTTCTTGCAGTGCAAAAATTCTCATTGTTGGCTCCGGATCAAAAATAATGTAGCACAAGTCTTATCCTTCTACTGCATCCTCCAGAGTGGTGATAGATGACCTCTGCTGGGAAAGATGCCATATCATCATTATATCTTAACCCAAGTATCACTCAGTGGAGGTCATTGACTGATACAAAGTCAAATTGGAGGGCCTCCAGCTTTAAAAGCTGCCAGTCATTTAATGCAAAACTTGACAAAAAATAATGAGCGCATTTAAATGTGTAATTCAAGCCAATCTTTGGCATAGCACTACAGAAAGCCTGATAGTTGTACTTGTATCACACTTTGATGTATTAAATTACAATCGTTTCCAGTCTCCTAGGTTTAAAACTTTACAGCAAAATACCGCAATTGTGAGTAGTTTCGGCCTAAGGTCATGAATCTTCATTTGTCCCATTGCCAGGCATCGTCTCAATCATGACACTTGCGGCGCTGGCCTACGAGCGCTACATTCGGGTGGTCCACGCCCAGGTGGTAGACTTTCCCTGGGTATGGCGGGCCATTGCCCACATCTGGCTTTACTCCTTGGCTTGGACCGGGGCTCCTCTCCTGGGTTGGAACCGCTACACACTGGAGATCCACCGCCTAGGATGCTCTTTGGACTGGGCATCGAAGGATCCAAATGATGCTTCGTTTATCCTCCTCTTTCTTCTGGCTTGTTTCTTCGTGCCTGTTGGCATCATGGTGTACTGCTATGGGAACATCCTCTACTCAGTACAAATGGTGAGACATTTAAATTTACCTTTGATGAGATGTGACATTGAATATGAATTATGAATGAGTCTGAATAGCCAGTTGTAAATAGTTATGCATGGGAAGGGCTTATTAAGATTCTGTGGCAGAGAATACAATGGATTGCTCCTCCAAGGTCATATCGAGTAGATTAATGAAGCACCAAATGTGCACAAATCTACTTGTTATTAGTCAGCCATGGTATACCTATTTATCTATATATGTACAAAAATACCAAATTTATATAGTGCAGCAGTGGAAATAATTATAGCAACTGAAAAAAATAATTTGATGTCTGACAGCTATGTTTAACTAATTCTGGGTGATAATTCCAAAAATGATCTTCATCTTGTTTCAACATGGATTGGCCATATCCTTTTTTTCTTTCCATATTTTATTGTGTGTAAATATTTATACCTGTTTTGGGAATTGAAATCCTATTGTTCACAACACTGGCATGATAGAAATGAGTCTATGAGTCAACAGGCAAGAATCTGATAGTATAGAAAACTGACATATCTATATTGTTAAAAATTGTGTTGCCCAGTTTTATCAATAGCTTACTATATATATCTTAAACGTGCTGTTTGAAAAGTGAGTCAAGTTTTGACTTCCATTTCAGAGTTGATGATCCATACTCACGTGATGGAGTTCATTTCCGAGACAAATTTAAAATGTGGAAATGTTAAATCCTGTAAAAAAGACCCAAGTGGGCATAATATTAGATTAGGTATCTCATTGATTGCTAAGATTGATTGAATGCAGTGAAGCAAGTGAGGAGAAATTTAGTGGTCTACTGAGATACGACCAGCAGACTGTGGAGTTCTTGAAATAATTCTTAAGGACATTTGCTCAAATGGCTATTTTTTAACAAAGTCTTGATTTGCTCCATCGAGAGCTACTGAACTGCAGGGTGCAGTAGCTGGAATCATTGTTACATGGCACTTTCATAATTATCCTTCTCTGACTATAGAACACATACTGCATACGTTATATCTAATAAAAAAGGAGCTGTGACCTTCGGCGGCTGACGGACTGCCGCCTTTCCTTTCAATCGCGATAATAAAAAGCTTTTGTGCCTCCGAAGTTTTTTCCGTCTGCCGCCTGGTAATAAAAGGAATAGTGTGTGGGATGGACCAATGACAATTAAATACTTGTATTAAACTTGATCATTCTACTAAGAGCACTTGGCAGACTTCTGTGAGAACTCTCATTGTGTCTTTAGCGTGCAAATCTGTGAAATGTCTTGCTTCGGCGGGGTAAGTGTTGAAGTGGTGAAACATCAGTCACCTGAAGCATAATGTCTGTGTGGGCAGTTTGATAAGTATACCACAAGTAAATGCACCTCCTATCTAAAGGCTCCCAGTCTTATTTGTTAAGTCCCAGCATCGCTTGCAGGTGTGAGTGGAGCAATTACATATCGCAGCATTTAAGAGTGGCTATATGAAGATCTGGAAGAGCATTTTCCCCCCCGAAATATCTCCCAGATGGAGATTTCAGTAATATTGCACAGAAACACAGATACAGAGAAAGAGAGGGAGAAAGAAAACAATATATATATATATATATCATGAATCACATTTTGTAGCAGTCATTTAATGTAGAAATTCTTACATTTTTATTTTAAATGAGTTAACTAATGTATAAATAATATTATACAAACAAATTGAACTTTCTCCTCTTTTTTTTTTATTAGCTGCGCTCCATCCAGGATCTTCAGACAGTCCAAATTATCAAAATCCTGAGATACGAGAAGAAGGTGGCCGCAATGTTTCTCCTCATGATTTCCTGCTTCCTGGTGTGCTGGACGCCCTATGCCGTCGTGTCAATGATGGTGGCTTTCGGCAGGAAGAGCATGGTCTCCCCCACGGTGGCAATTATCCCCTCATTTTTTGCCAAGTCCAGCACAGCCTACAACCCCCTCATCTATGTCTTCATGAGCATAAAGGTTGGTAGTCATGTATTCATTAACTTTTATAAATGGAAGGAATCCCCAAATGCTCCAAAAGCATCAGTCTAATCTAATACTACATTTTCCTGATTAATTCCCATTGACTCTTGAGTTGAAAATAGACCTAATCAATGTCATTTCATTAAAAGGAGTAGTTGTTCTCTTGCATTTGAAGCAAAAATGGAACACACCAGATGTTTTAAGTAAACAGGCACAATGGCATGTGGGTGGGAAATTGTCACTTTCATTTGTTATCCGGAGAGAGATGTGTGGTGTGCTCGGCATACAAATGAGGGGGTGAATGTCACTCTCACATTAAGCACCAGACCTTCATCTCTGTCCTGTCCTCCTACTTGCCTCACAGTTTCGCCGTTGTTTGCTGCAGCTGATGTGTGCAAGATTATCTGGGCTGCAGCACAGCTTCAAAGAGCGCCCCCTGGCTCCGGTCGAACGCCCCATCCGGCCCATCTTTGTTTCAAACTCATGCGGCAGCAGAAAAAGACCCAAAAAGAGAGTGACCTTCAGCTCCTCCTCCATTGTCTTTGTCATTACCGGCGATGATTTTCGTTGCTTTGACGTGACGTCCCCTGCGGAGTCCTCTACTAATGTAATCCAAGTGAGGCCACTTTGATCCCCTAAGACTAGACTTTTCACACTGCACACATTGTCCCAGGTTCTGGTATAAAATTACAAGTTGCGGTTCAGCAGCTTTAACTGGTGTGTAGTGTCGTATTTCTCAAGACCGGTCCTAGTCTCGGACCACGATTTGGTATTGTCTCGGTATCGGACTGACCGGCAAAGTGGACTCTGGATCAATCAATGCTATTGAAGACTGACATCAAAACTGTTTTAACTGGGTTGCCAGTGCGAGACATCCTCTCTATTTTGACAGGGATGAGCCAATGAATTCAGAGTTTATTCCTCCTCCCAGTCAAAATGGATTAAATGTCGAGCTGTGGTCAATGGTTGCCAATGAATTAATTTATCAAACATTAAACATTATAGCCATTTGAACAGTAAAATCTTGTTGATGTGTAACCTTACTTTCAGTGCTGTGGTTGGTAATTGGAGAAAGTTACTGTGTGGTAAATGTAAAAACAGCTCGTTTTTAAAGCAGCTCTTGTTCGTCTCTGTCAATGACAGCCAATGAGTTATGGAAAAACAATGAAACTATATGGTAATACCATTTCATCACCCCTAAAAATATATATATTTTTTTGGGCCCGGATAATGTCATCTTGCCATATGTGTGCTTGGTGTAGAACTTTCTTAAGTAGTAATCATTCACCCGAAATATGGAATTACATACAATACTTGTGGGTATCCCAAATAAGAACAGTAAGAACAGTATGGATAAGAAAATTCTGTATTTGCAGGTATGGTATTAACATTGGGTATATTGATCCAATAAAGAAAAACTATTTTTGAATACCTGACTCCAATGCCTTCTGTGTTATTAATCAAATTCTCTCAGAGAAGAAGTTAGCCACTATTAAAAATGTCAAGTAAACTGAGGACCAATTTCATCACCTCTAGAGCTCAATCCTATGTTATTATAGAAAGGGACAATATAAAGATAGAGCTGAGGATATTCATACTCTATTTTTTTTGTTCTAAGTTACTAGTTAAATTATTATATCCTCATTTTCCATTCCACTCATCGTCACAACTAACCCAGCCTTCCACTGTTTACTAATGCCTATGAATTGTATCACATAAAAGTCATCTAACCCTAGAACTTTTACTACTGCGCTGTAATCAATAACACTTTTGCACAATGAATCTCAGTAACGGGTTTAATCGAGTATGATTCATTACATTTTGTCGCCCTAAACCAGAATTAATTCATTCCATTTAATCACTGCACGTGAGATTGTAATTGCTGCAGTCAGACGTGAGAGATGTTTCCTAGTGTGGTATTTAGAAGTTCCTAAATGCTGTAAGCCTGTTCCACATTTTCTCAGCGGGAATACTGAGCTTGTTGATGTCTGGAGGATTCTTGATGAGCAGGAAAGAGCCTCCCAAAAGTACTCCTGTAGCACTGAAGAATAGGCCACGATTTATCACCTGCAACAGAAAAACAAAAGAGATCTTTTTTTTTTTTTATCAGTAGACAATAATTACATTTTCAATCCCATGATGGATGTTTGATGAAACATTGAACAGTGCATTGTCTTTAGAACATTCCAATGAAATATATTTCTTTTTTAAAAATACATTAAATAAAAATGTCAGTGCTAATTCGTTCAGCTATCACTACCAAGTGTTTTATAAGTTTAAATAATAAACAAAGATAACTTCTAGTGACACTGTAGCTGTAGCTGGAACAGTAAATATTTCCCTTGGGATAAAAAAAATACAAGGACAGAAATATCCCTCAATTCATCAGTGGTGAAGGTCAGTTTAAATGCATCTTTTGTGCTCCATTTGCTAGAAATGTTATGTAAAATAAAAATGTCCCAATATATGTATATATTACATGGTTTTTTTGTATACTTTTCGCATGAGAGACAACACACTCTGAGCTTCAATGATAAGTGAAAATTGATAAGGATTCCTTAAATTTAAAGGCTTACTTTGTCTTGCCATTGCCAGCGTTTCACAGCATCATGGTATCGTGTTCTTGTGAATGTGACCTGATGGAGGACGGATGAAATTTAAAATGATTATTTGGCTTTTTAGTAACAATTGGCTCAAAGGATAAAAGTGGACTTGCCATTGTGTAAAGTGGGATTATTGTCTTTGGCATGAGAAAATGGAGGATGTTGTCGACATGCTTTCGAAAAAGGAACCATTTAGAGTTGACATGTGCACGCATCTTGAAGGAGGGGAAAAAAAGAACAGGTCAATTATATAAAAAGTGAAATTCTAGACATTGTTAAACTGGATTGGACATTTTGCACTGTCAAAGGAAGCTAATGTGTTTATTTTAAACTGCGAATTGAAGAAAGAGTTTTGGTCTTTGTTCATGATTTTCCATCATCTTCCTATGGGGGAAGTAATCACTATTCATCTTCATTTTAATTTTAGATCATTTGCAACCTGTCTGCAAAATATGCATTACGTAAATTAGCATATAGAGTCATTAAATTCATTTCAGTTATTTGGATTCACTTTAGCACCATATGCTGTTTACGAAGATGGAAACATGATATATTATACACAATATTCCTTTGGATGGAATCTATTGATTCTCTGTATGCTTCGAGAAATCTTGAACATATAATATAGAGAGGCAAAAACAATGTCATTGAAGATTTAAAAAATAAAAAGATTATTGAAAAAAAACACATACAATAAACGTTACATTACTTCAATGTAGTTGTACATAGCCAGGTCTGCAATTGCATGGTCATCTGGAACTCGCACTTTGGTATACTCTGGCAGGACGGCACCTGTGTTGTACAAAACAGTAGTCAAACTATTGATTGGAACTGATAACACTATTGTTCATACCAGGAGCACTTACTGAAATCTTCATTAAACTGTTGCATTATTTCATCAAACACTTTGCAATCCTCGAACCCCTACAAAGCAAACCCAACGAACTTTTTAAAAAATTATCATTTTGTCTTTTAAGTGCTACTTACAGCATTCATTCCCTGTCCATAGAAAGGAACCACCGCATGCGCCGCATCACCCATAAGGACACATTTGTCACCAATGTGATATGGGGAGCACTTGATAGACACCATGGCCTGGGCAGGCAATCGAAAATAATCTCTTTTAAGAGCATCACTAAGGAATATAAATAGGAAGAAAATTGGATTTTAGACCTTTTGTGTCTATTTAAACAGCTGCATACATTGGCTTGGCTTTTTACTACCTCGTCATCTCATTTGACTAAGACAATGTAACTGTTTGCAGAGTAAGATAGGCATAGAGAAAAGCACATATTCAGTTGTTTGCTCCTGACGCTCTAAATGAAGCAATAGCTGCGAGAAAGCCTGGAGCATTGGTAAATCTCATGTTATGTGCTCCCCGTCTATCAGCCACAACACACGCTTCACCTTCAATTAAAACCAGCATGTAAAAGCCAGAATTCAATTTCACACTTCGCATACTGTGCATGTCTGGATAAGAGTTGATGAGATGGGAAATATTCTCAGTGTGGCATAGTTAAGTAAGATGGAAATAAACAATGGAAAAGGAAGCAGAAATCAACAGTGTCAGAAAGGTAGAGGTGAGGAAGTCACTTACATTCCTATTAATGGTATGCTGTCAGGAAAGTATTTTTGGAAAAACTCAATGACTTCATCGCCTGAGGTGATCTTCTCAAACTCTTCAAAGGGCATGAAGAGAGTGCAGGTAAAAGTCTTATCCTATAACGAGTACAAGAAAATCATATGGATTTCATATCTTTTTTATTCAGGGATGTTTGGGAGTAGTATTTCTCTCATGTATGCACAGAAAACATACGTATACCTATCCAACTTACTGCCATTCTGCCGTACCACATTATTTACAACTGTTTTGTTGTCAATGCTCTACTTTGACTGTAACTTCAGCTATATTAAATACTGCATTACTAAGCAGCACCCCATGGGAATCAATGTTTTCAAATGTGTTCCTTATAAAATTAGATGATTATAACAAAAGTAAACGAACTGATGAAGATGGATGATCTGGAAGTGGTCAGTGTCTATGTAGTGTCTTCAATTTTGAAGGTGGAGGGGAAAAAAACCTTGGTAAAACTGTAGAAAGAAGCTTTTTCTTTAAAGCATTCATGCTTTTAAAATCAATGGGACATGTGGGATGTACAGTAGTATAGAAGTAATTCCATCTGACCTTGTTCACAAACAGAGTAAGTGCTCAGTTTGTTCCCTTGAATGATACATTTGGTATTTAAAACAGGTAATTCTGTTTTCTATTCAAACGAGGCTTTGACAGATATTTTACCTTGAATTTGAGTCGGAATAAAGAGTCGGTTGTTGATTCAGCCATGTAGAAAAATCATTTCAGAATTAGAAAGTACAAAGAAAGGTTTCATGGAAATGGTGACTAACTGTGAATCACACGTTTAAGACATGTCATAGAGCAAGACTCCTTATTTGCAACTCTGGAATGATTGGCAAATTATGTTAAGTTAATTAACCACTAAAGGTCAATCAACACTTGATTCTGATAATGACGTGTTAGGAAATAATGTGTGCTGATGACATTTCGAATCATGCATGCACATTGAGAAGAATAACATTAATTGTACTGACCAAGTTGGGGAGTGCAATCATCATGAACTTGTTCCGGGGCCAGATGTGGAGATAATTGGCCTTCATGGCAAACTAAGATCAGAAAATGAGCTTGGGTGAAGACATTAATGCCTGAAAAGGGGGATTATTTCACTAAAAGCCAGACTGACCTCTCCATTGACAGGTGGCATGGTGAGCTCCATGTAGCCATGAGGGATGTAAGTCTGACTGTAGTTAAAGCGGCTTTGACGAAGGAATTGCTTGCGAACAGCTGAAAAGGCTCCGTCACAACCCACAATCAGGTCTGCTTCTATATGTTCTGTGGAGCCATCTGGCCTGAAGTGCAAAGAGAAATCATTTAAATACTCAAAACACATACACATCAGTCACTCTGTACATTACTGATTGTGCCCTGTCCTAGTGATTGCCTTTTCATTTCCCCTATGATCCACTTGTGTGTTGAACAATCGGCTTACTCTCATGTCACCCAACTGCCATGTTTCGTAACCCCCCTGTCTGTCTATATGACATGATAGTTTGTTTGCTTGTTTGCTTGTTTGTTGTTGTCCTTGCAGATCATCATCTATGTTCAATGTGATTTCCGTGTTCTGTGTTCCCAGTACTTGCAAGATTCTTTTAATCGTGATTTTGAAATATTACAGTCTTCTGTTATTGAGAACAAGTTTGTTATATACATGCTTTAGTAGTTCATAAAAGCACTGGATCCATCCATTTTTTTGGGAAATATCAGATGAATTTGTCGTATTATTTATCAGGAGTCATTTGCGACTTGCAACTCACCCGTAAATATTGTCTCCCCATTGTCAATGGATAACATAAATGTTCACTCCAATTGTAGGTGAGTGAGGCCTGCAATTCATTGATATTGTCCTGGGTTCTTTTTTGTTGTAGTTATTATTTTTGTTCTCCTAAACAAGTCGTCATGTTGCCATTGGCATCAAATATAAATAGAACCCACTTCTAGTGGGTTGTCCCGTTGCTGGGATACAGAACTACGTATCCCGAATAGTGCATCAGATCTGCCCTGTGCCCTAAGCTAATGCAAGTCGATGAACTGCACTTCATAAAGTGCATAAATGTTATGCCTCTCAGTCACCCTTCCATATCCACTCTAACACATTATTTGAGGTACAGATATGCTGGTATTTGATGATCTGAAAAACTGATAATATCTGATTGGTTCAATTCATTATTATCAATCTCAATGTTTTAAAAATTACATTTACAAAAATAGTACTTTCTTTAAAAACATTAAAACAATTACATTTTAGTATTGAAACATTACCCATCAAATAGGCTGACAATGTCAGAATCTGAAAGTGAACCATTTGGATTATACCCCAGAAAAGTGATGTTAATGTTCCGGTGCTCAGTTCATATATTTGCTTACATGCAAAAGCTTATTAAAATGCATTCGGTTGTGGCTCATTCAACTTACTACACTATAGGCCAACAAATCAGACCATGAAAATTAGAACACCGCAGGGTGGAATGTGATGCATTTAATACGAAAAGCAGTTTGATTCAATTAAACATTTTTCACTGATGCTCACACTAAGTCCCTTGTGTAACACAACCTTGGGGTGTTTCATTGCAATTGCCAAATTAGAAAAAAGCATAAAGTCAACCATGCTTCAAGACTGCTGCATAATTAGCACACTATGTTTCAGGCCACATTCATTTGCATAAAGGTACAAAAAACATGATCAATAAGTCCACAGCTAAAAAAATAAGGAAAAAAACAATTTAAATGAGATTCATGACATTAGCCAAAGTGGTGCTACTTGTGTGGTCACTAATTTAAAATTCGGGGTACCGTAATTTAATGTATTTAGGTCGTAAATGGTTTGCATATGATTGTATTCTGTTTTAATCATTTCATGGAATTAGCACGTGTGTGCACATCTGGTCCCATTCTTTTAAACACGTGTTCAGTGATATAAAGATTTACCTGCTAAAGGTCATTTGCCCTGTTTCAGCACTCAAGTCCTGTAGTTTGTAGTCAAAGTTCAACTTTGTGTTTGCATATGTCTCAGCCTCTGTTGGAGTAATTTCAACTTGTTATGAAACAATCAAACAAATAATAAAAATTAAAAAATAATGATACCATTTTATACAATAAGTTTTTGGGTGAAATATAACACTTAATTTCCAAAATACATTTGTCACATGTACACAATGTTTTGCCAGGAAACATATTTAATTTATTGTCACATTTAATTGAAACTTGCACCATCCTTAAGTGGTTGTTATGGCTGTAGATTTGTCACATTCTTGGTGTATTAAGTCATTTCAAAAGAACTATAGAAAGCCTACCTGTTAGTAACTCTTTGTTCAGATTGGCTCGATCGACTGACAGGATGTACTGTGGTGAAAATGATGATAATCCAGCATTATTCAAAGACGAAATTTAATTCTATACAAATTAATATATGCCAACAACATCATTGACCAATTTTATTACCATCTTGAAAAATAATAATTAATAACTATTATATAAATGAAGCAGATCATATAATAAATTGAAAGAATAGCTATATCCCTCTAGTGTAAATTACCTGGCCTTTTTTTCCATATGGAATTGCAGATTGAGCACCATTTAAAGAATGGATCATTCTTGCATGCATGGGGATCCCCTGAGAAACAACCTTAAAGAAAAAAAATGGAAAGTAACACAAGATAGCACTACATAAATATTGCAATATCAAATGTTATATTTTCCTAGAATTACTGATTTACACGTTCTTGCTCCTTAGTGTAGAGAAACAAATATACTGTATCATATATATGTATAATCTTCATGGTAGGATATGGGATATTAAGCCAGTATTTGTTTTAAGGTCAATGTTGTGTAGTTAACTTGGCAGGATTAAAACTCCTGGGGGTGGGTTGCAAAATGTTGTACCTTCCCCTATTATTTTTGGTTGAAAAGGTCAAATATAGAATACTAACAGTTTCTAATGTTAGTATGCTGGAGTTTACAGGGACAACATTAAGATATAAAAAAAACACCTTTATTTCAATATAAGATATAATGTGCATTGTTTAAATAGGTACAAGGGAAGTCTTGTACAGCATATTAAAGATTCAAACAGGTTTGGGAAGTCTTGTCCTATAGCAATATGGTATCTCAACAAACCTTCTCCTCCATTCCAACATGCTTGAGAGATTGACGGCCTCTGTGTGATAAAGCCAGGTTGATACTTCTCCCTTTGACAATTTTGGCTTTACGTATATCTGGCCAAGACAGCAGACAGAGGCTGTATTATCACCTATATTTTGCATTATCAGATGAGAATCAAGTGGAATTCCAATATCTACTATACCATTGCGAGTTTCATACACATGGACATCAAATCCTCTTTTGGCGAAGAAGCAGGCATTCAATGCACCAACCTAAAACAAAATTAAAAATGTTAATGCTCATCTCTAACAAACCTGGAAAGACTTGAAAAGGAAAGATTTCCAGGCTTTTGTATGTTTTTATGTGTCATTTTTGTAAGATGATTCAATATTCAAAACAGGGTTGAAGTGCAACGTGGCATTAAAAGATTGCTCTGGGAATACTACCATCATAAAGGTCAAGAAAAAATATGGGGTATTTATTATGACTCATGTCTTACCAGTCCACCGCCCACCACTGCCACAACTTTTCCCTTCTTCGGACTATCACTTGTGTTCTCCATTCCTGCTTTGGTGGTCTCTCAGTCAATCAGGTGGTCTGTCTTCTTCAGAGTAACAAAGCTGAGCATTAGGTCAATCTTTAAAAGAGGAGGAGCAAAGTGAATGCCATCAATGTGTGCCTTTCGAAAGTAAACACAACTTTGCGTGTCCTTTACTATAGTGTTGCTCCTTGTACCCAATTGATGTTTTAGTGGTGTTTGCACATTGCTTGTGTGTTATAAAGGAGCCCCCCCCCCTACTGAAAAATGACATAACCTTGTTTCTGTAATATGCATAACTGGAGTCTCTTCAGTATGCCATCATAATCATCTTCTGGAAACTTTTCCCAAAATTATTATAATAGCCATAACAGGTTACACCAGCCCTAAACCAGTGTTGAATGGTTGTTAAAGGTTTCAGTTTTTTTGTAAGTATTGTACATACTTATAAATCAAAAATTTAATTTAAAAAATGAATTAAAAAGAGAAAAAACAACACCATTATATGCTATAACAACAGTCCAGGGCCTAAAATTATGAGGAAAAAAATGACTAGATCCCTTTGTTGAGGATGGAGGTTTGTCTCCATCTAGTGGTAGTATGTATGTTTGTCGACGTCACTTTTACTCTTGTTTTATTTTGACAAATATATATTATAGTGTTAGGGTTAGAGTTAGTGTTAGGGTTAGAGATAGAGTTAGTGTTAGATTTCGGCGCAGGGGTTGCCAAGATCTGTCCCCTATAGACTTTATCAAGTCTTTTTCCACGTCTCCCTGCACCAACACACCATTGTCCAACAATCGGGATCATTTGAAGCTTATGGACAGTTTGCTGGTGAGTTGCTCATTTGATTGAGGTGTTGTAGAGGATGAAGATATGGAAAACAGACAGGACTTGGCCATCCCTTTAACTCGATCCGTCTATTCATGTCGACGCACAGGTTTTTTAATTGATACACGAGTTAGAAAGAACGTTTTACTGACGATCATAATTTCTCACATGTTATGCAAGGTGATACTTACAATGCCAGTTATATTTAACTGTCGCAATGTCAACGGTTCACAGATCTGACATGTTTCATCAGTTTTTCTTGTGAAAAATAACAACCACGCCTGGATCGACTGCTTTGGACTGGATCAAGATGGAGGTCTGAACGGCACAGTTTGTTGTCCATGGGTACAAAGTATGTTTAAGTGTATCAACCGATCAGCACAGTGTACAAGATATTTTCACGCATCGGGAAGCAACTTCCATCTCAACAAAGGAACAAAGTAAGTGGAGACCGAAGATCTTTCCCATTAGAAGAAGTAAATGAGATTTTATCATGCCTTCTCCGGTTAGCTAGCCACTGAATCAATACAAGAAGGCACCGGTCGGGGCCGATAAGCCGGATGCATGACCTCAGTTTTCCACCTTTAAACATGAGTCCTTTTTATATTGTCTTGATACATCGGTATATTTGAAATATACCAAGTCATCTGTGTAATTTAAGTGTGTTTCATATAAGAGTACAACCCAGATCGATTGGCATTTAACCAATTTCTTCATGTTTTTTTGGTCCAACCTTCATTGTTGATGAGTCAGGTTACACCACAGTGGGTGTATCCCCATCCTACTATTATTGCCAAGTGCTGTGATTCATAAAGAGTTATTGAATTTCCTCATAATTTCTCTTCTGGTGGATTAGATCATTGTTGATTGCCTGAAGATTCAGTTTTAATCAAAGTTCAGTTCAGTCAATGCTATTGTATTTCATATGGCAGCATCATTGCCTCAATTAGAGCAGGGGGAAAAACAGATTTATACATACTACATTCCTGAAACTATGTGTTGATTCTGTGCTTGTGGTGATCTTTTTTATAGGCTGGTGTCATCATCTCCACTCAGAATGATGGACCCAGCTCTAAAGAGTGTGGTCGCAGACATAATTCGCTCTCCTGAAGACAAGCGAGTATACAGAGGCCTTGAGTTTAATAATGGATTGAAAGCTATGCTGATCAGTGACCCAACGACAGATAAATCATCTGCTGCTTTAGATGTACATATTGGTAAGAATAGTACTGTGCATTATAACCATTATTTTGTGCATTTAAACCTGCATTCATCTGTCTGCAATATTTTTTTTAAATATGTATTCTTCTAGGATGAAAAATTGGACGGACACATTATTTTAAATGTACTTTTTATGTTGTAGTTGTGTGCATCACTAATGGATGCATACAAATAAGTTCAACTAATTCCATCAACCGTCCATTTGAATTAAAAATCAATGCAAGGCAATTATTTAACCTTTTTAATTTTCAGGCTCATTATCCGACCCGGTGAACATTGCCGGCTTGGCGCACTTTTGCGAGCACATGCTCTTCCTGGGAACAAAGAAATACCCTAAAGAGAACGAATACAGCCAGTTCTTGAGTGAGCACGCTGGCAGTTCCAATGCCTTCACAAGTGGGGAGCACACAAACTATTATTTCGATGTGTCTCATGAGCATTTGGAAGGAGCCTTGGATAGGTAATGGACCATTTTAATGTATTTTTCACATAATAGCTGTAATGCTTTGGGAAAAAAACACTAAGTCATATGGGGGATATTGCATTACCTTCTTTATAAATGAGGAGTATTTGAGCTGGCACCTGTTTGCAGAATAGACTAATTCCTTTCCACTGCTGGTCTGTAGCACGGACCATCTGGAAGAGTAATTTTCTGTAGGCTACAGTTGAGCTTTTAATATTAATGATGCTCACCATGTGTCAAATGTGTTACTGATTAATCTTTGTGGTTGAAAATTTGCATTTCAAATTTATTGTTGTTGTCTTTGTGTTAGAACGGCATCATTATAGGTAACAATCTCATCCGTTTCTATGATGTAAATTTTAGATTTGCACAGTTTTTTCTCTGCCCACTATTTGACGAGAGCTGTAAAGACCGCGAGGTGAATGCTGTGGACTCTGAGCATGACAAAAACCTGATGAATGATGCTTGGAGGCTCTTTCAACTGGAGAAGGCAACTGGCAACCCAAAGCACCCATTCAGTAAATTTGGAACAGGTAGCTCTTGATGAATTGACTTCACATACTCTATTGTTACTTGAAAGAATTTTCCCGAGTGCAACTTGTTTTCATACTAACAGCACTTTCAAAATGACAATAGAAACACATGAACTCCTAGTTTTCTAAGACTTATATATATTATTTTTGCATGAACACTTTGGATAGTTAAGGCTTGGTATTTTTTCAAAACCATTTTCTCCATCAGTTACATTTTTAGTATATAGTTATAACTTCTTCAGCATATCTTCTCTTTTTTGTGGCTCCTTTATTATATTTCGTAATAAACACTTGGTGGCAGTCTTGTACTACAGGGAAGAAAGTTAGCTACTGAATCTTTTGTAAATGAGATCTTCAACTGTAGGCATTTTGATAGTTACAATTTCATAATTAAATATTTGGTCTATTCTTTCACTCATACAGAATCTAAAAAAAAATCTTCAAATCTGACAAACTAAAATCCTAAAAATATGCATGTTCAGATATTAGACCTATCACATTTGTCAACTGACCTGAAAGAACATTGTACATTTCTGTTATTGGAAAACATGTTGTTGAAAAACATGGTACTCCAATTTTGTTGTTGTTGTAGGTAACAAGTTGACCCTCGAGACAAGGCCATCTAAGGACGGAATTAATGTACGCCAGGAGCTCCTTCAGTTCCACTCTGCATATTACTCCTCTAATTTAATGGGTCTCTGTGTTTTGGGAAGAGGTAAGAAGAGGGTGAATGGAAAAAGAGAGAGGTGTTCACGTGATTGACAGCACTATTACTGTTTAACACAAGAAGCCTAAAATATTTGTGTGAAAAAGCGATTAATTTGCTCTTTTACGTCAAAACAGAAATTCGTCTCCGTAATAAAAGTTCCTCTCTGGAATAGTTTTGTCAGAAATAACTGTGTTGTTTTGTCATACATTTTTTATATCCACAGAATCCTTAGATGATCTGACCTCTATGGTGGTCAAGTTATTTGGAGAAGTGGAGAATAAAAATGTACCTGTCCCGGAATTTCCTGAACACCCTTTTCAGGATGAACATCTGAAGGTAAGCTTTTCATCTTGACCTTGTGTTATTTTTGTTGTTATTGTTGTTTATTTCCAGGTAACATTTGACTAAGATTATTTTCATGTTTATTCTTCCAGCAATTCTACAAAGTGGTGCCCATAAAAGACATAAGGAATCTGTATGTAACATTCCCCATCCCGGACTTGCAGAAATACTATAAGTCAAATCCAGGACATTATCTGGGACATCTCATCGGCCATGAAGGACCTGGAAGTTTGTTATCAGAATTGAAATCTAAAGGTAGGGTTGTGTAGTAACTGTACTCACATAGGGATGAAGTTTAAAATGACTGTCAAAGCTTTTCCATAGAAAATGATGTATAACTTTCCTAAAATTGGTATTCTGTTAAGGTTGGGTCAATACTCTTGTTGGAGGTCAAAAGGAGGGTGCCAAAGGATTCATGTTCTTCATTATCAATGTGGATTTGACGGAAGAAGGTCTTTGTAAGTAGTGCTTTGTGTTTGTTTAGCTGTGGAGGGATTTCTAGAATAAATAAAAACGTCAATAAACCTCTGCCTGTACGTGTCGCCAACAGTGCATGTCGAGGACATAATCTTCCACATGTTCCAATATATCCAGAAACTGCGCACAGAAGGACCTCAGGAATGGGTGTTTCAGGAATGCAAGGTAGCTACAGTGCTTGATTCATTGTATGTATTATATTTGGGGAAATAAAGCAAGTCATTGCTATTTTAGGTATTTTCTTCTGGCTATAAAACATGAACATGAATAGCTATGACTCCGATTCTGTCTGTCTCTGTAGGATTTAAACAAGGTAGCTTTCCGGTTCAAAGACAAGGAGCGACCTCGTGGTTATACCTCCAAAGTATCTGGTCTACTACACGTAAGTTCTAGTTATGCCTTCCATTAAGTTTTATTAGAGTATTAGAGTTTGTGGATATTGCCCTGACAGTTAGTCACCAGCCCTCTAATGCCCACGTTTCACTTACATTTTCTCGCAGTATTTTCCACTAAATGAGGTTCTAGCAGCAGAATACCTTTTGGAAGACTTCAGGCCAGACTTGATTGAGATGGTGCTGGATAAACTGAGACCAGAATATGTCAGGTGGGTATAAGAATCTTAAGAATCAAATCATTTCAAAAGGAAACTTCTGTCCTCTGCAAATTAATAGTGCTTCTTTCTCTGCATGACTGTGATGGTGTTTCATGTTGCATATCAGTAATAAAATATATCATTCCAGAGTTGTTTTAGTGTCAAAGTCATTTGATGGGCAAACGGACAAAGCAGAAGAATGGTATGGCACGCAGTACAAACAGGAGGGCATATCCGATGAGTCCATTAAGGTGAATTTACCATTCTGATCAGATTAGTCTCTGATTTTTTTTTTCTTCTGGCAATAAATACTTTCGATAAATGACATCAGAGTTAAGTCAAGCATGTTTTTCAGAAATGGGCCAGTGCGGACCTCAACGGCAAGTTTAAGTTACCAATAAAAAATGAGTTCATCCCTACCAGCTTTGAAATTTACCCTCTTGAGAAAGACTCCCCTTCTGTCCCTGCTTTAATCAAGGCAAGTGTGTTTGACACAAAAGTAGTGCCACTGTTAATTGCATTAGAATCTGATGTGTTATTCTGTTCACTGTGATCATGGTGCATCAAACAAATTAAATCCAGGCTCACTTTTGTGGCTTTTTTTTAGGACACAGCAATGAGCAAAGTGTGGTTCAAGCAGGATGACAAATTTTTCCTTCCTAAAGCGTGTCTGAACTTCGAGTTCTTCAGGTATGTAAATATTTGGTCACAAATGGAAAATTAAATATATTATTATTGCGATTTACAATTAGTGTCATAAAAGAAGCTACTTTCTGTACTTATTTTCAGTTTCCATAACTTGAGTGGGAGACTATTGTACCCATGGCTAAACAAATATGCAAAAATAGTTGGTTTCAGTTTAAGTTAAATTTTTGAATTTGAAACATAGCATTAAATATATCCCAAACCATTTTATTTAACATTAGTATAAGATCAATTTCATTTTAACTTTACTTTTATCGGTACTATTATATGGATGATACTTTTCAATAGATGAATGAATGAAATAAGTATACTTTACATGCAATCATCATTTTTAGTTATTTTTTCTTCCTATGCCAAAACAAAAATCAAATTTACTCAATGCACTTTTTCTTTGACCACTGCTATTTCTCTACAGCCCATTTGCATATGTGGACCCATTACATTGTAACATGGCTTACTTATACTTGGAGCTCCTAAAGGACTCCCTCAACGAGTATGCATATGCAGCCGAGCTAGCTGGTTTGAACTATGACCTTCAAAATACCGTCTATGGGATGTATGTAAGTATTGTGATGCCCTCGTTATATTCTGCATTGTTTGGAAAAACATACTAATCCCTCTGTGTTGACATTGATCATCATTAGCACTTTCTCTTTAAAATCAATGGTGGTCTCTCCTTGGGGGCAACACATTGAATCTGTGAGTTGTAACAATTAGTTGGAGTGTAGCCAACTGGCAATTTGTCAAGGTTAGTAACCTTGCTGGAGTTGACTGTGATTAGTGTGATTGCTAAATCATGAAGTATTGATGACTCCAGTAATAAAGTGACTTTGAGTCGCTGACTCCAGATCCAATATTCTTGCACAGGCCGAGAGACAACCATCACAATGTTGAATGACTAAAATTATTTGACGTTCACTTGACCATGCCCTGAAACTGTCTGCTCTTTGTTGCTTCTCCAGCTCTCTGTTAAAGGTTACAATGACAAGCAAGACATTCTGTTGAAAAAGATCATCGAGAAGATGACCACATTTGAGATCGATGAGAAGCGTTTTGACATCATCAAGGAAGCGGTATATACATTTGTTTTTTAATTTTTTTGGTGATCATTGTGTCTTTCCACAGACAATTTGACATTATTTCAAATACCTCTGTAAACCCCCACTCCCTTGTTTTTGGCAGTATATGAGGTCTTTGAATAACTTCAGAGCAGAACAGCCACACCAGCATGCCATGTACTACCTCCGTCTACTCATGACTGAAGTTGCATGGACTAAAGATGAGCTCAGAGATGCGTTAGAGGGTGAGATGCGTTTTATATGCAGTGGTGGCTCATTTTGTGAGTCATACATTTCCGGTTATATAAACTGGGAGGACGGGGTATGAATACCAGCCTCTCCCAGTCAAAATGGATCAGAGGCCTAGCGTCACCCATGAGTGCGTTAACACACCATATTTGAATTCTAGTCATTTTTCTAGGACCTGTTCTTCAGTGGCCCCAAAGTACGTCATTTCATTGTGTGCTTTTTTTTTTATCTCCTAGCAATCTGTGATCTGTATTTCAGATGTAACTCTCCTGCGCCTCAAGGCGTTCATACCTCAGCTGTTGTCACGGTTACATATTGAAGCCCTTCTCCATGGCAACATCACCAAGGAGGTCCGTTGGTGTTCTGCTATTTCCAAATGGTTTATAATTACAATTCTTCACCGGCTAAACTATATTCTTACCCACTCTCCTCTATCACACATTTAGTCTGCCCTTGGCATGATCCAAATGGTGGAAGACACTCTGATTGAGCACGCACGCACAAAGCCTCTCCTACCAAGCCAACTGATCCGATACAGAGAGGTGCAGGTTCCAGACGGTAGGTCGCGTACTCAATCACACTCCAGTCAACCACTTGTAATCAAACCCCTGCATGTTTCCACAGCAACCAAACAGAGGGGGCCTCAGCTTCTATGCATGCTTGGTCATTGTTAATCGTCTTCTTTAAAAAAAATGCTTCAGTTAATTGTAACATCTTTGATTTTCACAAAATGTGCATACGCCGTATGTATGGTATATATGTGTATGTATGTACTGTTTCTTACCCCCAAGGAAACTAGTAAGTACTAGTACTTTAATGTTAACCAATCGATAGGTGGCTAAAAATAAATTAGATCGGCCCCGATCAGTTTTTGTAGCTTTAGATAAAAAGGCCTTTCCAAACTAATCTAATGCCTCAAAACATCTGTAAAACTTTTGTACATTTAGGACCGAAGTAAAGGAGTGGCGTGCCTCTTAAGTGCACGAGCGAAACTATATACCATAGCTTGATCAGTCTCCTTCACACACTGAAGTTGAGCTCAGAAGGAGCCAGGTTACCCAGTATGTTGCCACACATTTGAAAGAGAGAGGAAGAGAGAAAGAGAAAGTAATAGCATCAGATAAAAAAAAAACTTTAAGAGTATACTTTGGAACCATCAGCAACAAGGCAGCTAGGCACACCTTGTCAAGACTTCTCCCCCCCCCCCCATTTGAACTCTTAATTCATTTTAGGCCTCCTTCCAGTAGCAAGCCCTTTGAGTCTGAAGCAGTAGAACACCTTGACACGACTAAACCTAAGCATGAAATATGTGGCCTTGGCATTCTGCCAACTAGGAAAAATTCAGCTCTAAAAAGTATGATAAGCATTTACAGTCTCGGTTTAAGGATAGAGGATAGAGGCAAAATATGTGAACCTTGTTGGTTTCCTTGCAGGTGGCTGGTATGTATATCAACAACGAAATGAGGTGCACAACAATTGCGGCATTGAGATTTACTACCAGACCGATATGCAAACCTCCCACGAGAACATGCTGCTGGAGCTCTTCTGTCAGATCATTTCCGAGCCGTGCTTCAACACGTTGAGGACTAAAGAACAGCTGGGTGAGATTCCCTCCGTTAATGGAACGACCACTTTACATTTGAATTTGTACATGTGGCATAGGTTTCGGTATATTGCACCGTGTGAGTTGTAACTCAATTTGTCCTTTGTGCTCTTAAGGCTATATTGTATTCAGCGGACCGAGGCGGTCCAACGGTGTCCAAGGCCTTCGCTTCATTATCCAGTCAGAAAAGGCGCCGCATTACCTGGAGAGCCGTATCGAGGCCTTCCTTTGCACCATGGAGAAATCGGTGGACGAGATGACTGACGAAGCCTTCCAGAAGCATATCCAAGCCTTGGCTATCCGCCGCCTGGACAAGCCCAAAAAGCTGTCTGCTGAGTGCGCCAAGTACTGGGGAGAGATCATCTCCCAACAGTACAATTTTGATCGAGGTGAGCTGCTTTAAAGGTCCTCCTCACCTTACTGCTACATCTGAATCTCAGTCAAATATATTCAAAGGCCCTTTTGATCTGAGGCATTGACTCTTCTTACTTATTAAGTTGAGTGCATTTTTGGATTGTTCTTGTAACCAAGTTGTGCTTGACGAACATTTATTTGAGTCTTTGCGTCTTTTCACAGATAATGTGGAAGTGGCCCATCTTAAGACGTTATCGAAATTTGACATTATGCAATTCTACCGTGTAAGTTGATCAACTATTTTGTGTTTCTGCGCCTACCTAAGAGAGAAGAGATGGGGAGAAAATGATTTAGTATACAATCCATCTAAAAAAAAATCATCAAATACTCTTGTGAACATTTTTTTTAATGTAAAAATAGCATACACTTTATACAAAGTTTCCTGATCCTTATGTGCGCCCACAGGAGCGTCTGACCCTTGATGCTCCGAAACGACACAAGATGTCGGTTCACGTACTATCCAGAGATATGGACACCTGTAAGTATCTACAGTGATGTGAGCCAATTGAAGGATATCACACAGGTGACTTTTGTCTACGTTTAGGTCCACTTGTTGGAGAATTTCCTGCCCAGAATGATGTCAACTTGGCACCTGCACCTTCTCTGCCACAGGTAACTACCCGGTTAATCATTTCAGTTACATTGACAAGGACAGACGTCTCTTGAAATATTTAAAATGGGATTTTGCCATGTTCCACAGCCGTCGTTAGTCCGAGACATGACAGAGTTCAAGAGGAGCCTCCCTCTCTTCCCCCTGGTTCGATCTCACGTCAACTTAATGGCAGCCAAATTGTGAGCGCACCCGATGGGATCTGATTAAACCTGCATGAGTGTGTGTATGCGTGCTTGGTGGAGTACATATGAATGTGCGCGCATGCAAGCAGGATCCACCAGAAAGGAAATGCTTTGAAACAAATGTGCGTGATCGAGAAACACAAGTCACCACAGTGGTGTGACTCAATGTTAGAACCTCATGTTCAAGTGGACAGGAGATGCAACACTTCAAAAAATGATGTCACAGTTCTGTATAAGCTTTTTGTAGAACTAGACACCACCAAACAAATACATTTTTACTCATGCTCATTTTCCATCTTGAGATTGTTTTAGTCCTCCAATGGTTGTTTTTTTTAACTCATTTTATGTTAGAACCCTTTTGATGAGCTTTTGTAAATCAGCTTACCATGAGAAACCTCACCAATAGGAAAAAAAAAATATTTATTTTTTATTTCATCTTAAAATTCTTCTAGACGTAAAATGACATCTCAGGGGTACTACTGACATGCTGTTTCCTTTTGAACTTTCAGTTTTAGATTGAAATGTTTTATCAGTTTGTCACCTGTATTGTGTATTTTTTCCATTTAAATAAATGTGATCAAGAGCAATTTCTTTTCATTTTGACATCCTGTAGGCTGACATGTTTGGAAAAACACACTTAAGAATATTTACAACAAGTGTTTGGAAAAATACATTTATTCAACAGAACATTTACATAGTACTTCAGTGAGACCAAGTGAATGCAGGGAAAAGCTTGATCATAAACGTGCAAGGTTAAATGTCTTTTCACTGGATCAAAAGATCAATTTAGGAACTTTTATTGTGGCCACACCTCACACAAACTTTTGCAAAATCAAACTGTGAAACACCTGCTAAATTTTCAGTTACAGTTGAACTAATAGACATTCCTAGATGTTACAACATTTGTGTCAGTGGTATTTGACAGAAGGCTGAGTGGAAATACAGCGGGTCCCTTTACAACATTCACAGGTGTCCGCAAAGTGACAAACATTTGATTACGTGACAAAAAAAGTTTTCGATCAAAATTGTATATTCACTCCTTTTCTTCTCATGGGAGCAATTTGTCCATGTTGACATCCTTCTGTGTAAAATCCTTAATTTTTTGATTTCTTTTGACGAGCCTCTTAGACAATGAAGGTGAAGGCTGCCAAGGCATGACAACAATATCGTGTAACCAGCTTGAAGAAACAAAGGAAAATTCCTGCCACCTACATAACTTTATGCTTCCTGGTTGTCAAACCTCCGGTTCTTAACATTTTATTTATTTTCCATACATCTCAAACACAGACAAAATAAACACTTTTCAGTAAATTATATAAAACAATCTGTTATAAAACATTTTACCTTATACCACCCTTAAAAGACAAGTGTTTGAGCCTCTCTTTGTTACTGTTCAAGTGTATGCATTCTGGTGCGTTTATCCATTTCCAAAAGTGATGTCTCTGAGGTTATAAATAAATGTTGGCAGGAGTCAGGTAGGAAAGTGACCCTGACGTGACTCCCTCTTTCAGGACAGTCAGGCATCTTCCTGCTCTGGAAAGTTGAGAATTTTGCGATGAGCTTGCCTCATGTACTGCTGCTGTTTAAAGTACACTTTGAACGACCCCTTGATGGCCACAAAGGCGATTCCTCCCTGAGAAGGGAAAGATATTCACATGATCAGAAAAATGTTACCAGATTTGTAGCATTAGAGTTGCAGGATTGCCTACCAGGATAGTCCTCTGCAGGTTGGAGTTGACACTGCTGAACATGAGCTTCCCCACGATAGTGGCGATGGTAGGGAACACCAGCGCGCCACACAGGATGCGAGTGGCTGAGACGTGATCGGCCAAAGGGCTGGCCTCAGCAGGTATGCGTGGGACCGGGCAGCCGATTCCTGCGGTGAACATGGACGCCACGGATAATAAGCTCACATGAGTTCGCAACTGAAAAGGAAAAAAAGCTAACGCTTGTGCGGACCGGGGAAGATGCTGTTGAGGATTTGTAGTTTGTTGGAGTATTTCCTCCAGAGTCGCAAGACGTAATCCTCCCAGCGGATCATTTTGCCGAGGATCAGCATGACGGGGATGGTGGGCAGGCCGATGAGAAGGAAGAGCGGGTCGGCACGCTCCATTACGTCGAGGCCCTCCTTGTGGCCCACTACCTGCACTCAAGACATAACAAACCACCCCATTCCGTCAAGACAAGCATTTCACTCCACGTTTAAAATCTACTCAACCAGAAAGTGCTTTTATATTTTAAACTCAAACTCGCATGGATTCCAATGGTCTGACCTGCATGACGGTGACAGCTCCATAAGTGACGGCGGTCCAGTAAATTGAGCCCACCATGATGCCTGCGGCGGCAAAGGGTCCGGCCTTTGATACGAGTCGGTCGGCCAGGTCCAATACATAGACCACAGGACCTTAAGGAAAGAAAGAGAAAAACACACTGATGGGGCTGGGCGTATTTAAGATGGCGCTCAAAGATCAGTAAAATACCTCCTTTCAAGCAGTCTAAATAACTAATTGGGTCGTATGGAAAGAAAAGAAAAACATGACCTTTTGAGGGTGTTTTTTACATAAACACATTCATCGAAATACATTAATTCCTAAGGATGACATTGATTGTGTTGTATTCAAAAGTAAGAAGGCAAGAGGTGACATCTTGAAGGCTGTTTTTCTGAATTGATGGAATTATATTACTGTCAGGAGACATATTTTGCCAGAAGTAAAGTACCTGAAACTCTTTGCACAGCTGGCGAGCCGTGCCATGAGGTACCAAAACAAAAACATTTGGCTCTTTGGAAAAACTAACATAGTACTTGAGCTCATCAACAGTGCTAGACGTACCAGAGTGACTCTACAATTAGTTTATTTCACCATGACCACGCAGGCATATAAATGATTACAACGCTGAAAATCAGAGCAGAGCTCTTCCTACCATACAAATGAATTTAATGTTATTTGATAAGTTAATTTAAAGGCACTAAAACATAATCATTCAATGCCACCCGTAGTAAGTAAAATTCAGTTCAAGATCCTGCAATGCTTGAGTGCATTTTTGTGGCTTATTTTGATGACAGACGAGGAATGCTTTCTGCTCTACGCCGCATGAGCCTTTCGTAGCCAGAGGAAAAATATGGGTCGCTCCTTAATGATCCGCCGACAGAACGGAGACCCAAGCGTTTCATTACATCCGCTCACAGCCGATTTCGGGAATTAAGATAATTAAAAAGGGGGTCAGCAAACCGATGCTAGATTTGCGTGTGCATGTTTGGCAGACTGTGGAGCAAGCGAGGACACGCTGTCCTCTGAGCCGTGTTGATCTGCTCGCTTTGGCTCTGCAGCAGGTGCCGATGGCAGCGCCGCCGCACAGAAATACGACGACCCACGTCCATGGCCCCTTGCGCCGCACCTCTGTGCCAATAAACAAAGGCTGGGTAAATAGATAAGCTGATAGGTGGCTGTGGGGTTTCTCACAGTGGGGAAAGGAGAGCTCTCCCTTGCTACAACCTCAAACGTGAAAGCTGTCAACAGTGTCAGTAAGCTGTGAAATTGCTCTTTCATGCAGTCAAAAACAGCAATATTAGCATTTGACAAAATTTCACTCTCTGAACAACATGTTATTCAGTACATCAAAGGTTAAAAATGCATACAAATGTTAATGATTCTTGTGCTTTAACACAAGCACTGCACTAAAATAGACATTCCCAGAATATCGTAGTTAATAGTCACTGCAACAGCAATGCGGGTAAACTACTTCAGTCACTGTACTGAAATGCACTCCGAAGTTAAAACTAGTATTGGGTGAAAAAAAAAAATCTTAATGCAATTGATCATTTGCCATGGTCAAAAGTAAACTATTTTATCTACTGTGCTTAATCAAAAGCATGACATCACATTTTATTAATTTAGCATCCCACATGGCACTCCTCTCTGCTCAGTCTTGGCTGAGCTGCCTTATCAGCCTTTTATTACCGCACTTTAACTCATCTCACCACTCTCAAACTCAAAGTACCACCTCACATATCTGTCTGACAGCAGGAAGATTTTCTATTTTGAATCAGCAGGAAATGTGTACATAATTACTAACACAGCCATTTCTAAAGAATGTTGTTCTGAGAAATTCCAGTTTGCATTAAACTAAAATGATACCAACTTCAATGTGCAAGAGCAAAATCTATTTGTAGATATCTACCAAAATAAAACCAATTATTATAGATCTCCAAGTGGTATGTTACCAAAACACCCTGTAATAAAGGACAAAGGAAGAAATCCTTATCGGTCTTAAAGTCTCTTTGCAAATTGCCATCATCACCATTGCTGGTAAATTAGTTAACGACACAATAAACCAACCATGGAATTCATACTTCAACATAACTGCTCATCTGAAATAAGCTCTTTAAACAACTATGTTTGTCAGCGGTGAAATTGGTAGTGCAGTAATTAAGAGTTCCTCAGGGACCTCGGCACCAATTAATTCTGATGATAAACACTTTCATCTTAAAATAGCAAGCGTCCAGCCAAGTGGTAAATATCACATGCGGCAGGGTATGTAGTGGGGTGAAAGAAGTGAGCTGAACCATCGGCTTATAGCACCTGAATGAGTGACAGCACAGCCTTGGTCTCTATAAATATAAATGAAGCTCGCAGGCTTCCGCCAAACAACATTGTCTTGAGGCCGGGTCTCATCTCACATTGCAGCATCTTGCCCTTTGAAGATAAAATTTGAGTAGCCCTGTGGCTGATGGATAATTCAGTGTGCATTATTAGTCTTAGTGCTTTCAGGGTATAAACATTGTCAACGCAGGCTTCTACAATATCCTAGAATCTAATTGTAGGATATTTAGAACCAGACAACTCTATACTAAGCAGATTTTTGGCAAGTTTAGCTTGGGCTGGTGTTTCAAAATAGCTACATCAGCTTAACCAATCAGAATGTCAGACTATCTTTACTACCAAAGAGGCAAAACTGAGAGAAAACTAATACTTCTGCACTTTGTTATCCGGAAACCGGTTTGATCATTCCCTTTTGAATTTTCCCAAATGGTCACTTACCCAGTTTAGGAAAGACAATGAGATATTCTGCATTACACTGTGGACAGGCTACTCGAGCGGTGCTGTTGCCACGCTGCTTCTCATCCACCCAGCGTTGTAGGCAGGCCTGGTGGACCCACTTGGTGGAACCCCGGCAGCGACATGGGCGTACCCACTCTGCTGTGCGATCATCCTCATCTGTTGCGAAGCACACCCAGCAGCTCCTAAAACCAAGGAATGATAGAAAAGTCTGGTAAGGAAAAAACATACTACCCGAAATACATCAAGTAACTTTAAAATGAATCAACTTGCCATAGAAATCAAGCTGAATAATGTCCGTTTATATTCATACTTGGGCAACTGTCTTCACAGCACATCAACATTACCTTTCTTTGAGTTGTCAGTTAGTTAGTTGACAATGTTAAAAGTAAATTTAGGGCTAGTTTAGAGTTCGACAAGGATAAAGGAGAGCTATCTTTCACCTACTTTTGAGATCACTTGAGGTAAGCTACGAATGTCAATAGTAAAAATATTGGAAGAAAAAGGCTGCGAGCGAGACTGGGGAGCTGAAAACATCTCAACAATGCACAGTGGATAGAAGAGAGGGAGGTACAAAACAGTGCTCCAACAGATTCATTAGATCCTATTCAGGTAACCTTGCCCCACAGCAGGATAGGATTTAATAAACCACTGGCTAAATTGACTCCTACAAGTGGAAATTGACACTGTTGCTCAACTTTTGCCTTTACATAGGTGAACCGAACTCTACTTTAATTTTAATTGACAAAGATCTAAAACTACAGCAGCAAGCAATAAAATGTATGACATTGCACCACACAGTTGCACGCTGTCACACCCTTTATTATAACATTGTACTTTGATGACACTGGAAATAGTAATAGCTTAGTTTAGTAGAAATGAAACTGTGGTTGAGGTGACAAGAAGAGAAATGAAGCAGAAAGACACTTAGTAGACACATTATCACGTAAATGTGAATGTTGATGACACTTGCAGTATTTATCACGCCCTAAAGAAAAAAAACCTTGACCACTTAATAGAATGGCTAAGATGATATAGCGATTCGTGGTAGATTTTGAAAGTAGGTCAAGAAAAGGGGCGTGGCAGTCTTATACTTGTCATTGATTATAGTTAAATATCATAAATGTACAAGATCTAGATCTTTTGGCCATCACCCCTTGAAATGTCAATGCTTCAAGATATACATTTGTATTTCCCTTTCCAATTTGGTTATGGAACAAACATTTTGTGCAACAGATGCATACGTAAGATAACTTTACTGTTGCTTACCAAACCAATCCACAATCTACTGGACTAAAACTAAAAGTGAAAGAACGATCGTTGCCTCAATTTAAACACAATTTTAATCGAAACACTGTTGATGTCATCTACCATAGCTCATTAGTTATGATTTGCCAATATTGATCTTTTTATTTTGCACGACATAGTGATGGAACGTTGTTTTTCCATTCGCGTACTAGCGAAGGTACGACTTACCTGTCGAGAATCTGCTGCAAGATCACCGCATCTTCGTCCGCCATTGGCGAGAGCTCTGTGGCGTCGTTTTGGAAGTCGAAAATTAACATAAAAACAAAAATGCGTTAAATCAGAAACTGGTAATGGCGAAACAAGCTACCAAGGCCTTCGTGTTGACGCAAGCCACCAACTACTAAGCTACAACCGAGGACGATCCTACTCATTCGTGGTCATTTCAGGTCATCTATCTCTTCGTCACAGCCTGTGCACAAGCGCAAATATTAAACATGCTTTTTTGGCCGTATTCTAGTGTTCGATCGCTACCATGACGATGTGGACACTTGACTTCAGATCCGATGACAGTCGAACTTCGAGGCAGTGCAACACCGCCATGAGTGACAACGTCATCAAAACAAGGACTTGCCCACGTGAAATCATTTTCCCCGTCGATATGGGAAATGTAGTTTAACAACTCCTCTTTCCCAGCAGGAAAAAAAAACACAAACCTCATTCAGTTGTGCAGCTGCAAAATAAGGTTGCAAACACATTTTCTAAATAATGTATTTTATATGAATAAACATATAAAGCGAATGAACTTGGTCACCCAATGTGATACATTGACCAATTTTAGTTATGATCTGTTGGACATTTACTGCCAAAATAGTCTGTATATCTAAAAAAATAATAATTGCATTATAAGTACGGATCATTTTGTTATCTTAACTCATTAACTGCCATAGCAAAATATTTTAAAATCCCCATCTTTTTCCCCAATTCCGATTCTCTGGAAAAGACGCGATTGGGCCTGATTTTCAAAACACATGCAAAAAAATAAATAAATACCATTTGAAAGGTTTTGAAATGTTACTATGGATGATAAAATGTATCTTATAGGTCTTCTATTTGCCGATTTTAACCCTTACTGGGACAGTGGTCATTAAAGTGAAAGTGCCTATTTTTGCCAATTAGAAATAACGTTCCCAGTAGCAATTATTATTGTTATATTCTTTTATTTGGATTATAGTACATAATACATGTCTTTGTCCCATTATTGTATATAAGTATGCATCATTAAATGAACCAATGAGATTGATTAGTCCTCTATTTGAAGGTTTAGAAAGTGATGATATATATTGAATAATTTGTGCATTCAATGGTGAAATTCAACATTTCCCCTCACTCGTTAGGTGTAGTTGTTTGAAACATTATATTTCATTTTGATGCGATAGCTGTGCTTTAGCAAACTACAACTCCCAAGAACATTTTCGGCATCATCCATGCGCCGCAGTCAATCAGCTGTTGAGGCAACTGCTGACTCTCTCGGAACAAGGGTTGCTTGTCATTTCTAAACCTAGACGAAGCAAACAGAAATATATTTATCCACCGAGTCCCAAAAAGGTGAACGATAAAGGTAACTTGACGACTGACTGACAATATCGCTGTGGTGTTTGTTGCTTTTGTTGGGGGATCCACACATTTGGATTAAATGGGGATTTTTTTGGAGGAAGGCAGGTTCATGTTGAAATGGATCGCATGTCTTTATTAGAGGGCAAATGTATTTTTTAAACTCGAATTGGGGAAATATGTTAACGAAGTAGACAGTTGGGCTATTCTGATGACCTTGGAAGCTGTTGGGGGAGAAAACCCGGATTAACTACCGGGGTGTGTTCAATGCAGGCTGTTGCTGCTGCTGCTGGTATTATTACATATTTTTTAAATGAGTTATAAATTTATCTCATCTTTCATTTCTCTATGCGCTAAACGAATGAACTTGCATGTGCAATTGGATGTTTTTCAATGCAACAATAATTTGTAATGATGTAAAAAAACATATTGCATATTCTAACATATACTTTTGCCCACTTTCCTGATATTTACGCATTTATTCGGATGTCTTTGGCTTTGCCTTGTCCACGTTTTGATCCAAATAAATGCGAATATGGGAAATAGGCTGATGCGAGTCGTGCTATATATGAATTGGAATTCTTCCACTGAAATGCAAAGTGGTATGAATTTGACCTGTTAGTGGCTAAGCTGCTCTAATTATACATGGAATTACTTTGAAACCCACCCTTTATGCGTGGGTTTCATCTGTGTCACTGCGGACCTCAACCATTGCGCTATAGCACAAAAAAAGCTGTACTAACAGAATGTGTTGGGCTATTTGTGTCTATATTAAGTGTGGAGAGAGAGCGAGAGTGTTCAGTTGGATGCTTGCGCATGAAAAATTCCACTTGCGTGACTCTGCAACATTTTGCATGGCCAAGTGTGTCAAATTCCTATCCTTATGGGTCAAGGTGCCTTTTTCTCCCTATGGAAGGACAGCTGTATTTACTGACATATGCAAATGAGCGTAAGGGAGGTCCTCTGCCCCACACAATTGAGTTTCACGTTGCAGTTTAGAGTTTCCTGTGGAGAAAACGCAACGTGGCGAAATCGACGCTACGCTCCATGCAAATCCGCGTCTGAATTCCGACTATGTTGTCTTAGGGATGTAGGTTCGATGAAATGCGTGATCACTAAATGGACTTTGTACTGGTGTGTTCCTGATAACGTCAGATCGGTCAAATGTACTCTGTGCTCGACTTCAATACTATAACAAGGACGCGTTCAATGCATCTGTTTTGCAGCTCTTCCAAACCATGCAGGATGATTTACTGATGGACAAAAACACAGCCCCGGCTCACCATCAGCAAGATCCGACGCAAATAGACCCTCCTCCTCCTTCCTCTCCCACCTCGACCCCCTCGTTGGAGCCGTCGTTCTCATCACCGGGGTCGGAGAGTCCGTCAAGCGGGAGCAGTAACGCGGACAAAGTGCCGATGGAGTCCCCGATTTTGCCAGGCTTGAACTTCCATCAACAAGCCCAGGAGAACGACGGTCCGATTCCCTCCCCGTCCTCCTCGTTTGGCAGCACCTGGTCCACGGGAAACACCAACTTGGTGGACGAGAGCTTTTTCCGGGGAATATCCTCCGTGAATGGGGCGATGCTCTTTCAAAACTTCCCCCACCACCTTAACGCGGTTTTCGGGGGCAATTTCTCCCCGCAAATGCCCCCCGCCCCGCAGTCTCAACAGCATCAACAAGCGGCGCACCAGAGAAGATCTCCCCTCAGTCCCAACCCAGGCCCCTTCCCCCAGAGAAACGCTTATCAGACAATCATGAACGCCGCTAAGGGATCTTCTACATCCATATCGTCACCCGCTTGGAATAATCACCAAAACGCCGGCTGGAGCACAGGCTCCAACCACCCTTGGAGCGCCGCGCAAGCAGGCAGAGACCCGCGCAGAGCGGTGGGCGTCGGTGTGGGGGTCGGTGTTGGAGTTCCTTCACCCGTGAGCCCAATTTCCCCCATGAAAAAACCTATTATTGCACCCCCAAAATATCAGAGAAATGGTCCCTTTAACCCTAAAGGCTGGAATGAGGACGTTGCCTTCAGGACTGACAGCAATATACTACCTTTCCAGGTAAACACACTTATTTAATACTCATGGTTAGTTTGGTGGTCAAAGTTTGTTCAGATTATGTGTAGTTCTGGGAAATAGATTTTTTTATTCATGTTTTTTTCTTTGTCATTGCTAATAGTGCAGCACCAAAATTATTTTTTGGCTCATACTAATTCCAATATATAGGACATCGATACTATACCAGTGCCACATTTAAAAACTGAGTGACTGAGTGGGTTTTCTCTAGGAAGACTGATTTCCGCCCTCATTCTTAAATATTGCTTGGTAAGCTTGTTGAACACTACGATTGTCCCTAGGTTTGAATTTGAGGGTGAATGTTTGTTTGTTGGTCTAGTTGACTAGCAACCAATTCAGGGTGTCCCCCACCTACTACTAGTGGGATAGGCTCCAGGCCCTTGTTGGGATACGTGTTGTGAAAAAATAATTAAAGAGCTAAGATGTCTCATTCAATGCTTTGTACAGTATTTCTAGTACAGTTAAACACAATTGCGCTCTCATACCAATTAGTGTGACACAAAGACAGTAAGTGAATCGGGTGAGGCCTGTCTGATGGCTAAAGAATGTCTGTTAGCTCAAAACCACTATTAAATGACGATCTACTCTGTCTAACTAACAACTCGTTCATACATGTATTGCATTGAGCAATGAGATCGTTTCACAGGCCCCCCTCCTACCTTGGCATTTCCAATTGCAAGTACACTACATGGCTGTCACCTATGTTGACCTGCTATTCAAATGGACGATGATTTTCCCCTCTTACTTTATTTATGACATCAGAATCAATCATCATAAGAGGATACTTAAGTATTTTTTCCTAAAAACTTAAAATGACTTGTAACTTAACATGATAAACACATTGGCCGGTAAGAATAGTTCATAGTCCTACTTCCGTTGTAATGATTTCATACTGTAAGTACAACTCATTACAGAATTAGACATTTACTCCACTAAAGGAAATAGTGATGTCAGTGTTGGTCAAACCTTACCAGGCCATAAACACAATTACGTCATAAGTGTGAATGTGGAGTTGTATGTTTCTCAAAGGAGACACTTTTATATATTGTCACTAAATTATGACGAATGGCTAGTGCCAGTGTAAAGTAAAATGGCTTCTCAATTGCACCAAAAGTATTGGCAAAAATGCAAAATATATACACGGTATAAAAAATGCATCTTATTTGTCATCCATCTTTGCTGCATAGCTTCAATAAAGACTTTTTTTTAGGTAGGGAATCAACATGTCAGAACTATTAAGATTTCTCAGGCTATGCAATTCTATGGTTTTAGTCAAATTTATTATCAGCAGGATATATCTGCAGTCACCTTCACCCACTAACAATAACTAAGTATTTTCCTAGAAGACCTTTGGTTCCCTCACTGATGTCATCTGTGCCAGTGTTCACACCTATTTGCTTAACAATTAAAGCCATAATTGGAGGGGAGTTATCACGAGGACGCAAGGTCAGGGTGCCAAATGTCAACTGGTTTGTTTATTGTCGTGACACTTGGGCTAGTTGCTGAGTCAAGCAGCAGGCGCAGCCACAGCCGACATGCAATGTCACATGGAAAACACATGACAGGTGTGCCAGTTCTGGTCTACAGTTTCCTGAATGCACCAAGAACCAAGACTTGAGCATTTTTCTTGTATAGAGATTCTCACCGCAGACACACCAAATAGATAGTCATATTATTGGTTGTCTCATCAGGTCAAATCGAGATTAAATACTCTGTCTTTGTGAGCATAAAAAGGTTGATTGTCCAACTCAAGCTGTCAGTAAATCAGCCGCAAAGGTATTTTTTGATGTTATGTTTTTATCAAATGCCGCAGGTGAATTCTTCCATCCCTTGTGCTCAGATGTGTAGTCTTGTGTGTTGGGTGACTGTTTGCTGAGGCTGAAACGTGAGGAATGTGTGGAATTCTTCTTAGCATATCAGTGTGATGCTTAAGTCCCAAAGTCACATGAACATTTCTCGAGATACTATGATACAAAGAGATCTCGGTTGGTATTTGTAGTCGTTATCAATTCAGACCTCATCTCAGCTTCAAACAAGCAGTCAAATGCTGTCAGGTGGTCATGCAAAATAGGAGCATTGAACATTTGGAGGGCGTAACTGACATCATTTGCATCAACAATGAAAACGTGGTGTGACTTGTTTTCCAGGAACTTATTGAGCAATCATTTCTATCATATAATTCAGCTGTCTATTTAAACTTACTAAATGCCCTTCACAAGCCTATTTAGAGTTATAGAATTGTGTTACCTGATGACATTTCGTTAAAAAAAAATTCCCAGTAATTGCAGAGGCACCGTATAAAGGGCATTAATCACTGTACCCTTCATTCTGACATTTAGGGTCCATATGTTGAATTAATTATAAACTCTGTGTGGAAGAGAGCATTATCTGTTTAGGTTATTGGACCAGATTGACCTGGCCCCCCTGCTGTGAGCATCCACACTGATCACTGAGGAGGGCAAAGCAAGGAAACCAAAAGCTCAGCGTTTTAAGTATTTAGCGTTTGTACCAAGTGAGCAGATTTTTATCTATATGGTGCTGTCAGATCCAGAGTGCGGGTGAATAACGCTTTTGAATGCTCAGCCCAATGCATAACAATGGTGTTGGTGTGCAAACAATGCGGCTTTGGCTCGTGCTGCCCGGCCGGCCTGGAGCGAGACACTCTCAGGCCTCACCTTTGGCACATATGTCACTCTCATGCATTCATTCACAGACAGTAAGCGTTTGATCAGCTGTGACCGCATGCTTTGACCTTCAGCCATTCCACATAAAATTGTTTGTTGTTCTGGTTTGCGAGGGGTCAGCGTGCTGCACCAGATCAGAAAATTCATCTGCGTAAGTTTTGTTTTGCAGCGCATGATTACTAGTTATCTGTGCTAAAGACAAAAACAAATCCAAGTGTGACCATGACAACTGCACCAACATCAGAGAGACCAGACTTTGATGATTTGGATAATAAGGATTAGGACTATATCGGTTGCAGAATTATGAGTGTTGAACTGCCAGTGAAAATGGCGAGTGGAAGTGAAAGTGACAATGTATATATTATAGTACTTTCCAATGTTGTGTTGTATTCGAGCTTGTTTTTATTTTGTACTATAAAATGAGACACATACTATAGGCTCTGACCCATGTACTCCTTTTTCTTATTTTTTGCAGGACCGGAATCGACCTTTTGATGCATTTAGCTTGCACTCTTTGGAGAATTCTTTGATGGATATGATAAGGACTGACCATGACAAAGGTAAAGCAAACTTTACAATTACCCTTGACAATCATTAATGTTACATGCAGGGATCCTTTTACCGAGTTAAAAATATTCATTTTAATGAACCAATAAAAAATGCATTCAGTATTTGTTGATTATATTTTTTGGGCACCTGATGCCAAGAAATGCTACATCTCAACAGTCCCTTTTCCCTGAAAGAGGTTATCAACTCCACCACCATCTGCTTCCTCTTCCTTACAACAATTAGCACCAGAAGTAGGGTACATTCTCATGGCTGTGCATCCCGTGTTACATGTTTACCATTGTGGTTGTCATGTAGAGAGGCATATGGCTGCAGCAAGCTCTCCCACCAACCACAGGGCAGCTCCACCCTGTTTGTACAGCACTCCAAAGTCTTCATCTATGCTGTGGATTCGAAAAGGCTCTTAAATTCTTTACATCCCACCATAGGAAAAACATGTTGAAGGGAGGAGGCATTAATATCTACTCATCGACTGTCATTAGTGATTATGTTTCACTGCCATTGTCGGCACTAGATGTTCAATTTGACTGGGAGAGGGATTAAAATGCATTAGGTGTCTATCTCCACCAATGGGAGCCCATCAATTAATTAGACCTGGTTGTGGACTTTAAACCAAGTTATTTAAGAGTTTTCTGCAAATGATAATCGCTTTTTTTAAAAAATGGATTAACTATTAAGCTATTTTCGGGGTACACCTATGAAACATATTGTTATCTTTGTCCATGTCAAATCGGGATTGTTGCAATATTCTTATGCCTTGCTGCGCCATTTTGGATAAGTGTTAGCGGACTTGGTCAGATTAACTTTGCTATGTCTGTCGCCACTCTGTATAGAAGGTAAAGGGAAGAACAACGGCTTGAGGAGGACACTGCTTTTGAGAGGGAGTGTTTCAATTAAGTTTAGGTGAGAGTTCAGTATCAGCTTTCCTTAACATGTTGGACTTCACCTCATAACCTTTCAGGACTTTACGCCGAGGTGATCACAACAGAGAAGCGAAGGCCCTGTGCTTTAAGTATACTGCATAAAGATAAGATAAACCCCACAGTGTGACATGGGTGTATTCCATCATATTTTCATAATTTTCTGCAGCCCGTACGTGGACAGTGGGTTGTAGTTGGCCCGTGAGCCGTAGTTTGGATACTCTGGATCGAAATTGTGTGCAGCTATGGGGAAACAGTTGTTTGTATAGTTGGCATATTTTCATGAGTAGTTTTTCTTGTATGAATGAAAAAGAAAAACAATGGCAACGCCTCACGTAGAGCATTGACAGATGGAGCTGTCTTTGTCACCGTATCAGAATGCAGTTTCTGTTGATCTCCCAGTCATTTGGTTTCATTTGTTTATGCTCATTTCCGTATGAAAACATATATTTTCTAATATTAACAGGTTGTTCATATGCCGAATGTTCAATCCAGTTTTTTTTCTTTTCTCGGAAGGACGTATGGGCATTAACTTCCATCATCCTGGAGCTGAACACATAATGCCTCTGAACAGTAAGTAGCATTCTCATTTTAAACACTCCTTATCCCGGTCAGGGTTTTGGGGTGCTGGAGCCATCCATTGTGGAAAGTCTTACCAAATCAGAGTGTAGAGTAGCAAATTGAACTACACCACTTGGTGGAAACATAACTGAAGTAAACCCACACTGATCCATGTCCCTAAAAAGTGGTGCACCTGCCTCCCCTTGGGCCTGGCTTCCCTGACACCATAAACCAAGGATGAACCTCTGAGCACAGTTGACCTGTGAAAAGCATTACTATGAATAGCTCTACATGTAAAACTAGAATCTCCTAGTACTAGTCCGCCAGTGGGCAGATTACCAACCAGATGAAGAAATTGGGTTTTCATTTCATATACTCTATGCATTCAAAGCATTATGTTTTTAGTAATGGACACTCTTCAGACAGACTTTATGAATAAACTATCAGCCTGAGATGAAGATGATAGACATGGCTCCCTTGACCGAGAAGTAATCCTGTCCCTGGTCCATTCAATGTTGTCATCTCAAAACTATGTAAATCAAAACATGCCAACTTCTTCACGTCCATAGAAATCAGCCATTGGAGTCCTCCGCCCAAACATAACAGACCGAGATGTAACCCAGTTCCAACCCATTACTTATCTCCTAGCTGGTTAGGACCTGACTTGTAACCCTGTGCTGTAGTATCCGCATGTTTCCCTGGTTGCTAGGTGACTTTGTTACCGCAGATGCTTGAGGGAGAAGTGGACAGACAATACTACAGACAGCCTATACAGAATGGAGGGGTTCAAGAGTCAGATCTAGTTTTAATGAAAACATGAAGAGGAGTCTCTGGGACAATATACTATTCCCTTAGAATAATCCCACCAATGCCCCCCTTGTAATGTCTTCTAAAGGCCAATACTTGTTTTGGATTTACCGAGCCAAAAGGAAACTCTCGAGGAAACTCTTTTGCTGGTATTATTTACTGAGATACTCTAGATTGAGACTGTTTTTGGATGCCGACAAGACAAGGAGATTTACAAATATTCCCATGGGGAAAATTCTACAACTACCAGCGTGATCATAAATTATTGTTTGCTCACTAGCACTTTTTGAAGTGATCATCTGTTCCTTCTTCTTTCTATTTATTTGAAACAAAAACAAAAAAGGTACTTTAGAACCAAGTACAGGAAAGCCAGATGATCTGAATCAATAATATGGGGGACAACATTTGAACTATGGCAGAAATTATTATATGATGCTCTTATTTGGTAGAAAAAAATAGTTATAGTATTGTTGAGCTGATAGGATTTTTTATGGCAGGTGGTTGGAAGATTTATTCTGCAGTTCCCGATAGTACCTACTTGTTAAAATTAACAGTTGTAACTTTGACTTTCCATTGATTAAACAAGAGGCTTGAGGCACATTCTGTCCTTTTCCATTCTGCGTGCAGTTTTCTCTCTTTCCATCCTCTCCATGCCCTGCGGAAAGTTTCCACTCTCTTAGAGTCTTCTACTCCTGACCAGAGAACAAATTGTAATATTTTACCAAGTTCATGATAATGACTAACCGGCCTGGCCTTAAGTCGTGTGTGCTTTGTTTTATTGTCGCATTTGGGAATGAACACGGAAGATTAGCATGAACATCACCATTCGTGGTTCATTAAACTTTGATAAAAATGTCCGGTAATGCGTTACACTACTAAATGGAGAATCCACTTTCATGATTTAACCTCACCTACCAGTCTGTTGACAAGGCAGGTTTTTCTACCAGCTGCATAATAATCCTCCCTCTGTTGAACAAGCTTAGGTGTAGCCATCTGTGTTTTTCCGTCTCCTTAGAGATACTGGTGTTATCACTAAAAAATATCTTTGAAACTCTTCTCTACCTCATGCCTTGAACCCCATGTCTCTCTTCTGTCTTTCTCTTTGCCCACTTTGCTGACATCTAGCCCGGAGCTTTGGCCGCAGAAGAGGTAATATTTAACTCTCCCGTTGGGCACCTGCTTGTTTTTCTTACTACTCTATATCTCTCCTAAATTGAGGGGTGCCTCATATATGCTGAGGTGAATTAAATCATCCAAATAAAGTCAAAGCCATTCAATTGAACCAGACTAAGAAACATGTCTTTGCATTTTACAGAAGTATACAATAGTCTAATTTTGATGCATTTTCCTTCCTCTCCTATCCTTTTTTATACTATTTTACGTATATTGTCCATCTAAATATGATCCTCATAGTGTGTTCCTCTATAGAATTGATGTATACAGGTATTTTTTGATATACTTCACATCTATATGTCTATTTCTATATGTATATCTCTATTAGGTACTACAGCGTATGATAGCTACAACTGCCACTTAATGAGCCTTAGACAATACCAATAGCTTTATGAAGGCTTATAGATAATATTCAAGGACAATGTATTCTTATCATGAATGATTGGCAATTTTACTAAATTTGCTCTGACTCTACTATATATGCAATAATATAACTACATGTGATTCAAGGATGATGATTTTAAAATTCAAGATGCAGTCTTTTCCATAACCTGCATTATTTACCGTTGAAAGGGTCTGTGCCATTCACATATTTCTGTTTATGCATACATCTCTGTTTATACATATTTCATGTCTCTCAACTCCCACCTGTCCTTCTGTTGTCTTTCTTACCTTTCCCCTGTTCCTATTCTAGGTCGTTCCTACCTTTTTCCCTTTGAAGATGGTTTCCTTGATGATGGCCACAGTGACCTTTCCTTGACCCCAGGTTTGAACTCTCCAACCCATTGTCAGAATGGTGAAAGGATTGAACGATACTCTCGTAAGGTCTTTGTGGGAGGCTTACCCCCGGACATAGATGAAGGTAAATTCTTCATCTTGGGTTATTTTTCCAATTTTTGTATCAATGTCACCCTGCTTTAGCCTGATTGTTGTGTTAAGAACAAACTAAGTTGCAACATAATCCCCATAATCATTTAAAAAATGCAAAAATACAGTGATGTCAAAATGTTAGGACTAATATTATCCCCAAAGTATTTAAAAAAGGAAGGAAAAAAACTTCGAATACTGCTTGTCATTGTATGATGCTCCCTAAAAAAATTGTAATGCACAATACACATGAATGATGCAAACATGTCTCCTACTGCCATCTTTATTATTTTTACAGACGAAATCACCAACAGTTTCCGTCGCTATGGACACTTGGTTGTAGATTGGCCCCACAAAGCTGAGAGCAAATCCTACTTCCCACCAAAAGGTAACATTAGTTCTCCAAACAAAAGCAGGATTTCCACAATAAAAATCAAAGAGTACACTAATAAATATCACCTTTGGTGTTTCTCACAATCATAGTGAGTCAACAACATTCATGTTACTTAGAAATCAGAACAAATGCTGCTGCAGTTGCAATTTTAGTGAGATATGTCTGTATTGCATATTGGAACGCTTACCTGAGGCAGGTCAATGTTATATATATTCTTTTAATAAAGATGCCAGATTAGCATTTGGAAATAAGACTGGCAAAATAGCAAAACACTCTTTATGACTTCTAACCCACCAGGAGCTAGGGAAGCTATTACGATATCCTCAAAATAACTGGCATTCCACATACATGTGCTAATACACTACATCTGGAGGACCTCTCTCCTATGCTCATTTCTCAATATTATTGTTTTTCTGAATCGGGAGGATTCCTTGGGAGTAGGCTTGAATTCTACCGCCACACCCAGCAGAAAAAGTATGACGAGCTGGAGGAGACTACCATTCTATATGGGTGGGGACAGTGATATGTTATGTATCTTAAATTAAATTTTAAAAAAAAATCTACCTTTTAAAACCTCTGAAATCTAACAGAGAATTTAAAACTACAACATTGAATGGAGTTTGTTTTGCATCCTTCATTAAATGGGTTTTAGTTGAAGAGGTGGCATATATTAACAGAGTGACATTAAATAAATGCTTTTATCCTGTGGATGCTTTGTATGGAACAATCGAATGCTTGCCCTGGCAACCACAATGAAGTCTGGTCACCTTGGTGATGTCAGGTACATCCGCTCAATGTCATCTAACACTGCCATCACGGTTAATGTTGCAAATGTTAAGGAGCTATTTTGGTCTGTGACTGAGAGTGATGAAGAAGGCAAAGCTGCTGAAGCGGGACCAAAGTGAAAACTACTACTACTTGTGTAAAATAGCATCATAAGTGTTAAAATTGCACTTATTTGCAAGCAGCAATTAGAATACAACAAAATATGGAGAAGAAGGCAAGATGGTGGCGCAAATTTGAAGATAGCCATCTGCACAGTCTAATCTAAAACAAGTGTTAGACCCAAATGCTTATGCAAAACTATAATGACACATTTTGAATAACATCATTTGGCACATTTTACACAACAGGGTCATCTATTTGTATTCGATCCTTAGTATTAGATAGATTTAACAGTAATTTGCAGGCAGAAAGGCACATAAATGTTAACCCATTTTCTATTCGTTTTATAGTTACTCTCTATTATATGTTTCCCGAGTTAAACTGTTCTTTCCTGTTTTGTCCTGTGCTGTTCCTTACTGTATTTCAGGAAGGTTATTGTTTGCGCAACAATAAGACGAGGGATTGTAAACAATAATCTGTAGGGTGGAAAATGATGTTGTGGCCACTTCCCCCGTTTCTCTTGTCATATAAATCTAGAGCACAGGCCACTGCGGAACAAAAGTTATTCTTTCATCGTAAAACATCTAAAACGAGAATGTTATGTATTAAAATTGTATACTACAAGCGTTTACCCTGCACGTACGGATGTCTTCTAGTGATAAACACATTTCCTCGCCTAGTTGTACCTGTTAATCCGAAAACGTTCATTTGTCTGCCTACTTTTTACCAGGTTATGCCTTCCTACTGTTTCAAGAAGAGGCTTCTGTTCAGGCCTTGATTGATGCATGCATTGAGGAAGATGGCAAGCTTTACTTGTGTGTGTCCAGTCCCACCATCAAAGACAAACCGGTAACTAGAGTCCTAAAGTGCAGTTGATAATGTTATTAAATAAGATAAGCATCAATTGCAGCCCCTGACAGCTTAGATACTAAAAGAGAGATACTACAAGAGATCAGCATTCATGTTTTTTTTCCCTTTTTAAATATTACTAATCTGGGTTAAATTGGAATTGTTGTCATCAATTGCACCTTATTTTTTTCCTCACAGGTCCAAATCCGTCCTTGGAACCTGAGTGATAGTGACTTTGTCATGGATGGTTCCCAGCCTTTGGACCCCCGAAAGACCATCTTTGTGGGGGGAGTACCCCGGCCTCTCCGTGCAGGTAGTTGCTATAACTAATGATATTATATTTCATCCCGAATCTTAACCTGAATGACTGATCAATCGTCTTTCTCTCGCGATCTAGTGGAGCTCGCTATGATCATGGATCGTCTTTACGGAGGTGTTTGCTATGCTGGCATCGACACCGACCCAGAGCTCAAATACCCAAAAGGAGCTGGCCGTGTAGCCTTCTCCAATCAACAGAGCTACATCGCAGCTATCAGTGCCCGTTTTGTTCAGTTGCAGCACAATGACATTGACAAAAGGGTGAGTAGTTCAAATTCAAACCTCCTATTATATTCACTCTCTGATGGTTCTGTTCTTCCCATCAGGTGGAGGTGAAGCCATATGTGCTGGACGATCAGATGTGTGACGAATGCCAGGGGGCACGCTGCGGGGGGAAGTTTGCTCCCTTCTTCTGTGCCAACGTCACGTGTCTCCAGTACTACTGTGAGTACTGTTGGGCCAGCATTCACTCGCGAGCAGGCCGAGAGTTTCACAAGCCCCTGGTGAAGGAGGGGGGCGACCGCCCTCGACACGTGTCCTTCCGCTGGAGCTGAGTAGTGTGGCTGCTTGAACATCCTGTACCCAGATCCCTAGAAATTCTCTCTCTCTCTCTATATATATATATAGATATATACATATAAATCCCACTAACATGACAAATAATACCACACAAAGCATCTCATCTTGACACTTTCTGGCCCAAATCTTTGTGTTCCCCTCTAATGAAGCATTGTGAGAATGAAAGCTACAAATTTGCACTTTGGCAGAACACTCTATCAAACATAGAAGTTGAAACCTCCAAAACTTGACCACTCAAGAATCAGTCTTCTTTTGACTGAGTTGGTAAAGAGAGGTGGGACCTGACAAAAGTCTTTTAGTTTTGTGCTTAGCCATAAATGTAATGTCTATGGAATTTATTTATTTACTTAAAAAAACACTCTAAATTGCCCCTAGGTATGAGTGTGAGTGTGAATGATTGCCCGTCTCCTCGTGCCCTGCAATTGGTTGGCTACCAATTCAGGGTAACCCCCCCCCCCCCCCCCCCCACCTCATGCCAGAAGTCCAGTGAGATAGGCTCCAACACCCCCTGCAACCCGCGTGAGGAAAAGTGGTTCAGAAAATGAATGAATGAATGTAAAAAAGAGCATGCACTTACTGTACTTTAAAAAAAAGACATCGTACAATCAATTTATTTACCATATATTTTGAACTATAAGGCACGCCTGACTATAATCGACATCCACCATACTTTAAAAGAAAACAGTTTTTCTTTATTTACATGCCGTATAGCACCATTAAGACCTCCCTTAAGAAGTCCAAATTGTACTGTAGTATGGGCTATTTACACCAAAAGACATGTAACACATCAGCCAGTTAAAATCCTTAAATTAGACACAAGGGGCTATAAACTGTTTGGTTCAAACCGAAGGAAAAACGTAGTGCCTTATATTCCGAAAACAACACTATACACACAGAAACACACGTCCACACCATATTTTTCGGACTATAAGTCATAGCTGAATATACTAAGTTGCACTGGAGTATAAGTCTCATCAAACATGATACATTATAGTAATAATAATAATAGAGTAATAAAGAAAGAACCGACATCTGTTAATGGAACATATTGACCTTTGACTTCTTTTACTGCAAAATGTAATCTTCTCTTATATTTCCTATTATAAATATCCTGCAAATTTGATAATAATCCTTCACCAAATGCGAGCTCGTCTAATGCGACCTTCTGTTTTGCAAAAAAAAAGAAAAGTACGTATATCAATTGTAGGCCCAGGCAAACTATCCACAAATGTGTCTTTTATAATCCAGAAAATACGACACCTACGTGCGTGTATATATTAAGAAACATTGTATAATCTAAACGCCGTAAACCGCCGAAATTATGAAAATATCACAATGTATCCTATTACCCTCTAATTTATGTATACCGCATACATTTACCAAATTAATTTGCGGTTCATTTCTAGATTCTTATCTTTTGATAATGTTATTATTTTTTAAAGAATTCTATAACTATAATGCTGCAATGGCTTTGCTGCTAAATTGATGGTATGCCCACGTACGATAAGTGCATACCTCACGTGTAAAAAGATCTAGAGGGGCACTCTCAACACAAAGATTGCCGCCATTGAAGTGCATGTTTAATTAGTTCGCTGCTTGCGATCGACTTTTTTAATACTGCCCATGTTTGCACAACACGTTACAAATTCATCCAGGGGCAGTAAATATACAAGGCGGATAGTGCTTCTTCTAAGTATCACAAATCCAATTTGGTGCATAATAACCATGACAAACCGTCTCTGGTAGTTGAAGTACTTTTTTGTAGTGATTGTTGTTATCATTGTGTAATTTTTATACCGTATCTCGTAAGGTCAGAGTATGCCTAGAGCTGTGATTCGCTTTAGCTGTCTTTGTCCGACATAGTGATGATGTTCCACAAGACTTAAAAAAGGATATCGTACACGTGTATTTGTGCGCTAGTACACTCTTTCACACACTAAATTATTGTTATCCTTGAATTGTGAACTACAATAATTTCAAGTGACTTTTGTAATTGCAACAATTTACTGAAAATCCACCATTGCTGTATTTTGTGGTTCAAAATAATTATTTTATAAAGAAAAAATAGCAAATCTGGCACGTCAACAAACAATGATAATGCCCTTAATGACTTTTTAGGTTTATTATTACATATATAATAGCTGTCTTTCCAATGTACACATATTAAGTTAGAGGGAAGATAACTTTAAATGAAAAGAAAAACAAGTAATGGATGACTTGTAAATGTCCAGAAGTCAACCAAAGAGCTTGTGCCGGATGATAAACGGCCTAAAATAAAGAGATGAGTGTGTAGTATGTGCCTGTGGATGGAATGGGAGAGGAATTTGAAAAGAGGCACAAGTTCACTACACATTTATGATAAATAAAAGCAGATTAGGGGTAAACTTTATATGCCCATTTATTCTGTCCTGCAAAGCTTGAAGTAACTGACCTGCTACCAATCTATTTGTTTGTGTTTTTGTAAAAAAAAAAAAAAATCTGATGATGGCAAATGACACTGGTTTGTAGCAGTCTTGTGGACAATCTTTAAAGGATTTTTTGCAAGGTCATGCATGTGGTCACTTTTTCATTTTGCTGGGGGGTTGATTGTGCCATGCCCTGAATCGCATCTCCTCTGTTTTTAGTCACAAACTGTTGTTTTTGTTGTTGTTTGCATTTATATTTTTTTAATTTTTTGTTGTTGATGTGATGTCCAGAAAAATTAAACCGGAACTGTTTTAATACCAATGGAAGTTAGATTTAAAAAGAAACTAACTTGATACGTAAATAATATGTATCCCTATGAAAGTGAGTTTGGGAGGTTTTTGTGACATATCTTTGCTATCCGAAGGTGATTTTCTGTTTCTTCTTTCTCTGCGGGATAGTTGATTGTTATGCACTACTCTTAATCTACTTTTTTTTTTTTAAAGATGGAAAAAAGAGAAGGTGAAGCTTGCTTCTTGACTGACAATATCTTTTACCTCAATTTTCTAAACATAATACATTTATTTTCTAAGTTTATTCAGATATATAAAATATATTAATTTAATCAAGAGAAATTATTTAACCTTTTTTTCTTGTTATTTGATTGATTTTTAAGAATTTATTTTTTTGAAAAGATAAAGATGAAGTTAGAACTTTTTAACTAATATATTGTTGCATAGTTTGTGTGAGTTTTTCTTATTTTATTGCAGGCGCATCAGAAAAAAAAAGATTTATTTTGTTTGAATTTTTTCACATTTTGTATCTTTATAATCATTTGTATACTGTTGCTTTTTTCTTTATAAAGCAGTGTACCTGAATTGTTTGTTTTTACGTTTTTTTCCCCAAGATTGGAGATAGGAAAATTGTTTTTTTTCTAAACATAACGCAGACACAAGTTGGCCAATTGCCCCCAAGGTGCATCAAAACTGGTGGCCTTCTTATCTCATGCAACACTTGAATCACTTGAATTTGTCCCCTTTTTTCCCTTGTCAAGCTAAAGACGTATTTGTTGTCATGTGCAATACTGTTTGTACCATTTGTTTAAAAAAAAAAGACAAAAATCTAAAAAAAAAAAAAGGCATAAATCTTTACCGCAGAATTATTTTCATTGTGATTCGCAAGAATAATTTTTTTACTGTGTATTTACCGACTCTACCTGCTAGTACCTTCCAGTAGTATGTAGCCTTTGTACTGAGAAAGTTTTGATTATTTTTCTTTTTTTCTTTCATATGACATCAACACTTTTTGTAAGAGGGGGAAAATGACAAAATTATTCCCATATTTTTGTTTTGTATTTGCTGTCACTGATTTATTCTTCAACTGAGATTTACTTGGGGGAGATTTTCATATTTGGTCAATGTCATTCATAATATATTATTTTGTATTTTACTTGGAATTAATATTGTGATGCTGATTAAAAAAAATAACTTTGATATTTTTACTTTTTGTTTTGGAATCTGGATGTTTTATTTTTTAATAATAGTGATCATGTCACTTATTTATGGATTTTTTAAAAATGCTTTTGCTTTGTGTCAATGTGAAAATTAATCTATTTAGTAGGCTTACATAAACAAATGATTGGGGTTTGATGGAAAAAAAATATCTGTATCAAAATAGCAATTAAATGGGGATAAATAAACCGAATTGAGCACATGTGAGTTTTGTATTTTGTAGCGCCATGGCCGAATTAACAGAAAGCCTCAAGCTGGTTTGCTGTAATAAATAAAGTGCATCTCTTCCTTTTCTTGTAGTGTGCATGTGTGATCTTAAATATAGGTCCAGTACATATTATACAGAATTTAGATAACCTGCAGAAGTACTTTCATATACACTCAGCAAGAATTTCCAAATGTAATGCTGTGGCATTTCCGTGTGCCGTCAAACAACTTGTGGCCCTTTAAGAATGCGTCCAACATCATCCAGTTTGTTCCAGAAACATTAAAAGACATCAGTCATTGATGTGCAGTGCTGAAAATGAAATAGCTGGCATAATAAAATGTCCATTTCTTGCCCAAATAGAAAAAGTAATGTATTTCTGTGAGTTCCAATGGCCCTATGTTCAATAAAGAGGACCGTTTTTTCTAGAATTGAGATGATATCATCACTTCAGTTCTTCATTACTTGTATAACGTGTTTGTCATGCCATTTGATTTTCCAAATAACCTTGCGCTCTTGCAATTGTCAATGATCAAAAAAGTGCTTTTTAAATACTTCATAAAAATGCTCATGCTCCATGGTTAAAGGGTGTGTAGAATTTATTACAATTCCACTTTCATAAACAAAAATCCACTATTACAGAAATATCTACAAGTCCATGATCTCTCACTTTTTTCTTTTTTAAATACTTCTGTCAAAACCATTTTCAGCTTGGCCCCTGATGACGGTTTAGTCAATGTGACACTGCATCAACGAGAACAGCATTTCATCAAGCCGTAGACTCATTTGGAAGTTCCGGACAAATCAGTCTTTTCTGCATCATAGAGTTGCGAGTAACTGAAAATAATAGCATCATGTGGTGGATGAGAAGAAGTGCTTGGCCTGGCCTGACGTCACTATTTTTCAAATTGCCAGAAATGAACTTGATAGCAGAGTCTTCTGTTGTGCTTCTACAACTGAGGATGAAGGCAAAATAAGGTTGTGGCCCTGCATTTTAAAGGCAGTGGGCCATAAAAAAAAGTAGTAGCTACTTCAGATTTTACACTGCTGAAACTAAATGATTAAACTATACAAATTGGCAGTTAAGTGCAGGATTCACTAAAACTTGGGGGGGAGAAAAAAATATACAGAAATTTCATAAAGGGGCTTAGCAAAATCAAGCTAAATACGGAGGAACTTGAATGCACAAAGTTCTTGCAGGTTTTGTACGATCCTGACCAGGTCCTGCTTGGTCAGATATGTGAGGTTGTGTGCCACTACTGCAGGGAGTGCATGAAACTGTCCAGGTTGTATTCGCTGTCATATTGTTGCTGGTCCCAGAGCTCTCCCAGACCATCCAATACTGATTTCATGGAGGCCTTCCCTGAGGTTGACGAAGACTGTTCCGCCCTTTCACCTTGGCCACTCTAAAGTACAAAAAAATGCACACATGCATTACAAATATGACTCTGATTTGGAAGAATGCTTGTGGTCTCACTTTGTCAAGAGTGAAAAGGTTGAGGAGCTGGTCAGTTCCCATGCTCTGCAGGCTTGCATTCTCCTGGCTGATAATGGTGTTGGCAATATTCATTTTGAACTTCTGCAGACCCATTATCTTCTCCTCCAGGGTTCCCCTAGTGATCAGCCTGTACACGTTCACCACTCGTTTCTGATGGACACAAAAGAGATGCAGCTCAAAACAGGGAACACAGCACCCTTACCAGTTTGTCTGAATACCTGTCCTATCCTATGTGCCCGGTCCATGGCTTGCAGATCCCTCATTGGGTTCCAGTCATGCTCCACAAACACCACCGTGTCAGCACCAGTCAAGTTCAGACCAAGACCGCCAACGTGCGTTGTCAGCAACAGCACATCAATGGATGGGTCATTATTAAACCTGGAGGAACAAATGGCTTTTTAGAGGCATTCAAAGCACACTCAAGAGTGTGGAGCGACGGCGAAGACGCACCGAGAGACGATGGCGTGGCGCAGGCCAGCCTGCACGCTCCCGTCCAATCTCAAGTAGGTGACGGCAGGCATTTTGGGTTTCAGGAGGTCGTGTTCGACGATATCCAACATACTCTTCAGCTGACAGAAAATGAGCACCCGGTGCTGAGCCACCACTGCCTCCGTGCTTCCTTCGGAACCCCCGCCGCCGCCAACTCCGCAGTCGAGGAGCAACTAACCCGACCGACAAACAAGCCTGCACTTTAGTTTGCACAGTAAAGGGCCTATTGAAAAACACAAAGCTAAAAGTCGAGCACCTGTTTTAGTGCAGAGAGTTTCGGAGCGTGCTGAATGTCCCGCAGGTTGGAGTTTTGTCCCGATAGCTGCTCGATGATGCGTTTGTACTCTGGATGTTGTGGGGTCAAAACCAAGCTTGGGTGGTTGCAGAGCTTGCGCAGGTACTGCAGTGCCTAGAAAATTATACAACTTTTTATTCTCACTCTTTTCATCCTTCTGCTTTCAAATTAAATAAAACACATTCGCCAGCAGAAGACGTCCAATAGATTTAAAGTGGGAGTGATTGTCAGAGGTGAAGAGTCACTACTTTGCTATCAGCCTTTACACTCGAATGGATTGGACATCTATTGCGGAAAATGGCACTTCTCGAGTTAGGAACTCAAGATAAACATAGGAAGTGCATGTTCAAAAATTCCTGCAGTACAGACAATTTGAACCAAGGACTACAGGCTGTGTATTTACTATTCTCAATTTCAGAATTATATGGCAAGTTATGTTGACTCACCTGGAAGACATGGCCTGTGGCCTTATGCTTGGGTTTCTCCTGTTGCTCTGGAGAGGTAACGGAGATGCTATCATCGATGTTTGCCTTAGCCCGAGACTTAGCAAAGTCTTCGTAAAGTTGAACCTGAAAGTTTAGAGGAAACATAGATGAAATACCAACACATGGGACACTTTTAGGTAAAGCCAATGAAGTAGTGCATGTTACCTGCAGAGGACTCAAGTTGCAGTAGTAGTCCTGAATTATTTTTGGAGGAAGATCTTGGAGAACATCCTCTTTCATCCTTCTCAAAAGGAAGGGTAAGACTTGCCGATGAAGTGCCTCCATTGCCAGGACACCTGGAAAAAGACGAGCTTAATTGACAGTTCTCAGTTTGAGTGTGCCGTTTCCATACCAGCTTCTTGTTCACGTGAAGAACTTTTGGCATCACGACTGGCCAGGATGGGTTTCCCGTAACGTGCAGCAAACTGGCGCTCTGTCCCCAAGAAGCCCGGCATGAGGAAGTCAAAGAGGGACCAGAGCTCCAGAACGTTATTCTGGGGATAGGATGAGAATTGAAAGTCATGAAACACTAGATAAAGGTGATTAAAAGGGAGAAGTTAACAATCATGAAGAGGATAAACTCACCTGAATTGGTGTTCCTGATAAAATGACACGGAAGTTGGCGGCCAATTGTTTAATAGCTTTGGAAAGTTTGGTTTTGCCATTTTTGATGATGTGACCTTCATCAAGAATACAATAATTGAATTTGATGTGTCTGTAAAAGTAGAAATCACAACACTTGTTAACAAAATGTTCTTTGAAATAAAATCGGATTAATCCATAGATGGTACTCACTTGAAAAAGTCAATGTCATTTCGTACGACATCGTAAGACGCAACAACAAGATTGTGTTTTTTCACTTGGTGTTGTAACCTGAAATCAAAGTGAAATACTATTTGGCTTTCACTCAGAATAAACTCTGCCCACACAAACATATGCCCTTCAAGGACCTTACCGCATTCTCTCTGTAGGCGGCCCGGTATAGTGCAGAGGGTTGAGGTATTCTCTAGCACAGAACTTGCCAACCTCATCCACCCAGTGACCAGTTAGTGTTGGGGGGCACACCACTAATGACGGTAGCGGGCTGCAGTCTGCTGCCTTTGTCTTGGTATATTCTTGAGCCCTAAAAAAGGCATCAACCATTTACAAGGTTGGGTGCTGCTCACTTCTAGGAAAATCAAAATCCACGCAACATTTGGGCTTTAACATTACCTGAGGTAGTGATCTCCTGCCAGTATGCATATAGATTGCAAAGTCTTGCCCAGGCCCATGTCATCACACAATATACCGTGCAGCTTGTACTTGTTTAGGAATGAAAGCCAATTCACACCATCCTGAGAGATAAAACCAGTGGACACTTTAGGCTACCAACAATACAATACATCTATACCACAGTTTAAACACCTTTCTGAACAGAGCGAGATACTATTCACATTTTTGAATGTTATTTCTTGGGAGCCATAATGAAAACTTTTGCCTCAAAAAGAAAATGCTCTCTAATATAACTAACAAATTTAAAAAGAACCTTACCTGCTGGTATTTCCTTAGTTCTGCCTTAATGGGCACGGGAATAACGTAATTCTCTAACTTTCTTCCATCTAGCAGTTGTTCCAAAAAGCATCGCTCTCTGGCCTTCTGGCGGATGAGTTCAGTGGACATGGCAGGGGGGTCAGGTATTCCCGCCTGGCAAACAAGTGAGGAGATCAGTCAAGGTGAGAGTGCTCAACAAATCTTAATTGTGTGGCCTTACTTCCAGCGGTAATAGGCGGATGAGTGTAGCAAAGCACTGCGTGGCCATGAAACGAATGCTGTCACTGGGATCGCTCATACGTCCCAACACCGGTACTACCAGCAGTACGATGTAGGGCACGATATCAACGTCCAACTGTTCCATAATGCCTGCAAGTCATCCTGTCAAGGACAATTGGCGGCCTCAAAGTAAAACCGAACGCCTTGTTGACAATGTACATTCTAAATAAGACCAGCAAGATATCCACATGAGAAAGCATGAAGGATACAAGCCAAAGCTTCAATGGACCCCTCCTGTTTAGTGCAATCATGAATAGCTGCTAACCAGGGTAGGACACACTCAAGAAAAGCATCCATGGTCTCCAGCATGGATATCTTACTAAGCACACCTACACACCGTGCTGCCATGTGACGCACTGCTGTGTAAGGATGCTGCAGGCATGTAAACAGATGAGGAAGGTGTTCCAGTAGCTGAAAATACAGGAAAACAAACATGAGTTTTCTTTTCACAAAATGCCAGTGAGCAATCCCCTCTGCAGTGAAATACTGTGCCAAGGAAAAGGAATTGGGATTAATCAACAGGTTTACTGGAGCGGATTTTGTGAGGAGGTCATTGCTAATACAATAGAATAGCTATGAAGGTAAACATCATACCAGAGGTTTGAGCTCATCGGACATGGCTCCAGTCATGACTTCGAGTACTTGTAGTGAGTTTACCAGTTCCTGAGCTGCAACATCACCTCTCTCCAACTGAATCTGCCTATCTGGAACACAGGAAGCACACAACCTGCGTCATGACATTTAATGAATTTCCCTATATCATGGTTCTTAAATTGTGGTAGGAGTACCACCAGTTGGACACAGGCTCCCTCTAGTGTTATTAAAAATAGATCATTAATAATTAATTTAACTACTGTACCTTATTTTACAAACAGTTCAGTTGTATTCAACTTCAATTAAAAAATAATCCTTCACATTTAATATTGAGAAATTGTTTTTCCAGAAACAATTGTTAGTGTAACCCAAAAGTGCACATACACACAATCTACATTACCACTTAATTTTTACTATATTTCTGTCTTTAAAGAGTGTTTTTAAGCAACATACCAATATCATTATTTTTATCAACAACAGCCCTCAAAGGTCCCACTGTGTTCTCCCAAAGGTAAGGCAAAGACTTTGTGAGGTCAGCACCAAAGTGCCTTGCAATGGTTGTAAGGGAAAACTCCGCCCCTCTCCTTTGAATGAGACATGGCTTCCTCTAAAAGACAAAAAAAAAAAAAAAAAATCAAGTACAGGAACACTTTATTTTGTACCTTAACATGGCATTGTCCCATCCCTTCATACCTCATCATTCTCCAAACCAATAGCGCTGCCAGGTGGAAGGTCAGAGGGGGGAGTTTTTGATGATTTCGGAACAGGGCCCCTTTTACTTGTGATTGCAAACGCTGCCCTTTGATGACGATACAGAGTCATGATACCTCGAGTTTTGGTGACCATGTGATGTGGGCAGTCTTTGTCCAAATTGTTGCCTAATGACCATAAGAGAACAAGAAAATGTTCGTGTAAAATAAAACAGACAGTAGAACTCAAGAGGTACTGAGGCAAATAATCCATTCAACTTTCTACTCCGGCTACCTTTAGAATTTTCTTGTGGGGTGGGCACAGGACAAGCAGACGAAGGCGTAACAGAAGAGTCTGCGCAAACTGAGGCACAGAGGTTTTTGATAATTTTGGGATTGGGACAAGGCAAACGACTGCCACACTGTTGTAGCAACTTGGCAATAAAAGAAGCAGCATAGCTCTGAATAAGTGTATTTTCTTCACGCTTGATAGACTCCATCAGAGGTCGGACCAGTGGGTTGAGTTTGTCAGGGAGTACTAGGAGGTTGATCACTGCACAGGCGGTGAACATATGGACCCGGAGATGCAATTGCTGCCATTCATTATTAGTTTCCATTACTGTGGCCTGTGCCTGCTGCCGTTTACTGTCCAATGCTTGCCATGGTTTTGTCTTCAGATTCAAACCCGATGTTGACTCTGTGAAGATGGTTGTCAACTAGTGGAAGTGCAAGAGAAGGAGTTATATTATTATAGTTAAAAGGTATACGTGAAGTCAGTGCGGATTTGGTCATACCAGCTCATTGGCTTGATCAATGGTGAAAACGCTACAATTGAGGCGGTCTTGAATATCGATGTGAGCCTCGGAGAGCAAGGCGATGAGCTGCTTGCACTCATTTTGCATCCGTGTGAAAGGGATGGCAATCTCATCGTAATACAAGTGCTCTGAAAGAATAGCGAGAAGACGAGGCTGCACCGTGCTCGACACTGTCTGGCAATCCTGTCCGGGAGAGTCAAAAGGTCAATGAAAATTTGATTTGAAAATGTACAGAGTCCTCACACATAAATGTACTAAAAAAGAAAAAGAAATAGGTTTCACCTTTTGAAGAGCAGCCCACTCACAGAGCACAAGAGCAACAGCAATTCGCTGCAGTGCAGACTTTGAATTGAGGTGAAAGAGCAGCAACTGGCCTAGCGACTCAGCTGGACGGATCTCCTGAGTTGCGGCATTGAGATGAGGATCACAGATACACCTACACAGAGCTCCGAGCAATCTATAGAAAAGAGAGCAGAGCAATGTTATAGAAATAAACGTTTCAAAAATGATATTCATGACTCATTGCTCACAAAAAGTGCTGCAGTTTTATACAGTTAAAATATGCCAACTTACTTGGCAGCCATAAGTCGAGCGCGAATCACCACATAGTCCCTTAACACAGGGTCATCAGTCACTGTCTCTGCTCCTGCTATATACTTCTGGACTGTTTCCTTTACCTGGTTGGTTGCTTGGCGTGCCTTAGGACCAGCTTTATCCTAGTAAAAGAACAGACTTCATTAAATGCCATGTGAAATAATTGGTGCATTTCAATTGCTGATCAGACATATACCTATAATCTTGCAGCACATTTAGAGTTCTTTAAATGTTAAATTTGTTTGATAAAAAATGTCAGCATAAGCAGGACTATTAACAAAAATGTTCATGACTTCCTATCCTGCCTCTCTTTATAAACACTTTTTAATAACTAGAGTCCATCTAATTAAACTATTTTAACTATGTTATAAGATTCAAACAGAAAGAAGAACCTTGCAGCGGGCTTTCACTTCCAGCAACATGTTGAGATCTATGGGAATGTGCGAGGCTTGCATCATGAAACAAAGCCAGGCACCCATCCACGGACAACTGGCTGCTACCACATACTGTTGAGGGGCCTGTGAGATAAGCTCTGTCCATACCTGTATACAAGGACAATGAACAGGCTTGATGCTAAATAAATAATAGTCAATAGCAGAAAAACCCTATCCTGCAATGTGTTGTATTCAGTCCTCATATGCAGTGACATACCTTTTGTATGAGTTCCAGAATTTCCTCATTGCTTTCGAGTATGCAAGACTGGAAAATGTGGCGAAGCATATCTTGCATGATAGGATTAATCCACAATGCACAATTCTGATAAAAAATAAATTGGGGAAAAAACATCAGCTAGTAAACATATTATTAAACATTCATAGATCACATCATACAAGGCAACATGCTTATCCAAGTTTACCTGGTCAGATTTAGATAGCAGCGTGTAAAGTGTTTCCAGTGCTGCTTTTCTCACTGAAGATATTGTATGTCTCAAGAAGGGCCAAACCCGAGGGACCAGCACTGTTAATGACTGCTGCGTACTACAAGCCAAAAGTGATGCAAAAAAACATTAATAACCACACCTCATGGACACAGAATGAGCTTAGAGCTAACCTTTTTTTCAATTTAAATTGTTTAATGTACAAGGTCAAAATAAGTACATCAGCTGCTTAAAGTTTGCAATTTCACACTGTGCTCAGCAATTAACATTATCTATCATTCAGCTACGACAGAAAACGTTACTGAGACCAACCTGCACTGCCGAACCTGCGGGTAGGTGAGCAGGGATGACAACAATGTCATGATGCTGTTGGTGGATGCAGTGAGATCATCCAGATCCAAAAGAGCATCCCACAACGTATTTATGATGAATGGTACCTGAATGGTACAGAATGCTATATTAATATTAAACCTTGACGAGAAGGACAATGTGTAAAAGCCGAACCTAAAATTTTGTTTAAACCTTCTCTGGACAACACATTTGAGGACTGCTCTTGGAAACTGACCTTACTGGGGAGTAACTGTACTAAGCCTTCTACCACTGGGATGAGTGCTGCAGCTGCTACAGCCCTGACATCATCATCGAGGTCCTGAAGACCCTCAGTAATGGCAGGGAGCAGGCGTGGGAGCAAAATGGAGATGAGGTCCTTAAATGCGGGGGGGAAGAACAGTGATTCGCAAAAGCCCCACAAACCGGAATAGTGGATACCAAATTATTGAGCAGCTGCTACCTGTCGGACAGCAAGAGCATATTTGATTCCAAGAAGGCCTCCGTGACGGACCTCCCACTGGTCTTCTTTGAGCAGCTTCAGTAGGACATCAACTGTCATAGACACACCCGTCTCACTCATGTAGCGAAGTGCCACACCAAGCGTCTGAGCACACGTCTCCCGGACAGGTGCCACTACCTAGTAAGTGATTAATAGAGATCGATAGATAACTTTAAAAAAATCTGTCAAATATGAATGCTTTAAAGTTAGTGTGTATGACTGTGTACATATACTGTTTCTTATTATCTCTAATCATGTGTACGATAAACCAGAGCAGTCTCGGAGATAAAAACCAACCTCATCAGACACAAAGTCTCCAAAACGATCCAGAGCGAAGACACACAGCAAACGGATGACGAGGTCTTGTATCCACTCCTCATGCTGCCGCATCATCTTATCAATGTAAGAGGTCCCAGAGTTACTGGTAAAACATTTCTTCATTCACATTAAACACATACCTGCTCCACAGTGCTTCCCACAAGTTTTCCACCTCCAGCACCATGGCACTTGAGGATTTCTCTAAGACCAGTGCCTGCACCATGACGGATCTATAAACAGTTAAATTGGTTAAAATAGTCGATCGCCATCATTGCGGTCAATGAGTTAACACTGTACCAAAACTTTTTGCTTGTACCTCCCAAGAAGGATTAAAAAGGTCATTGCAGAGCTCTTCACTGAAGCTTTCTAAGGGCCACTCTTGTATCTAAACATCAAAAGACATACACGATTCATTAATTTGATTTGGAAAATAGCCACATCTGGATACATTTATGGATATCATGGGTGTCTAATCTAGTCATCGGAGGCCATAGGTTTTCATTCCAACCGATGAAGATACGTTTTCATCAATCTGATGCCTTAAACATGTAATTGATTAATTGATTGCAGGAAGGTTTGCTAATTGTGTGCCACATCAGTTGGAGCAAAAACCTGCACCCAGTTTGTAGAATAGTTTGGGCACAGATGTGTATTAGTTTCAATACCTCCTCTGAAAGAGCAGCGTTATCCGTAACTTTGTTGATTAAACCTTTTTGCTCCAATGCTGGTTGGTCACCCATGTTGGTGGTTTTCCTTCGTTTCTCTTCAGGCTCACCTTCAAAACTGTCATTACTAAATGGCAAAATTATTTGAAAAAAATACATTAAAACAAAAACAAAAATATACTTTAGGCCATGTTTTAGCAAGCAAGCTTAAAACCTCAAAAGCAAACATTTATCAAACAGCCTTAAATCTGTTTTTATGTAGGGGTAGCTTCAACAACTTCACTATCATACTGGATATAAATTATAGTATTACATGCACTCCATATGGATACGAATACCATTCAAAAGACTGCAATATGCAGAACAATCATGCTTATTTTTCTCCTTACCTTTTTTCATTTGTGTCCAAGTCCCTGGATTTTTGTTTTGCAACTAGCTTTGCAAGCCTTTTTGCTTTATTCCTTTGGCGATTGCTCATGCCTGGCCGGAATTCGGAGTCGATCAATTCGGCAGCTTGAATAGGCTGCAAAGATATACATTTGTCAATGCATTATTCAATAATGTTAAAATAAGTGGAAAACGCCTACTCATGCTGTTCTGGTTAAAGATGAAAGGAAGACCTACAACATGGTTACGGGAGGTGGATCCTCCACTTAGCTTGCTTCCTTGAGGTCGGGACCCACTCGATGAATACGTATAGTCGAGGTCCTCGTCGTTAAATAACTCCTCTGTATCCATACCAATTGCAGCACCTATGTCAAGTCCAAGTTTCTTCTGAAGAAGCTTTCTTTGACAGGCCAGACGTTCCTTGGGGTCCATTTCACCTGAAAATATAGAAAAGTTACTTTCAAAAGTTTCCAAAGAGTGAGTAATGCGTCAGAAATGCAGTTTTAATTACAATGAGAAAAAACAATTTGTGAGCACATACTTTATAAATGGGCGTTTGTGTGCCTTTATAATGGAACACTGGCCGTGTTTGAGTCTCAACAATTCTAAATGTAATCATTATTATGTAATCATGCTTTGACCTACACATTTTGTCGTCCTGTAATTCAAACTCCACTCCTGCTGATCCCAAAAGAGACGCTCCATGTTTGAGTAGGCGGGAAATGTCAAAATGGTAAAAACTCAGCCTGTCACTAGTTGGATCTTCAGTTAAGGACTCTGTAACAAAAGAAATAGATGACTTTCATTACAATATGCCGCCTTTGTCTAAATAAACCAAACAAATATTCAATTTGCACAGACAGCCTGGGCACTGACCTTCTTTAGGGTTTGGGGCAGGCTTCCACTCTGGAATATTTTTTACAATAGCCTCTACAGCTTGACCTGCTGCAATGCGCGTGTCCCAATTTGGACTCCTTAGGTAGGTCAAGACCTTTGAATAGAAAGAATCAATCTATTGCCTTAACTATTCAAATGCAAGATGAGCAGAACAATTAGAACACAATACAAATACAGCTAAAATATCCTTAGAAAAGACATCTCATGGCACCGTGTTTGGGGAGAAAAACAAAAAAAAAAACCTTTGTGGTCTTTTAAAGCACTTTGTAGTGAAGAATCACACATACCTTTGATAAAAGATTATTTAGTTCATGTGGGTGTAGTTTCACAACTTCTCCTAGTTGCTGGGCTGCTGCTTTCCTGGTTACTGGCGTTGTTCCAGTGTCAAGTAGGATGAACAAACGATCAAGTCTAGAAATAAGCATATAGAGTCGCTAAAGACAATGCATGACAAAGTGCGTACGCAAGAGTGGCCGCTAAAATATATAAGCACAATTACAGGAAAAGCTTCTCATTAATAATATGTATGCTCATGTAAAATAAATCAGAAATAGAATTTGGAGTCAATCATTACATTGTGATTTTGTGTAACCATTTACGAGTATTTGTAACCAAGAGTGGGTTTTACTGCTTTACATAAGCAGTCTATAAATACATTGGAGTGGATTAGAGGTGTACAGGTTTCCCCCAAGGTAAAACTTCAACACAGAGTTCACTATGCAAATGATGATCAGTGTCACACCAAGATGACTTGGAACAACAGAACACCTCAAACATCCTACAATGCATAGCAATGCAAATATCAGATTGCTGATAAATAGATCAGTAGGTGATGTAAATCAACACCGACACTATACCGATCGTCACATTTTATGTCATCCCTGCATCTTTTGAGCATCAAGACTACATCAAACAAGCAGTGGTGCTCAACACTGCAGAAGAATCAATTAAAATGTAATATCGGACCAGCAATGCCAGTCAGTTTTAGTCATTAGTCGGATTTTAAACGTGTACACTGACGAGTGCTCAAGTTTTCCGCCAACATTACACTGTTTGTAAACCGACTATCTGGAGATCTGAGTTGTCGCTACGCCGATCTTGGCACAACTAAACAGCACACTCTGTTGTTAAGAAGGAACGCTAGCTAATTGTTAAGTAAAGTCCATCACATTAAAAGAAACTATGTGTAAGCGAAATGTAGGCCGGTGTTACCTTGTTACAGCCATGTTCAGCGGTCCTTTCGTTCTTCCCGTCCCACATTCAAGCAGAAGCTAGTAACTCAACACGATCGGTGTGGAAGGGTTCCAATGTGGCAAATAATAGCAGGCGAAATCATGAGCTAGTTAGCTGCTACTGTTAGCGAGTCGAGGCCCGATCGTGTGTGTGGATGTGCTACTGACCGCCCCAAGTGTGTCAAACCGAGACGAAGACTTCACAATTCATGGCATCAAAGTTGTCGCTGTTGCCTTCTAGGTTTCTTGTGCCATGAAAAATTATTAATTACCACACACATATCAATCTATAGCTTACGTCAACCCGCAGAACTCTTCGCCGATGAATATTTCAACCTAATTAAGTATAAAGAGTTATTTTGTGTCGCTGTGAGGGCGATCCTGTGGACTGTTTTTATATGAGGGGCCATCTTGCATTTATTCCTTCCTCTGTGTTAGACGATCGGTGATTGGCTACACACATCACAGTGGAGCCAATCACGTACACGTCTAAAGAGGAAACGAGTAGAGAAAAAACGTGTAGGACGTTTGTTTTTTTTACGCGTATATGTTATATTGGCGTGGTCGTAGGCGGGCTTTAACAACACAGCATTGTATCCAATACATAGAAACGCATCTTTATTCATTGATACCTATGAAAAGAACCAAACATCGTATTTATGCATCATATTTTGACATACCTTTGTTTTTCCCCAAAGCCTTTATTATTAGTCACTGTTGTACTAATTCCCTGCTTAGTCGTCGCTGTTTGATTTGATTCGCTCAAATGACAATAGATACGGAGTGATAATACCTGGAGCTGTCCATGGTGCTGAACTCTTTACTATACTTTGCTCGGCTCAAAATGGGAATTTTGACCGAAAACATTTTAGGGGAAATTCAGGTCAAAGGGTTTAGGTTTAGTGAAGGGGTGACCACGTCCGTTCCTAGAGAGCACATATCCAGTCAGTTTTCCATGCGTTTACCATGCTTCGTTATGGTCAGGTTTAGGATAAGGTTTAGAGTAGGGGTGGGCAAAGTTTTTGACTTGCGGGCCAGAATGGATACTAAAATTTGACATATGGGCAGGCCAAGACCTTTTGGACACGCAATGTAATTTATCAAACCTGGGGATGGAAAGGAAGAAAAAAGACACAATTAAAGGTGAATAGTTATTTTCAAATTTACTTTCATCATTAAGAACATATTATTCAATGAAAGAAAGCTGTCTTTAAATTGAATGATGAGTTGCATGTGAATTAAGCTACTGTATTGCTGCTGTAAGTACATGTGCAAATTGCATTTTTTTAACACAGTAGAGGAACTCACATTTCAGTGGGAAATGTGTTGTTGGTCTCCCTTTTGTGCCAGTGAGTTACACTCCAACAAAGGTCTAGACTAGTGCGCTTTCTACCGAGGAAACGAGGGTAGTGCAGGGAAAGGGAAATGAATGAGGTCGTTGATATTTATAATTTGGACAACATTGACGGGTCGGATTATAAAGCCTAATCAGTCATATATTGCCCGCGGGCCGTAGTTTCCCCATGGTGGTTTAGGGTTATTGTTAGCGCAGGGGTGGCCACGTCCGGGCCTCGAGAGCACCTATCCAGTCTGTTTTCCACGTCTCCCGAACCGTTAGGGTTTCTTTACCGCGCTGCATTATGGTCAGGTTTAGTGTTAAGATTGGCTAGTAAAGGGGTGGCCACGTCCGGTCCTCGGGAGCCTCTATCCAGTCTGTTTTTCATATTTCCCTCCTCTACCACAGCTGAATCATATGATCAACTCATCAGCAAGCTGTCCAGAAGCTTCATACTGATTCCAATTATTTGATTAATGCGTGTTGGTGCAAGGAGACATGGAAAACAGACTGGATATGGGCTCTCGAGGACCAGACTTGCCCACCCCTGAAATATACGTGTTCACAAGTTACACAAAATGCAGGGACCTTTCTTATCCCAACATTATAGGTGATGTAGAGGCATGTAATAATGTCAATGAAAACTTTTGGTAACAATTTGAAGTTCAACAGAGGTTTATATTTTAATTAAAACTTAGTGCACAGCACTGACTGAAACAATTTGTGTACACAAGAGCAACACACTTTCCAAATATGAACTGATTTTTTTGGAAACAGTTCACAGTTATGAAAACCAAAAAACCCCAAAACATCTATACAAGTACAAAAATATTCAACAAATGTGCGCCATTTATTTCCCAGAAAGGGATATGAATCCGGTGCTGGTATCGCCTCAACTAAGTATTGTTCTCAACAACATGGCTGTTAGGCATCTTTTGTGCAATACTTTTACGTATTTTAGCTCAAGTAAATAAATAAATAAATATTTTGGCATGGCCAAATTATAACAATTTGAAGTAATACCGCTGTGCAAGGACTCTAGTGGTATACTTGAAAAGCCTCATAACAGTTATCAACTCAACAAAAACCCTAACAACAGCTCTCCACAGAAAAAAATACTACAGAATAGCTTAAACCTTGAGGTCCAAAGTGCGGCATGTATTCATTCAACACCCTTAAAATTAAAAACGTGTTATCTTTTGGGATACTGAACTACCTTGTAACACAAAGAAAGATATCTTGACTTCTATTCAATAACAAAATGCCAGAAGTCCATCACCGGTCAAAGCATGGAGCAAAACTATAAAGCATGCCGACTTGATAAACTCTGTTAGTTTGGTTCGATTTTGGTTCAAATGAGGTAGTTATTGTCTGAGTACTGCCCTGCGGGGGTCCGTTGGAGACCTGCATGGTGGTAGTGGGGGGTAGATATGAGGCAGCCCTGAGGTTTGCTGCAAGAGATGGTTGCGTAGCTTGCTGGGCGTACTGCATGCCAGGACGGTGCCGGTACGGGGCCGCAGTGGCTGCCTGACTCAAACTATGGCACACCGTCTGACCTTGTTGCAATGGCTGTTGGCATTTCTGCTTGTTGGCCTCTCTAACATCACTGTCATGTGCACTGGAATAAAAAAGGGACAATACAAATCAGTGTGTTTTCCTTTAAAGTGTACTTTTTTGAAAGGTCTGAGGAGAGTTTATATAATTAATTGTAGAGTAGAATACACACGTGAGGAGCTTCTCAGCACATGGGACAAGGTTCTCCCACATATATCCACTGAGCCGCTGCAATCGGGGAGCCCACGTGGGGGATACATGCAGGATGAGGCGTGAGGCAGCCACGCATGCCGCAGCCACCAGAGAGGGTGCAAAACATAAAAATCCATGATCTAAAAGAAGAAGAAATAGGTAGGATCTAATTGTAGATATATATTTTGATGTTTAGATTTTCTATAATGTCACGATAGATTACACCAAAAAAAGTTTTTTTTCAGGAATGTGTGAATAGTAGCCTAATTTACAATTAAAACTGATTTTGCATGCAATATTAAACTTTTGATAACATCACCTTGCAGGGAGACCTCCAGGAAGTAATCAGCATACTTGGCCATGTAAAGTCTTGTTTTCTCGAGGCAGGACATAGGCCAGCCATCATGGAGATCTCCCTCATGTACTGCAATTGAAAGGTAGTATTCTATGAAATGAGCAGCAGTGGGGAGGTACAGGTTCCACTGGAAGGATTCTAGAAGGAAAAGCTCCATGTTTAGTAGAGCCTGCTTAGTCAAAACAAGGTTTATGGAGCTCATGCATCCTAGGCTGTTCAGAATGTCCAGTTTTGGAATCTTGTCCTCTCTTTCCTCAAACTTGCCTAAAAGAAGTAAATCTGAGCATTACAACACATGAAAAAACTGCAGAAATTTCCTTCTAAATTCATGGTCTCAGTTACACTTACTGGCCAAAAGAAGACATGAGAGCGAGACCATGTGAAGCTGGTGAATAGTGACATCATAGCGGTCCATGAAGAGGTCCAGCAGGTAGACAGCAAGGTGTCTAGCTGTTGGACACAGTTGGAAGTGGTTGCTGATGATGGCTATGAGGTCTGCAAAGTATCGCCTCAAGTTGAGCTGAGGGGACTGGCCTTTGAAGGAGGGCAGCTTGAGCTCCTGATTGACAACATTTTGCATTAGTCCTTCATTCTGCCTAGCAAGTCACCAACAAATAAAGCAAATTGAGCCTTGATGTTAATATTTCATTTGTCTTCAATGTGTTCTGAAGCTGAAACACTAATTTGTAGTACATTATCAGAATGACAGTCTATTTGAATAGACTGGGAGCCACAGTAAGTAATGATAACAAACTAGATCCAAATAATTTTCTCGTTTTCAGAAACTAAACTATAAAATCTTATTTTTGATGCGACAGTCAGCTCCAACTTACACAGTTCCTACACCAGACATCAGTCTGGAGACTTACATTGCATCTCAGCGTTTGATAAATATCTGTAGCCAGTTGTCCTTTCCACCAATGGTCCTCTAGCTCCATTTAACGCAGGGGCTTTAGAAATATCTGAAAATACAAACGAACAAAAAAAATGAAGCGTGATTGCATTCTATCAGCAATTATTACGTCAGTTAAACACATTTCACGAGAATACTACAGCGCCTGATTTAAAAGACGCATGATGATGATGCGGCAGTAGTCGGTACTGTTAATGCTAGCAGCAGCAACTGTCCTGTCCGTTCATTCATAAGTTTCAAAGAACTATATTAAGAACATTTAGCAAAGGGGAAACTTCACCTAGTGTGCACATGAAGGGAATGCAACAGTCCGTTTCGGCAAAGTAAATTCCAGAGTATATTCGAAGAACATACTCGCAAACCGCACTGAGAACTAATCAGTCGGTGAAACTTCTTCGGTCTGCATGTGTCCAGCAAACACAGCTGCAGACTTCACCGCCACCGGAAATACAATCATCAAGGTGAACCGCTATCAATTACAAAATTAAACGCTCTACAATGAGAATGTATATATATTAACACATACCTGATGAGAAACTGTTATTGTATGTTATTTCAATATGACGTATACATTCTGAGATGATTTTTTAAAGAGAAAAATAAACTAATATTTGGTTTGACTTTACTCTAATTTTTTTTAAAATTAATTTCCATTTGTCCTTGAAAGCAACACGGTGTGCGGACAGACGGCTGATTGGACGGATGGGTGGATGGATGAAAGGATGGATGGATGGATGGACCAGTCCAATCAATTTTGACAGGGCTGGCCGCCCATCTAAAATGGATTGGACGTCTATCACCGTCAATAGCAGCCAATTAGTCCATAATTAATAATAAACATGTAAAAGCCCACCCTCTGAAAAATGACGTGATCGGACCCGGATCTCCTCAAAAGTTTGGGCACCACTAATTTAGCGTCCATCGTAGCGAATGGCAGTGAAAGAGTTAATAAATGGATTGATTGCCTTTTAAATTATTGTCAGATATCCAAAGTTAACCTAACTCAGAGGCAAATATGTTTATAGGTTTAATAGGACAGCGAACAATGCATAGTTTTCCGTTTCAAACAATTCAAAACAATATTTTGGTTTTGATCAATTTCGCTCAGTCGCTATAGTCAGGATGAGGTTTGAGACAGGACGAGCTGCAACTGAGTGCCATCAGGCTAAAGGCTAAAGGGGCTCAGAGGCTGTAATCCCCGGATGATGAAACCATCATGGCTGCCACTCGCTGAGCTGTCAAGCTCTCGACAAAAGAAAAGGTAAAAGCCGAGACACTACTCTCCCCAGCAATTCTTCGCCCCGATCTGCCTTTAATTACGCCGTCGCAGCGACGCCCCGCAATAATATGCAACGATCGTAACTTTGCCCGACGTTTTTTTTTATTCCTCAAGTTATTTTGTCTATGCAAACGCTTGGTGCGTCACGTCATTTAAAACAAACGAAACGGCACTTTGCGTCACATTTTCGCAGTCAGATCGACAGCAAACGCACAAATCTTGTTCTTCTGGGAATTGAATACAGTGACAAGTCCTCTGCTCGGTTGTATTTAAATCGTCACTTCCCAATTCCATACGCGTCTGTCGGCTACATTCTCGTCACTTTGTTGTGGTTAAGTTATAGTAGTACAATGGCCGCCCCATTCGCCGACGAGGCTGCAATGATATGATTACTTTTGGTGGCTCCTTCTGCTTCACTCATTATTGGATTAGCAAATTCCGACAGGGATCTCATTGCATATTGACTGTAAATGGTGATCAAGTGGTTGTGCACAAAAGTGAGCCCACCAGCAGTGGCCGATCACTCAGTTATTCAAAAGAGTTCCGTGTTTTCCGCCAACGGCAAATGATAGAATTTTCAAACATAACAAGTTCCACCATATCTAGCAACAGGTGGACATGTACCAAAAAAGAGTGCATCTATTGTGTGAATACTGTCTGGTAAAGCAATGATTTACAACTATTTTGTGGATCCATGGATGCACAGAAGGGTGATTCTTTGCTTTTCTATGGTCAGCTGTGTAATTTTAATGCTGGGTTACTAGTATGGTTGGTGCAAAATTGTCCAAAAAGCATCTGTAGCTGGTAATTTCAATTGTACGCAGACCTCGCTGAAGATGATCCATGTTTAGGGACACGGCATAATAATTCTTGTTCATATCCAATATGTTTACACTTGTTAAAGTGAACTGAATCCTAAAACTTTTGAATCGTTTTGAAGACATTTTTGTTGATAACACATGTAAATCTTAACATATCCAATACACACTGTATATTAAAATGGAATATTGCTTTCTTTTAAACTAGTTGATTTGAATTTGCATTGATTCAATTTATTTTTACTCATAGGAACCTGAAGGCCTATGGACTTGGTGAATGTTTACAGCGTTATCTCTGCTCCAAATAAAAAGCAGCGCGCTCGAAAGAACAATCGAGCTGGGCGCAAACGGCTCCGCCGAACGAAACCTTCAGCTCCTTGCTCAACTATGCAACGTGAAGCTCAAAATGGACCAAAACATATGTCCGAGGAACATGAACATAGCACAGAGTGGCCTTCCTCAAATAAGCCCAACTTAGAGTCACAACCAAGTGAATGCTGGACAAACCATAATATTGATGCACTCAGGTTCACGTGCTGTCATTGCAAAGACAATCAAGAGTATGTTTCCAAAGACTTAGTGAGACACTTCAAGGAAAACCACAGAGGGAGCTCACCTATTTTTTCTTGTCATATGTGTCCTTTTGATGCACCTGACCTCTCATACCTAAGGGTACATCTGTTAAGCCACAAAGACACTTTTTCTAGCTGCAGCATATGTAAGGATGACATAAAACGCACCTGGGCTGAACTGAGTACTCATCTTACAATTTGTCACTGCCAAAATGGCAAATATTCTTGTGAAAAATGTCCAAGATTCTCGACTGATGATGTGGCAGTGTTTTTAAAGCATATGTGTGTACATCATCTTGGCCTTCAAACAGCAAATGAGATTGAACTCGACAAAAGTAATACTCAATTTGCTTCTGTTAAAGCAAATGAAACTTTACGTTGTCCCTACTGTAGCTATGAAGCATCTCAAAATCTGGTGCTTGCAAAGCACATTAATGCAAACCATGGTTGCCTGAAAGGTGACCAGAGAAAAAAGAAGATCCGTTCCAAAGCAAGGAACTCAAACAATACCCACATAAGGCCGAGGTTAACAAGAAGTTCAGTCAAAGAAATGTGCTGGTTGACACAGGACTGCCTTTCTCTTCCAGGTAGAGACTTCTTGAATAAATACTGTGATTTGTCAGATCCCCAAACTACTCTAGAGAAGACCCAACAGTTTTTAATGAAATCTGTAGCAGGGGAAAAGGGTGACCAGAAATGGACCAAGGCTCTTAAAAGTGTTCTGTCCAATGTTCCTCAAGATATTAGCATCCATCCAAAGTCTGAGAATTGCATCGTGTCTAATTCTGAGGAGCTCACTGTCCTCACAGTCCAGAACAAGATAACTGTATCCCAGAATGGTGCTACCTATCCTAAGAGATTAAAAGTGGTGGAGACAACAGAAAAAGAAAGTCTAACCCCTGAAAGTTCTGCTACCGATGCTCATTATGACAATGGCCAAAACCGACGTCAAGTAATTTTGAATGATACCCCATATTGCCTGGACACTGAAACAAAAGATAGCAAAGATGTATTGAATCACTCTCAAAACAAACCACTTGAGTTTGTTAAAATCCTGGAGAATGGAGAGAACCATATATTAAACTTAAACCACGGGAACGATGTAAAGCAAGAAGACATGCAGCTGGGCTTTGAGGAAATCAATCATTCTTGTGATCCAATCATCACAACTGAGAGCCAAGAGCAGAAAGCCACTCATAAAGACAAACCAAAAAGTACTACTTTGAGAAAAAGAAGAAAAAGAAAGACCAGGTTTAAAAAGGTGAAGAAAGTAAGCTCTGAGCTTGCCTTAAAGATTGTGTTAAAGAAAAATCCTGTCAAAGAAAGACAGTGGGTGTCACAAAGCCCTTTACTACCAGTGGAAGACCAGTCCAAACAAGCACCTCCTGACACAACAATGCAGGTCTCGATACCTATGATTGATCAACATGACCCCAAAGAAGCCGTTACAATAGCACATGCACTATCAGAGACTGAACCTCCTCTACATGGAGACACAAAACCTGCCCAGTTGAAGAATTTTCTTAATGAGCAGCCTTTCGTGTCTGAAGATTTGCCATTGCCATTTGATAGAAAAAATGACAATGTAAATAAGACATTACAAGTTGTGCAGACTGTTCATGATAAGAGCACCATGTCAAATTTAATGAAGACATCCATCGAGCTGTGTCCTGAGACCATGCAGTTCCCTTGCTCCAACGGATCCCCAAACTGCAGTGTGTCAGCTGTTGATGATGGGGCCACTCAAAGCACCCCCAGCAATTCTCCCCCTTTTTCTCAACCTGCTATTACATCACATGGTAAGACTACAAATGATACTTTATATTGAAATGAAACTCACTGTTAGATGCTGCAGAAATGTCTAAACTAGTGTCAAATTCAACTTCACAGGTATTATGAACCCAGCAGGGAAAAGGCAGAGTGACCATGATATAGAAGTGCCTCCCCAATCCAACACAGACCATCTCAGCAATTCTGACCAGCCAACAAAGAAAGCCACGGGACAAAAATCACAGCCAGCCTTTGTACGCTGCCAGCAGCCACTTCCAAAAAACCTTCAAAGAACACTGAAATTGATAGCCATGAATCCCTCTCAATTGATCAAGCGTCCTGTGAGAGACCAGCCAGTCGTGGTACTCAATCACCCAGATGCAGACGTCCCAGAGGTGGCCAGGATTATGAATGTGGTCAGCCGGTACAAAGGAGACGTGCAGAAGGTAGTGCTGTCGCAAAGGACTCTGAAAGCACTGTCAGCTGTGACCAATGGGACCCATGAAGCAAACCTTTATATGGACGCTCAGACTCAACCGCCATGGCACGGGGAGAACCTAGTCCAGGAAAGGTTTGTTTTGAAGCTTAGGTTGCGTAGACTTGGCAGGAAAAAGTATGAGGTGGTTGATGCAGTTTCGCCCAACAAAATAGTTGCAAAGAAATTCAGTTGCTGGTTCTGCGGCAGGGTCTTTGAAAAGCAAGAGGTGTGGATGGTTCATCGCCAGAGGCACCTGGTGGACTGGGAAAGGCCAAACTGTGAAAACTTTTAAATGTCGCATACACTGAAAAAATGTCTGGAATATAACTGCAATACAACAAAACAATCATGGAAAAAGTGACAATCATGTTTTCCAAGTCTTAATTTAAATGTCGCACAACCTGGACAATCTCAGGGTAACATTACCTACCATAATCTTCATTCTAGGCCAGGTGTGGCTCCTTTAAAACTATCAATGCAAGGAGTTTATTTGTAAAATCACAAAAATGTGATCGCTTAATTTAGTTTGAGTAACCTTTCTGTTGACCGACCCTTTTTTTAATTTAAATACACTGTTGCATTTTTTTTTAAAGCAAACACTGTAATTGTGTATTGCCACACAGTTTGAGCTATATATACGGGTAGGCTATAGCATATTTATAATTTTGAAATGGGATGCCAAGACCCATGTTAGTCAGAGATACCAAAACTCTGTATTGTTAAAGAAGTAAAACAAAAGCAATAAGCTGTTTTATTCAACATTTATTTATGGCTCTCATAAATGGAAATTATTTTGGGGCCAATGGAATATTTTTGTAAATGTTATGTAAATTCCAAATGTTTAAATCTAGTATTATCGATGACCGATATGTTTTCATGCATTGCCATGAACAGATTTTCCTTAACGTACTACATTTTATACCTGAAGTTATTTTATGATGTCAGCAAATGATAGATTTTTTTTAAAATCTGACCTTGATTGGTTGTTTTTCCAATTGCTTTTGTTTGACGTAAAAATGTTGATCTATTTTTTTTTTTTACTTGCACTATTAGGAGGATTTCTATTTCCGTTACCTCACCCCAAGTTGACAGGAGTCTCAACAGTGTCCTCATGTGGCAAACACATGTCCTAAAGCATGACATCTCAGTATTGACAGCACAAGAACGAACCGTGGTGTGTCTCTTCTCTGTGTTGATGTCACTCAAGGACCATCCCTTTTTAGAACTCTTTGTAAATATCAAATCTTCAATTCAGAGGAGAGATTTCTAATTGTATTGTACATAGTCGAACTAGTGGTACTCTAAGAATAAGATGTACTTCTCATAAAGTGCCTTAATTTCTTTTATGCAACAAATCTGCATGAACATTATTTGATCGGAGAATAAAGTTATTTTCCTGGTGACATAGAAACTTGCATTTTTAAAAAATAATATTTAATGAAAATTACAATTCGTAAGGGGAAAAACAATTCTGCTTCCGATAGAGTTACAGTCTCAGGGTTATCGCAAATTTCAATACATTTCAAAGCATCCGAATAAATCACGCTCAAATCTTCCGAATCTGCCACTTTGTAACCATCTGAGCTGCAGACCCCTTGTGTATTATAAAATAGGTAAGAATGCATCAGGGCTCTGGTGATGTCCAGCTGTGGTTGTTTCTTTCAGAGGGCGCAGCATGACAGCATCCTTGCTGTTACTTTTGCTGTCTATCAGTACTAGTGGTTTCTTCTGATGTTTTTCGATGATGTGAGAGATACTGTGGAAATACTAACAACATAAATAAGGAAGGGGAGGGAGACCCAGGCATCCAGTATTAGAACATATTTTTAAGTATTACTTGGTGTTTTAGGTTTACTTGTATAAATTGTTTCCATTTTCCAAATGTAAGTTGAGCACATGCATTACATTTTTTTTTTAACTGTTGTCTAAAAATAGGAAAAACTACCTCAACTTCACATACACTTTTTCCTCAATAGATATGCAATTTAACTGAAGCTTCCTCAATTTAGGGTGACAAGTGTGTTACATCCTTAAGTGATTGCCAACCAATTACAGGGCTCATAAATCTCAAGTATATTTGTCTTGCTTCGGTAAAAGTGCCTGCGACTTATCTTAGCTACACTTCAAGAAGTTTTAGTTTTAAGTTGTGTTTTAAAAGCTAAAAGATTTTTATGAAACCAATTGGACCTGAAAATATTTATTGGAAGAAATAATCTTAATCAAATTTCACTATCTGCTCTACCATATTTGCCAGTGCTTTTCAAATGAATGACAAAAAAAAAGCAAGTATACCACTTCTGTTTTCTTCTCACTCCCCAGGGCAAACTGCTGTCTTGTGTGTATAAACCGGATTGGGATGTTGTACACCTTGCCCTTACAGTACACCACCAACGTGTATGGCTGATTTGTGTTTTGTCCAGAACTCTTCCTCACAATGAAGGCCCCATCCTGAAGTCAAAACCAACAGAAGGTCAGTGTAATGTCAATGACTACTTTGTGGAAGTTGACACAGACATACTTCTTTTGCATGAAACAACAGCTGGTAAGCAGTATTGCGGTCACATTCCCCAGCAAACCATGACTCTCCATAGATGTCTGCATCCTAAAGTATAGGGGTAATTAAGCAGTGAATGGCATGGATTGCTTTAAATTGCTATTCATTTTGGTCTTTGCGAGGAAAACCTTGATTTTGTTGATAGTCCCATTTTCACCAGACTGACTTTCAGTTTGTTCTGGTACACATAGACAATTTACAAAGTACCGGTAAATGTAATGTTTCTGATGTGGTTGTTTTCTTGTATGTTGACAAAATGTTACTTACTGAGGGAAGAAACACTTGGAGGTGGTATCCTGCAGAAGTGTCCAGACAAATAGTAAATCATATTTTGAATATTTTTCCCTGGTCTCTACATTTGCCTTACATTGGGTGCTGCATGTCCAGAGTAGGGAACTTTGGAGAATGTGGTCTGCAATCTTTGGAATTTATTGGGAGTGTCCAGCCTGTAAAAATAATTATGAAATTACACAATGGGCCTGCTTATGCCCTGTAAAATCTCTTCTTTATTGAGTCAAAACTAGTCAGATAAAATAGAAAATATTTACACTGAAAATCTCTCTGCTTGGCAAATTGTACCTGTAATAAGAATCACTGTATGATTTTGGAAAGGGACACAAAAATGTTGTGTAACAAACCTCTGACCTACCTGACTCCAAGGAGGTTTGGGCAAACTGAAAAAAACAAAAAAACAAATCAAGTCATCCAAAATTATCATGAAATGTGAAAAACACAATATAGGTAGTATTTCAGTGACTTACCTTCTGTGAATAGGTTTGGGTGGGTAAAATAGAGATGCTTCTGGTGCTTCAGTGCCATGAGACAATACTACAAAAATAAATTCATATGATCTTTCAATGACAAGTCTTCTAGTTTAATGTCAGTGTACTTCTGCTGTTACACTTGGCATCAACTAGGTGGCACTACATGCTAAATTACTCTACTGTACTTCATGTGGGGCCCACAACGCTGTAATTATAGATGCTGTAAGAAGCATTTTCTCTCTTTAGTATTCACCTTTGTCAGGATCCAACACAGTACATCTTGAGTCACTTTCATCCTGGTGGTCCTAGATGGACAAATGGCAGTACTTATCCATGACATTACAAAATTAGTATTGTCACTCAGACTTAAAAGTAAACACCCACCTCTTTGCCCAGCACATCATAAAACACTGAAAAAAAGCACATTTGTGATTCAGTTTGATTGTAAAGATGGAAACATAAATAATTTAACAACTTTGTTGTTTAACCCAATTGTGCAGTTTGGACCAATATTTGATTAGGCCAAACATTCTTGGCATTCTTGAGTTTTTTTTATGTCTACATTTTTCATATCTCCCTTTTTCTTGTTAATTTGAAGTACATCTTACCCGAAGGGGGATTCCCAGCAGGTTCAACATAGTTGTTATCCTCATTACTATCATCTGGATTGATGTAGTCTTCCTGTAGAACATTAGCAAGAGAAAACTTGAACATAAATGGCTGTGCACACACTTGATGGATAGCTGGAAATTTAAAAAAATATCTCTATGTTGGAGTCTTCATCTTACATCACTATTGTCCATATGACTGGGCTGTGGGGGGAATCGCTGTGGTTCTTTGCATCGTTTGACAGCCTTTCTGTATCCCTTGTTTGGCCAGTTACTGCAACTGTCTGCAAAGAAGCCAGATTTTAGCATTTGCAAAATGCCCTCTTCTGACCCACTAACTCAGGTGCTTGTTTGACAATGTTTCTAATTTACAAACTTGTTTGTACAACTTGTTTCAACATAAATGATTGGGCGACCTTTTTTAATACAAGTGAAATTTGACAAGCAAAATTCACATGAGTGAACATGACAACACTGACCAACATAGGCCTCTATAGGGAAGGATGAAGAAGATGTTCTGGCAATGACACTGTGGCTGGGAGGTGGCTCATAGTTTATATCGTGCCCTTGCAGTGGATTGTCGTATATATCATTATCCTGGGAACAGCGGGCATTAAATTAATTGCTATTTTAGAGACAATTGTGGAGTGATGGCAGTACTTTTACTGTATTGAGAAAAAAAAGTTTAATTTACATATTCTGGTTCTGCACTCCAAACTTGCTCTGAAATCACCAGACAAATATTATATTTTGAGGAGAGAAATATCCACTCATGAAGTTTTTACAGTTTTTACCTTTGTAGTCCCTAACAGGTACTTCAGGAACTGGTTTGGTTTTCAGTCTAACAAAGATAGACAATATAAGAATTGGATCAATTAATAATTTTAGCTTCATTATCATTCATTTAAATAACACTGAAAGCAGCAAAAGTATACAAATGGTTATCATACCTTTTTAGTTTAATTAGGAAGCTGTTGTCATTTTTCTGTATGTCCTGAGTGATCTTTTGTAGCTGTCTGGAAAAAAAAAGAAACTCTCTTGATCAGTGCAAATGAGAACAAGGTCAACATTAGGAGTTCTATTTTTTACCCTTTTTTGGAATGGCAATATGAACATATTTGGCAATAAGTTTGAGATAATAGCTATAACACATTCCAATAATTTCAAAACAGAAGTTATGTCTTCATTCATATAGTGACAACAACCACAAAAATCATAGAACTCACCGAATCTTGGCTGTGGCAGAAGCGGTGATTTTACTGATAATTTCCATACCTCAGCAAAGGCTTTATCTCTTCTGTGCAGTAGGTATGTGTAAGTCACACTACGGGTTGGATTTTATTTTGGCTGGCTCAAACAAAAAAAAAAAAAGAAATAAAGAATCACTTCTCTTTTCCACTCTAAAACAGATGCACAAGCACAACCACAATTTACAAATAACCTCTTTCCTCAACAGGTGCGTTGGTTATATTGTCTTATGATGTGTCTATAAAAATTATGTTTGGAATTCACATTGCAGCCCAATAAATACAATACAATAATTTTGAAAGTATTTTGAAATGATCAACCACTCGCAATGTCATACAATTGACAAAAGCAATAAACTTAAATGTTACTTTTTTGCTTTTTGTTTATTGAAGAATCCGTCAGGGTGAATAATATGTAATGATTTGCAAACACTACAGAGAAACTACCATTGCAATTTGACAAATTATTTTCAATGGCTTGGTATGATAAACATTGAAACTTTTTTTATTTGTTTCAATTTTAAGGTGGTGGAAAAAAGTGACAACTGATAAAACAATGGCCAATGGTACTCACAGCTGCTAGCCTGAACGGTTCATAACGCCATCTAACAACTCCTCAGTTCAAACAACATAAGATGCCCAATGATCTGGTAAGATGATTTGGTATGTGAGCCTATTTATATACTGTGGATGGCAGTATTTCACCACACGATTTTGTGATTGCCATCTGCCTCTATTATTTGTCCCTAATCTAACATTTGGAGGTGATACTGGGCTCCACTTTAAGGCATCTCTTGGGCACACATTTGCTTTGACTAAGTGGCTCTTCTGTGTGATAACCACAAGGGGATGAGAGCTGCATTCCAAGGGAGGATGCCCATTGACACTGTATAGGCAGGACATTTTTGTTAAGGGGCAGCCCAGAGGGTTAGTGGTTGTTTGTCTCCTTGTGCCCTGCAATTGGCTAGCCACCAATTCAGGGTGTCCTCCGCCTCACTCTCGAAGTCAACTGGGATGAGCTCCAGAACCCCCCGCAACCCTAGTGAGGATAAAGCTGTTCTGTAAATGAGATGCACTGAGATCTTTGTTAAGTGTGGGGCTTGTTTAAATTGACAAATGATTTATGATCAAGTTTAGAAAAATAAGCAAATCATAAGGAGAAAAAATATGACTTTGTCACATGGTGATAAAACACACAGCTCTTCATTCCGATCACTTTAATGTTGCATCGCTCCATTCATCTATTAATGTTAATCACTGTCAGCGTTACAGATGTATATGGCGAAATCAGATAACTTTGGGTGAGGGCAAACCAAGACTAAACAAGTCTAGTACAGGCATTCACACTAACCATCGAGCCACAGGATTATTAAACTATGTTATTATTAACCTGTCCTGAGGCATAATTTTGGGTTGAACTTTATTACAGTTGGGTAGCCAGGCAATCTAAAGAAAAAAATAATTACCATAAAATATGCAGCAATTCTAACTAAATTATGTATTCTATTCTTCATAATTTATTGTTCCAGGTCATTCTTTGCTCCAACACTTTCTCTTTGACTGTAAAATTCAGTATGAACAACAAAGAATAACAACTATTTTAATTTTATGGACTACAGGTACTAATTTAATGGAGAGCTATTTCATGAAAAAACAGTGGTATTCCTTATAGAACATCTATTTACATTTATCTAGTATGCCTAATGAAGATTTTCAAAGCACCAACATGGCCTAGAGATAAAAGACAGCATCCAAAATAAACACAAAGTAAACACTTTAAAACAAATTCTTGTGGTTTATCAAGAGTAAATCAGAGCAATTTTGTCATATGAGAGACTTTCCCTAGTTTAAAGGAAATGAACATTGACCCCACACATATTCCTTGTGCCTCTACAGTGGGGAAAATGGTGTCTGTATAAATCAGACTTAGCCTTCTGACACGACTAAAATATCAAATAATTCACCCCAGCGGATACTTATACACCGTCCCGATGATGAATTATTTATAGGAGTGTCTGTGCTTGTTCAAATGAGACACAACTTCTCTGCAAGCTTCTATCTTTCCTTTGTATCACCAAGTGCAATCCTTGTGTAAAGTGACTTTTAAATCTTAATAACTCACTAGCTATTATAATAGCATTGAATTTCATTTGTGAAGTTCTTCTAAGTGCATGACTTCTCGCTTTATATGACAGGAGTGTATGAATGGAACAAAATCCAATGATTTGACGGTGAATAAAAGAGTTTCAGCAAAACCTTCACATACTGCTCTTTCCTAGAGGGCATGTTGGGTGACGTGCATGGTGATAGGCCAAAATTGTATTCCCTACTGTATTATGAGCAATAAATATGCTGTGAAGCGATAATAAAAAGGCTGATTTTCAGTGGAAATGGGTCAAGTTGCCAGCACTCTCGGCATACTTATCACTCACCTTGCTCATAAATAAGGCCACTTGGCTCTGGTCCCACCCCCCACACTGCTCTCTGGATGGCAAGTTCATTTCAGTCACAGCAGGGATACCTGGGTTGAAGTGAGTGTGCCTGTAGAAGTGCAGTAATAGACTGACCTGTCACATCTTGCAGCTCCAAGGTTCAGATAAAGCATAGAGGAGTGCACAGTAGGAGGCCATATTTCATTATTAGTCTCCCACATCCTCAACTAATGCAGCAATTTATGGCTTTTTTGAACGGTTTGTTTTTCCTTTATATTCCCCCTCAGAAAAGGGCATTCCACTGAGTTGTCTAAAGTTGGAAGCAAGATTCTATTTATTTAAGTAAATGCACCACCTAGTTCTAGTGACTAGATTCAACATTTATTTTCATTCTTTAAGAAAGCATGACTTTAAGGTCAGTGAAGAGTGTTCTTGTTTAATTGCTTTTTTTTTCTCCTGGAGACTCCTTTTTTTCCTCAAAATTGCTATTATGTCTGAATAATTGTCTGTCTAAACTCTATATGCCCTGAGACTGACAGGCCAGCACTCTTATGTATACCCATTTTTATTGTCTCATTTGGTGTAAAATGATCACTTTCCTCTTCAAATATTTTGTCATGCACCAATTGTAAAACACTGCTACTGAACACTTTTCGCTCAGCCACCACGTGGTCTACTTTGCACCTGTGTGTGCAAAAGTTGTTGATGAATCTCCAGAGAGACTCTCTTTTTTTAGATAGTAAACTAATTAAAGTGGTGGAGCAGATGGCACAGACTTGGTTTGGACATAATGTGTGAGCAAGTGGCAAAAATGAACTGGACATGGCAGAACAGCTGTGTGAGGTGACCAGTATACAAGCAACTCTCAGGGCAGGAGCTTCACACTCATTCTAAGAGAATTGTTTTCAACGAAACTTTTAAGTTTTATTATTGGGTATAACTCAGTCAACAGTGTCCTTTAAAACCGCATTTATGGTGCACTGTTTTTGGCAAACAAGACTATGCCTAATTCTATAGGGAATAAAACACCCCACCCAAATATGCAGGTGTTTCTATGGTAAAGACCAAAACTACAACTTCCACACCTGTTGCCAGAAGTTTTCTAGTCTATCAGTAACTGACAAAAACAGCCACATAAGAGGAATGTGTAGTAGAACAAAAGCAGAAGAAACATTTTTCTCATTCCAGAAAAGATGTTCAATTCTGCCATTGTGCCTTGGGTTAAGAAGCGGTCAAAACCAACGTGCGCCAGTGTACCCGCTCATGTGGTGAAATTTAAGGAGGTGAGACTGTACTTAGTAGAGAGGAAAATGGGCTCCAGCAGGAGAAGCTTTCTGACTCAACTGGCCAGGACAAAAGGCTTTATTGTGGATGACATCCTCAGGTTGGGAAAGAAAACATGCTTTTTGTTTGTTAATCTGTTTGGTTTTTGATATGTTGTTATCCATTCATTCATTTCCTGAACCGCTTATCCAGACAATGGTCGCAGGGGTTGCTGGAACCTATCCCAGCTGACATTTGGCAGCCAATTTGCAGGGCACACTGCAATGGACAACCATTCACGCTCACAACCAGACCTTGGGGCAATTCAGAGGGTTCAAACAGTCTACCGTGCATGTTTTTGGAATGTGGGAGGATATGGAGTACCCGGAGAAAACCCACATAAGCTTGAGGACAAAGATATGTTGGTAAAATACATCCTAACACAACACGGAGAGATTCTTTCAATTCACAAACGTCACTGTCAAGTTGAAAGGGGAATTTTTCTGTGGTTTCGGTTTCAGGCAATTGTAAATGTAACCTCTGGACTGCCTATGAATGTGAAAGGAATGATTGTACGAGTTGAGCGCTCTTTTTTTTTTTTTTTTTTTTAGAACTCGAAACTGGCCAGAAATGTATATGTATGATGGAAACAAAGCTACTTGGTAAATTGCCAAATAGCTGAAGTTATTCATGTAGGACGTTCATAGGAATTGACTCAGTTTAGAAGCAAATGAAAATTAATATATTTTATTCCCGTAGTGACTTTGCACTGGTGCCTGTTACCCTCGATATCTCATCTTAGTTTTATGTCTACTTCAACCACAAAATTATTGTTATATTGGTTTCAACTGCAAATAGTGCCCACTGTTAATGAATTGTCCTCATGAGTGTTGTATAACCGTAAATGTGTGTGTTTTTGAATGTGTGTGCCTGCAAGCCGCAAGACAGCTTGGCCATGGCAGCATTCCCAGAAACACAGCTTGAGCGCTACTTCGGTTACACTCTGCTTGATACAATGGTTTGAAAGCAACGGCAGGAAATAGAGTGAGCCTGCATCAAACGGACGTTAATTCCATAAGCTGACAAAACTCATAACAACTGCAGTTTGATGCCAACTGCACAAACCTTTAAGTTTTAGACCCCACCCACAGACACACACACACACAAACACAGAGTAAAGGCCAGAGTCAGCTCAAAGAATGGAGCAGAAGGGAATTTACCTGGGAGACTTTTCAATATTAAAGCTATGTGACTTTTATGCGTCCTTGTTTTCAGGTTCACATTCACTATGATTCTGACAAATACAACCAAACATTGGGCTTGCTGTCTTCTTCATGACACATTTTGGCAATTATAATTTGGTCTGGCATTGGCTACCAATATTTACTAGCAAGTCAATATTGTCAAAACAAAATGTGAGCATAGGGTAGCAAAGTCCGGTCTTCGAGAGCCTAGCTTAGTGGAAACTTTTAATAAAGTGCTCAATTACTTCTTCTTCATTTACAGTGATGATATCACTCATGTGGTCTCTGAAGACAGTGGGTCATCATCTCTTTGGGCGTGGCTCAAAGGTTGTGGCTTGGAGAATCTTTCCAAGATTCAAGTGCTGCACATCAGCTGGTTTACTGACAGCATGAGAGAGGGAAAGCCTGCTACTATTGAGACCCGTCATCTTATTCAGGTTTGCTCAGAAATCAAACAGACTTAGAAAATAAAACAAACCACAGCGTTTTATTTAGTCAACATAGTGTAGTTCTTTTTTCTTAATTCTTTTGCTTTTGCAGCACATGGTATTTTTTCCAATGCCTCACTATCTCATAAAACAACAATAGATTGGACGTAAACAACATATACATATATATATTTTTATGTCTGATTACCTGTATTTTTTTATCATGACCTTTACATATATATTCACAAATGTTGAACCATTGCTTTTCAGTATGAAAAGGGCAATTTAGAGGAAGCGAATTAGATGACTGCAAGCATATTGTAATGACAAGGGTTCAGCGCTGTAATGGATTTGGATGTCACCAGTCTGTGAGATGAATGACATTAGCTTGTTGCTCCAGAGACAGACAGTGATAAAATAACTTATCTAAGGCAAACAGTTACATTTCCATGTTGTTCAGCTCGGTGCTTGGCTTTGCTTTTCGGAGGTACATATCCTCTGACGTCTAAACATTCAAACACACAGTAGCAAGGAGTCAAGTGATTGACATAAAAACATACGGAGCACAATGCAACTAATACCATGCATATGTATTACATTTTGACTTCCTTTATATTCTTGTACCAAGGACACATCACCTACATTGCAAGAAGAGTCAGCATCTGTCCCTGTGTCTGTGATTTCCCAGTATGCCTGCCAGAGACGGACAAGTACAGATAACAAAAACAAGATTTTTACAGTAAGAAACCCTCTCGTCACTTCCCTCCAGTATTTTGCCCCTCAAAAACTGCATATTTTTTCTAACACTTGATTGGAGGAGTTGACAAGTAAATCCCACCTAGATACTTTGTGACCACTGCCATCAGAATCTACAATAGTCAACGACCGTCCTCAGTAGGAACCGGAACCTTATGACAATGACATTCACACTCACACACATGTAATGCCAACAATGCCAAGTTCCTACTCACATCTCAAATTGAGGTGGACTTCTGTTTAGGCTTCTCCTTTTCCCCCCTCTTCATTAACTCTGTAATCAAATCCATAATGAAATCATTAACCTCATGTACAACCAATGCAACTTCTCATGGGAAATGTTACATACTCAGGTGAATTCGCATTGAAATAGCCTGTCAAACTGAAATGCAAATCAGAGTAGTTTCCTAGGACCTTTTGACAGCACATGTGAAAGACACAATGTCACCATAGCATATCCTTAGTCTCTCTGGTGATGAATTTAGTCATCACATTTCTAAGTAAAAACACTGCGTAACAGCCAGATGTGGGCTCATTCTCTGGTTTGTAACCTCAGGGAGAGGATAGTTATGGTTTCTCATTAATAAAAACCTGAAATGAAGGTATCACAACCTATCAAAGCTGTAACGCAGCACCGACTCATCCAAACAAACTAGTGGTAACATATCCAGGACATGCTCTCGCCTTCTTCCCTATCAGCTCAGCCTGCTTTAGAGAGACAGCTTTGAGGGTGTGTTTACAAGTGGATGAGTTGCTCCATCTCCATGCAATGCACTAAGCGGGTCAGTGCATCCCCAGGTGAAATAGTGTCCTGTTTACTGACCCGAGGCTCTATGTCTGCACGAGATAGCAAGTGGTGCAGAGTCCTAAAATGAGCGCTTGGGTTAAAACACAAATAAGGACTCTTATTTAGTCTTGTCTTGGTCTAGTCAAATCCCAGAGCATTCAATCCAAGCCTTATTTGAAAATTGGAAATGGTTAAGTGGTTTATCAGACATACTTGAGGTGATATCTGTTACAAGTAGATAGCACTATGTAAGACAAATATGAAATACTAAAACAAACATTAAAAAATGTCAATTGTAAATGTCTCCTTAAGAGCACACTTGCCAGTTTTCATAAAACAGTTATGAACAATTTAATTTTCATTAGCCTCCAATGTAATAAATCATTAAAAACGTCAAGTATTGCTCACAGTGCTGCTTGTGAAGAGCATGGCATACTCTTCTTTAAGAATATTAAATGTGGCATTTTAGGGGGCAACAACTTCCCCTGACGGGATGTAGTGCGTTCTTACATTTTTAAATGCCTTCAAATGATGTAGTCATTTAAAGTATAATTACCAAAAAGAAGCGTCATGTTCTCTTACCAACAATTCACCAGTTTTGTACTGGATATTTGAAAAGCTGTTGATAATGCACCGATTACCATTATGTATTGTTCATTTCTTGTGTCCTGAATTTACCTCCCTTTTCCATTCCTTCCCCTGCCCTGATCCCCTCTGCCTGCAGGATGCTTTTGAAATACTGGCAGAGAACTACGAATTCAATGAGCTGCAGAGTTCATGCCTTGCCTTTAGGAGAGCTGCGTCTGTCTTGAAAAGTCTACCGTGGACTGTGCAGTGTATAGGGGCCACTCAGGGCTTGCCCTGCCTCAGGGAGCACACCAAGGCAGTTATAGAGGTGTTATCTTTTTAAATCTTCTGATTTAATTCGAGGACAGAGACCACATTTAATTTTCTTTAGGATCTGTTTAAAGTTGTGGTCAGAGGAATAGTACAGTCTGGTCAGCCCGTTCACTTGCAATGTTTTTTCCATTACATTTACTACATGTCTTTAAAACTAAATACACCTTGTTTTTAAAAGACAAAACTCCAAACATGAACATACCTTGTAGAGATGGCGGGCTTTTGTACGTTTTGGTGTTTGTGCTACAAGTAAATGTCAAGATTTGACAATTTTGGGGTTGAAAAAAAGAAAATCTCTTGCTTCTTTTGCTTGACTAGAAACTCTGAAGTTGACAGGCAAACTATTTTGACTATGATCTGCATTAGAGGCCTTGTCGGAGAATGCGATGTTATTGGACCCATCAATGTCGCATACAGTGCTTCTCTTGATATAGGTTTCAAAATCTGTCGCATCTGTCAGCTTGCAAGCGAGATCACTAAAGAAAATAACATGAATGTCGCAGAAAAAAACAAATTAGACTGGCAACGAATGACCTCATGTTAGTATTGTCTCTGTGGCATTCAGATGCTCATCCACTGCCACCATTTTCTTTTCTCTCTTAGAATATGGATCATAGATCAAAACAAGAAAATGACATGACAGATGAAATAAAGCGAAACCAGGCAGAGTAAAAACAAAACAGCTTGAAAGGTTTTTGAACATTTTGAACATGACGCTCGGACAGTACTGACTGAAGATAAAAACCTACTGATTTGAAGGTCTGGCAGCAATAAGGCAGAGTTTGTGTATGTGTGTGTGCATATGTGGGTGCTCTTCTACTGTAGTCTCATTGTAGATTTCAGGTTTACTTACAAATCGCTTTGTCAGGCCATTACTTACTTCACAACACTAAATTAATATTATGTTTAACAGAAATATGAAAGTTAGAATTTCAGGTTTTAATATCAACAAGAGGTGATGGTGATTTGTCCTATATCAAATACAAAAATTAAAAAGGTTTGGGTGTCTACTAGTGATAAATACATTTAAAAATCACAGCAGAACAATGAATGAATGAATGTATATCACGGTCAATGGCGGTAAAAGAGTTAAATAAAACATGTCAAACTTGTTTTTCAGGAAATCCTGCAATGTGACCGTTCATTTGAAGTTGAAAAAATACTCTCAAGTGAGCGGTATCAAACCTTAAAGGTCAGTGAATGAAAAACAAGTCAATCTCTACTCTAACAACAGCCTGCCATTGCTTTCTTAAAGTGCTTTCAATCTCTTTTAGAAATGATTTGCATTTTTTTTGTTGGTCTTTTTAAAGGCCACCCATCCATACAACATTTCAAATCTGCACTAGCTAGCCCCTTCTCAAAAGAACTCATGTCTTAACATCTTAATAAAGGCCTTTCCTCATTTCCTGACAGCTGTTCACAAGTGTATTTGGGGTTGGACTGAAGACAGCAGAGAAATGGTACCGCAGGGGGCTGCGCTCATTTAGTGAGATTCTGTCAGAGCCCAGCATTGAGCTCAATCGGATGCAGAAAAGTGGTATGTCAACATCTCATTTTTTTCTGCTTTTTCATTTCACTGATTAGAGAATTCAAAACCCACCTATAGTTGAGTCTTGAAAGAAAGTGATTTAGAAATTAAAGCCAGTGAACAACTACTGTGTCAGTAATTACAAGCTCAACTACGATGAAAAGCATTGCTTGAATACATTGCTTCACATTAGGATCCTATTTTTCTCCATACACAATACCTACTTTATACAAATAAACCAGTAGCATTTTTATACATAGTGATCAATGAGTAAAACCTTGTTATTATGGAGAATTCTATTCCCAAACTTCCTTTCAATGGTTCTTTCGCTGCTCAAAATGCAGCTGGCTGCATGACGAAGTCTGTTGCACTAAGTAGTACTTCAAAGCATTTGATTATAAAGCTCATGTCTTAATTTAAAAAAGAAGTTTTACATTAGAAGAAGTGGAACGGTGGCTTATTTGATCAGACATATTGATAATTTTGTCAGAAGTAGGTAGTTTATGTCCCAAGATGTTAATGTTTTTTCAAGCAAACACTTGACAAAAAATAAAATAAAACAAATAGTCGAGATAGAGCAAACCAAAATGACATCAGTTCATCATTTACTGACATGCACCAGCAGTCGCCTTCCAGCACAACATATCAAATTGTATCTCTCTTGTAATTCACAACCACTCTCTACTTCCCCAACTGGCTGTGATTGATGGCTGGCTCCAAGACTAATAACTACATGGTCTTTCCCCTGCAGGTTTTCTGCATTATGGAGACATCTCAAGGGTTGTCACTAAAGCAGAAGCTCTAGCCCTGGGGAACATTATTGACGAAGCTGTCCATTTGATCACATCGGACGCCGTAATTACACTGACAGGTGGCTTCCGCAGGTAAAAAGCATGTCTGCTCCTCTCCTTGTCGATGTGGTGTTTGCAACATTACTATTTTTAGCTGATGTAATCCCAATGACCTAATCGGTATTTAACTTCTAATTTACCTAATTGTTTTTTTAGAAACATTTAACATATTAAATCAAGCTTCAAACCATTAATGACATTTTACTCACAAGTGGATTTGCATTGATGTCCATCCTAATTACTCCCCAACACTCAGGTCAAAGGTCATATTAGTTTGATATACAGTCAGTTAGTATCTTTTTTTTGGTCACTAGTGTAGACTTTGGCAAAGAAGTGCTCTGAGTGCAGTTATTTTGCACCTTGCTAGAGCTTCTTGCCTGAGTAAGTTGGGAGCTTTCTGGTCTCTGTGTTGTGAAAATCCAGTTATATCTGGTTGTGTGAGTGAGTGCACACATGCATGTGCGCGTATTCAATATTTCAGAAGTAGCAGTATGGGCGCAGTAAGGAAGGGCACTTAAGTCAACATGGGTGACTGAACCCCCACTTTATTGTAAGTCTCAAATAGTTCTTGGCCGACCAGTGTTCAGCCTTACGACTTGTTTTCTTCTTTTTATCGAAATATATTTTCCCTATTTGATTCAATTTCACAATGCTTAGCAGATTTTAGCTCTCCATAGAAATGGATTAGTTTGTAAAAATCTAATATGGTTGTAGAGCCAGCATGTGTAATGTTACGTTATTAATGCTTTTGTTTACTGCTTGTAGTGAATTATTGATTTCCTCATATTGTAGTACCATTGCTTTGTAGCACCCAACTGGAGGGTGATAAAAATAACCCAACAGTATTCGGCTTCTATGTTATTCTCCTTGAAAATAACTTTGTGATCTCAAGTTACTGGTCAACTATGATAAAGGTTTATTGCTGTAATGCTTGGAAATGTTATACTTCTCTTGACATGAGAGAAACATTAGTGAGGGTAGCCTCCCAATACAGCATAGTAAGTTCTAACTTCAAAGAGCTGAGTGGCAGCTTGAATGATGTCTGATTATGTAAATAACTGCTCCTCAAGGGAAAATGTGGTAAAAGTGGTGAGGAAAAAAAGATTAGAGCATCACGGCTAGTTAACATCAAGATGATGAGGAGCAACAGTACACGATTTATTGGAGAGGAATCTGCTGAAACGCATAACAGGCCCAATGAGGGAGCTTTTTTTTATGACTTCAAACTCAGCAGGATGGAGCACATTTAAAATTCTTCTTATATGTGGTCCAGGGTCTAGTAAAGTCCCTCGAATCTATTTGGATTCATGTAGAGCTATATAGAAGAACAATGACTTGCAGATTTTAAGTAAATAAGTGATTATTTGACCTTCATATTGCTGAAGAGAAGGTACATATTTCTTTTTCCCCCCTTTTTTTAAATTAATTAATACTGTAGGTAATTAGTCAAAATGGATTTGACGCCAATCGTTCTCAATGGCAGACAATGAATTAGTAGTGGATCTTTGTTTGAGTCCATCACACTGACATATCTTACGAGCTCAAATAATTGCACTGAGCACCACTAATCACCCACTAATTCTCTTCTTTGTAACATTCTTGAAAAAGCACTTCTTAAAGCTTTGACAGATGTAATTAGCTATAATTTCACTATTGCTTGAAGTCTTTTATTAACCTAATTACTTACCAAGAATAGCCTTTATTAAAATCTCTTAAAATAAACATGCTCTAATTACTTACTCATTGAAATGTGAGTCAGACCCCAAATTTACAAAAAGTAACTGTCACTGGAGAAAGTCAAATTGTCACCCATTTCACACCAAAGTGGCACGACAACGATTTTGACACTGCTGACATTAGTCATTTTAAAGGGATAGCTGTGCAAGAAAAGTGACAAGTCTCAAATACATGCTGTTGAGGGGGATTAAAAATAGATTTTATTGGAAAATACAGCTTCTGCATGCAATGTATGTGAAAAGCTCAAATAGTATTAGCATGTCTTAGGATCTTAGGACCTCTATGGATGTTATTCAACAACATCATGATAGTCAGGACTGTTACCCAGTAACACTGAACCTCTCTGAAACCCAACAGTGACAGCACATTCTCAGGGCATGAACCACACTGTTATGTACTATGTCTCTTCACTAAAAACTACTAAAACTAAATGAAACATGACTATTAAATGTAGAATTTTATCCAAAGTTAGCTGTGGTCATCCACAGTGAACAAGATGAAAGGGCAAAGAAAACTGTTGGAGTCTAAAGATTTGAACAAAATTTTAATCAGGAGATTTAACTCTTTATCAATTTTTTTTCTTGAATTCATGTTGAACTCTCTCATTATCACTTCCCATTTCTTCTTGTGAGGAAAAGTTTTGAAGTGACACATTACAGCGAGGAAAGTGTCTCCTCCCACCACCCCTAACTTTAAGCTATGAGTAAACTTTCCTTTCCTCACATTCTTTGACATTTCCAGAAGCAACACTTCACACGTCTGTATTATTCATACATGTCACCCTGTCATCCACACAAATTTGTAAATAACCTTTAATATTTCATGTGCTTTGTGCTGGAAACACTTAATAATTTATCATTTTTCCTCACGCAATAAAAGTGTAGACCAACTGACTTTTTGTGTGTGTGGTGATACAACTGGCCATAAGTGAATGCCTTATAGAGATTGCAACAAAATAGAAGAAAAACAACTTTAACTTGAGTGAATAGGACTTATGTGCTGTCTTCCATCTTACTGCTGACCAAAGCTGTGTTATGGAAAGTAGCTGCACAGTCTCCTACTTACTAATAATACAGCAACTATCCAGAGAGCTGAGAAATATAATGCACTGTATAAGTGAATGTAACCTACCTACTTCCCCAAAAACCCATTCTTATGCCATGCACTCACTCATAGTTGTCCAAGAGAGGATTTGCTGAGGATGTCAATCTCCCTCCCTTTTTACAGTCTTGCTATTCATGGTGCACAATATTCCAGCATACTAAAGTGAGATATGCCAGTGTAGCAGAAGCAGCTGGTGATCTAGATGTGTTTTGACATCCAACACGGACAAGAAAAATTGTGGAAAAATTAGCTTTGCCAATTAAAAGTACTATAGAGGCTTATAAGGAAGTTCCATATTCAGCAAATGAGAAACTGCAATGGAAATACAAGTCAACTGATTAGGCCAAAGTTCTAGTTTCAGAAGAGACAAAAAAGGACAACAAAGGATGTTACTTCTTCAAAATTAGGTCTATACAGGTGGCTGCATCCCAGAATCAAACACCAGATCTCATAAATCAGCCTCTTGAGTTGAATGTGCTTACCAATTTTCCACCATACAGTCTATGCATCCGTCACATGCTGTCTTTTTTTTTTTTTGTTACAGGGGGAAGGATGTTGGTCATGATGTGGACTTTATTGTCACAACACCTGAAGTGGGAAAAGAGGAATGTGTGCTACGTCACATCATCGATAGCTTCAAAAAACAAGTAAGTAATGGATGGATTTTAAAATATATATTCACCAATGCATTGTTTGGTCCAGCTCAAACAAGAAATAAAAATTATATATGCTAACTCTATTTTGGTGTGGATTGTGTAAAGCAAACTATGAAGTTTCTTGGTGTGACGATGCTTTAAGTGTTTTTAAAATATATAGGTTTTCAATATGAATATTACTGAAGTTGTTGGGTCACTAGATTTGTAGTAAATGTATATGTATGAAATGAGTGAATATAAAAATAAGATTGAAAAAATACAGCTAGATTTTTCAGGATGAGTAAAGAGTCGGAGACAAACTGAACTGATTAGTAGCCACTAATACCATCTTACCCTAAAGACTTGACTTCTTCTCTTTCTAAAGTTTTAAAAATGAACCCCAGATCTGTGTACCCTATTTTTTTTTATCCACACCTCCATGTACATAATGTCCTTCAAAGCTCTAGCGACAATAATGACCTCCTACTTGCTTTTACAAGTGTTCCCACCATTTGCAGTCTCTTGTTCCATACAGGCGTACCAGGTGATCTGAAGTTGTGAAAAGCATGTGCGAATATGATCTAACATGAAGTAAGATTGTGACTTCTGCTGGTGTTAAAGAGGTTTTAGGTGGGCAAGAAAGGAAAGCAGGACATTTCCGATGTTCCTTCATACGGGCAAGGAGAGCCACAGATTTTTTTTCTACCCCTGTTAGGGTATTTGATTCATGCATTCGGCTAATACATATGAGATTAGATTTCTTAATTTATATCTTTAAATCTGAAAAAAAAAGTTAACTTTGACAGGCATTTGGAGCAAATAATCACAACGTTATCAAAATCAATTTCATAGCTCTTGGCTGAGACCAGCTAATATGCCACTGCCAGGCAGATTTTAGACTTTTCCTTGAGTTAGACAACTTACAAGATGAGATCACAGTTCTATGATTCCATCAAACAATTTGTTTGTCCTTTTTATATGGAGTGTTGTGCATTGACCTAATTAATTTTTAAAACATGCATGTAAATAATAACTGGAGGGTAAAACAAGATTTCAATCATCCCCGTTTGCCTCCATACTTCTTAGAAGCAAAGCTTTTTGGGATAAGATTATCTTTACGCCTGCGTCCTTTCTATGTAATTCCTTCTGTAAACTCTGGCAACAGCTTGCTCTCAGATGTTTGCTGACATTACCTGCTGCTTGGGAGATGATTACACACTGCCATTGGGCTAAACAGTCCACTATGTTACTTTAGACGGGAACTTTGCAACGGCCCCTGCTTAAAAAAAAAGTCTTTTTGGGTGTATGCATGTCAGAAAAAGAGTAAGACATAAATAAGAGAGACTGCTTATGATTTACTGTTTGTTTCTTGTATTGTAGGGCCACGAGTTTAAGAATAAGGGCAGGCATTTAACTCATTAATTACTATTGACGGTGCTAAACGTCCAATCCATTTTAAGTGGACATTTGTTAATTTGCACCTCCCAGTCAAAAAAGATCGGACATCTAGCCCTGTCATTGACATTAAAATAAGCACATTCTCATCTATAGCTGTCAATGGCAGACAGTTAGTCATTGATCCATCAGACAGTCATCAGAACTATTAATGCTTTTCTTGTAAGGTGGTAAGCACAGGAAGTGAAAAATCCTGTGGGGATGAATGAATGCGGCTTGATGTTTTTAAAAATAGAGCAATCATTAAGTGTGTTTTTATGTCAAAGGGACTCTAATTGCAGTTGAATTATTTTATATTGTCCCTCAAGTCACGACTATTCGGCACAACACGAAGGAAACTTAAAAGACTGCTCCCCTATCTAATGAAAGGTGAATGGTTATCTGTAATTGCAGAGAGAAGGCAAGCAATTCATGGAGGGTGACTCCTGGGAAAGTGGCATTTAGTTGCACAACAAATGACTGTGTGATTTTATATAATGTAGAGGCTTTAAGAAAGAATAAATGTAAAAATTATTTGCACTCGCTTTGTTCCACAATGTATCTTAATGAATGGATTTTATATTTTGTGAAAAAAATAGATCGTTTTCATTTTTGTACATGTTTAGCATTGATAATATATTGTTCAGAAAAGCCTGGAGTTCCTTTTTAAATTTTTTTTTATATCAGAATCCATTGTTGAACAATTACACCAAAAATCAATGGCCTTTGACAGCCGCATATTATAGTTTGTCATTGAGATTTTTATTCTGGTTCAAAGCTCAAGATACTCTTAACATGGAGAACATTGTATTTTCTAATTCTTTTGTGTTCATTCCATTCCATTTGCACTTATTTTCTTTGGTACCCGTCAGCGCTCAGCTTCCTTCTCCGGCACACTGAAAACCTACTCGGCAAAGATTCCCATTATCTGCAGACAGGAGGTTTTTTCCCCCCACCAAATAGGCTTTAATGGTCATCTATGGCTGTGTGACATCTCAGCTATCTTCTTTTCTAACACTCTTAAATTAAGCTAATGATCCTCTCAGTATTTCTGTTTTAACTTGCCTCTTTACCCCTCTCTCAGCTATTGCAATGATTGCTTTCCAAAAGCTTTTTGAAACATAAATCCTAATCATCTATTCTCAGAAAAGATGGAAAGACAGAAAAACTTATCATGGCTCAAGGTCATGATTTAGAACATAACTATTTGATATCATTTGCAGTAAAACCACACTCAGATGAACCTTGTTTGAGGAATCAACAAATCAATCCATTGCAACAATCTGCTTCAATTAAACTTGTATTTTAACTTTGGCTATTTATACAGTGGAATCCAGGGCAGCCCGGTGGAGTGAGTGGTTAGCGCATCAGCCTCTCCAGCTCTAGGGCCCTGGGTTCAAATCCAGGTCATGTCCTCTGTGTGGAGTTTGCATGTCCTTCCCAGGCCTACATGGGTTTCGTCTGGGTATTCCGGTTTCCTCCCATATTCCAAAAAAACATGGTAGGCTGATTGGACACTCTAAATTGCCCCTAAGTATGGGTGTGAGTGAGCATGGTTGTTCGTCTCCTTGTGCCTCTGGCTTGGAATCAGCTGGGATTGGCTCCAGCACCCCCACACCCTAATGAGGATAAAGTGGTTCAGAAAATGAGATGAAATGAGAGAAGGGAACCTTTGACTCCAGAGGACTCAATAAAATGATCTACACACATTTATACACACCGCCTCCCGTATGCTTCCTTCCAAGACATACTGTAATCTTTGCGGCATTAAATGATAAAGCTAAGGTCATCATCAGCATGTTGTAATTAAAGAATAACTTCCCTACAGTATTTAAAGAGTAATCACTTCTCAGAAGGACCAGAAGCAAAGACAATTATTTTATCGGCATAGAGGAGAATTTAGGAATTTCTAATGACTGAGAGAATGAAAATGGAGAAGGAAATGGGAGCAAGTATTAAACCTGTGGGGATGTTTGAAGGTTGAAAGTCTAAATTAACATCTTGAACTCTATTAAAGAGGCGGTTAGATAAACAAGCTAACTGATGACCGCAATAGAATCTACAATTCATATTAAGAGGGAATGATTCACCAAGCCTAATGCTTCCATTAGGTACATGAATAATGCTGTAGACATGTTTCCCCTCAATGCAGTAGCTATTCTAGATATTCTTTTCTATAGATTCCCCTACCACACCCTATACATTCAATGAACCTTCTTCTAGACTTCAAATAGTGTGCGCCTAAAATACTTCTTTGACTTAAAAGAACAACAACAGTGGATAAAAACCATAGATTTTTGCAAGCTCCAAAATGTAAAGTTAATTTATAAAGTCATGGGCTTGTTTCCCCATTTATGTCAGGACCTTTGAGTTCACATTTCAGCAGGATAGACTTTCTGTCCTTTTTTCACTCGACTGCTGCAAGAATATCTCTATATTGCTTTATGAATTATTAATGTAGACTTTGAGTCTTCTATACATCCTAAAAATCTACACTGTGGACTCAAGTTGTAACAAAAAAAAAAACATTCATATGATCAGAATTTCATTTCCTACAGATACATAAATATTCTAAATGATCATCTTGACCCCCTAATGTTAATAGCCATGAAAAAAAAGTTCTTGTTTTTTCTTCTTCTTTTGCTTAGGGAATTCTTCTCTACAGTGATTACAGGCCATCTACTTTCCATGTGTCTAAGCTGCAATGCCAGAGATTTGAGGCAATGGACTATTTTGCAAAATGTTTCCTGATCCTGCGCTTGGAGGCTATCCGAGTGGATGGAGGTCTCAGCTGTGCTGAGGGGGACAACAGGGGCTGGAGGGCAATACGTGTGGACTTGGTGTCACCGCCGATGGATCGTTACGCATTTGCTCTCCTGGGATGGACCGGATCCACGGTAGGCTGCAAAAAGAACAGAAAACAAACACGTCGCAACACAACACCATGTCATTTATTTTTTTTATAAAGCAACTTCTTTTTCTATGTGACAGTCATATTAAAGATGAAAAAATAGAAAGAAATCAATGGTTTCATGCAATAATGTTTCATGTATTAACAAGAGATTTAAGACAATATTTTCTTTTTTTTAACCAATTGTTTTTTTTTTCTCGTTACAGCAGTTTGACAGAGATCTGAGGAGGTTCGCTCGAATAGAGAGAAGAATGATTTTGGACAATCATACTCTTTATGACAAAACAAAGGTACCACACATTACTCATTACATATATTGACAGTGAAATTCATATATGTATAGAGATTGTATGTTTTCTTCTTGTTTGTGTGGCTTTTCTATAATTGGCTAATGAGCAGTTCAATGTAGGTTTAGCAATACCACAGAGAATCGAGGGATAAAAAAAAGTTTTTCTTCTTGAACAGAGCTTGTTTTTCTGCCAACAACATTAGAGAAAAATCTTCCACATCACAAGATGACTTAGTGGTTAAATGTGTGAGACATCCTTACAACAAACAAGAAAGCAACAGCTCTTAGTCACTGTCAATCTTTAATGCTGTCATTTCTGAGCTTGTGCTGGTTATATCATTGTACCATGTTTGGATTTGTTCCCATTTACGATGCTTAAAACTGAGCGGCCTTTATCAAGTATATAGACAACGAATAAAGAGGATCATGGTGCAGATTGACATCGGGGCCGCTGCCATATCACTGGAATGGCCCGTCAAAGCCTCCTTGGGTATAGAGGTCAGGGTCTCAGGATCACAGAGTGTCAATTTCATGCCAGTTTTATGCACAACTCACCAACTCAGATGGTGTTTATTAAAATGCAAGGACAAAGCAGACCTGCTGACAGTGCAGTCACCCGTGCACAGAAGTGGACAGTAGAAGTCACACAAAAACTTAGGCTGTAAATTATGTAGAAAGCAGAAAATGTGTGCAACAATTATTAGGATGTATTGCCCTTGCTTAAAGATAAAGAAGCCATAAAGACTAATATCTGTTTTAAGCGTGGATGATATAAAGATGACGATTTAGAGAGGTTTTAATCTTGTGGGTTTCACAAAGTCTCTGAGTTTATAAAATAAGGCGTATCGACTCAAACCAATCATCTCCTGACTAAGTGTTGGCTGCGGGGCAATCTTGACGAGGCTTGCAAATGGCATACAGAGATCGACTAGATTTATACATAGTAAATAGGAATCCAATTTTAAATCTCTTTCGTGGATGGGATGATGTCAACTGAAGACAGGTGAAACACAGCAGTGAAAAATGGCATAAGAGAGAAAAAATGTGTTTTGGGTGCTATTATTTGCAGGAGTTGCTCACACAGAAAGGCTTAAAACAACAAATTATGCTGCATATGGCCTTTGCAAGCGTTAAAAAAAATAAAATAAATGCTGCATATGGCCTGTGCAATATGCTCTGCAGAGCAATTCCACCCCTGAATGAACAGCTAGTCACATTTAGGTGGAATAAATTTGTATTGCCTTCACCATATTTTTTCTTAATACAGAACTCAGTGTTAAATCCCATAATCTGGCAGGTTGACAGTTTAACAGAAATGTTGCAATATGTTTTCTTTGGCGTGAAGGGATTTAAGAAGAAGAACAAATCTATTGTTTTGAGGGAAACTTGTAGAAATGCCTCATATAAGATGACGAATCGCCTCCCAGTGCATATTCTAGAGGTGTTAAATTGCATTCAACACTTGTGAACTGGTGGCATTGCTTGATTATCAGCATTGGAGCGAATAAAACACACCAAAGTGTGGATTTAAGAGGTCAATATTAGTAACAATTGTGGAATGAAACTGATCTGGGTCAGAACTACTTCACTGCACTAGTGTTGTGAGGTTTAGATGACAGACTAACTGAGGCGAGCTGAGAGGTTTTTTGCTTCGGCAAGCAATGACTGACATCTTTAGGCCAACAATTTGCAGTGCCGCAGGCATTTGGAACCAGCATCAGTAGGGATGGGAATTTGCAGAAATAGGTCTGCTATGATAGTAGTCTCTGCTGCAGTATCTTGTCAATGTAGTGGCTTCTGTGGGATTATTTGTGTGTCCTCTGCTGTAAGTCTGAAGGTTTGTGATAATTAATATGTGGAGTGGGTCTGATGAATGAGGACAGCTGGAGGATTTCATCATGCTTTGACAGAATGCTCCCTCCCAGAGCAGAGGGGATCCATGACCTGACCAACACCTGCAAACACACTTGAGTACAGCATGTGGGGAATGACCTATTGTTGAAAATAATTCGGTGTGTACAGAAAATATTGTCTATAGAGGGTTGTAAACAGTACAAATGCTGCAATATTGCCAATCAAAAGTGTGTGTATGTGCATGTGTGCGTGTGTGTGTGTCTTTCAGGACCACTCTTAAAGGGTAATCACTCTTGTCTTGTCTAGGGGTGTGATTAATGAAGTCTCGGTGAAAAGGGTGCAAGCGTAGATGTCGCAGCTTCGTCTGGTTGCAGTCACTGATAGGGGAAGCTCATTTATACGATGTCTACCTGACGCTCGCTAAAAAAAGCTTTAGGCCCATGTAAGATTCTTGACGGACACTGAGTAGAAAATACATGCTTACAATAGTAGACCTCATTAGTTTACATTTCAAGGTATATTAAAAGGGATTTTCACACTGGATGTCTATTTATTTATGTGTGATATCCCAAAGAGACATTCTTGGACATATTCTGTTTTATTTTATAGTCATTCTTTTCCATTCCATTCCAAGGTTGCTTCATTCACTTTGTGCTACATTTGAGTGGTATCATTTTTCATGTGCTTTAGTACTCTTGGTTATTTCACTATTAGTATTATTGTATTGAAATTCTGCCGAGTGTTAGTGAAAGGACATTATCAATGAATATATAATAACAATTATAGTTCAGTATGTCATGCACACAAGGATTTGCTTTGAAGCATTCACTTTCACATACTAATTTCTGCTTTGTAAAAATGACCCTGAGAGAACATCCAAAATGTTGCTTCAGTAATTCTTACCCATCCATTGATTCTTTAAAATACCTTTTTAAATCCCAGAACTTCATCAGATGCTGACAATTCCCCCAATTCTTCCTGACACTCACCAAAATGTTTAATTTAAAAAGTGATCAGCCTGTAAAGATAGTTCTCTGCCTCCCAGATGGAGAGTAGAAATTAATATGAAGCTCACTGTCAAATTAGAAAATCTGGGGTGTAGAGTGCTCACAGCTTTTTTGACCCACCCCCTTGAGAGAACTGGATGACTGGACAATAACAGGGCAATTGCACTGGGCTTTAGGGAGCAAGGGTTTTAAAAGCTCCAAGATGGTGGAAGTTTGAGGATAGGCACTAGTCAGGAGAAACATCTTAAGTGTGCAGGGGAAGGGGAGGAGAGCTTTAATTTAGCGGATGGTGGCACATGGACCCTTAGGGCGTCCCATATTGTAAAAGCACACACCTGTGCATACATTGTGACAGACAAATGAACTGTGGAGGATGTCCTCTAAACAGTCAGATGGCTGTCGGGTATGTAGAGGAGTTTGAAAATTAGCTGCTGTGCTTTTACAAATGAACATGCATTTCTCTGCACACTTACTGTGCATACTCACAAAACACTCCTCCCGTCTATCCTTCTGAATTTTAATTACAGTTTAATCAACTGAGGGAGATGAAAAGACATGGAGTGGTCGCATTGAAGGTGCATTGTCATATACTGCTTGAAGGTCAGGAGATGTGGTGGTTTATTAAATGCTTGGCGCATGCAGACTTTCAAGCCTCGGTAAATGTGTCTGAAACAGCTGCATCTCTCAAACTCTCTTCATCTGGTAACCACTGAAAGAAGCTCGACACAAGCACAAAAAATGCACATATAGTACATTGGTAATAACTTACGTGCACGCTCGCAAAGAAGGTTTCACGGTTCCAATTTTGTGACAGGTTATTTGAGTCACTTATTCTCAAGAATACAATTCTGTAACCCTGTAATTACAGGACGAAAAATATAATTCCACACCAATTAGAAGATTGCACAAATATGTGCTTTCTCTTAAAAACTATTGCGGTTGTCATCCCAGAACATTCTCTCTGAATCCCATTTTTAATTACGATTGACGTGTACAATAACAAACCACAAAATTGCTCTGTTTGTTACTCATATTTCCAGCTATCAATCATGGGAATTGCAGGAAACAAAATACTAAAATAAGGCATGCACTCAATTCTATTTCGTGACCTCATTATAGTAAAGCGCTAGAGGGATAGTTTATTTCTCCCTTGCCTCACATGGGTGCAAACAACATCTTGCATTTTAATTAGATACACAAAGTAATCATTATTATGCTTTTCCTGGTGTAATATTTGGGTGGAAATGAAGTTTCCGCGGGAAGAAATGTAGGTTTTATGTCTTTCTTTATATTACAATTCACAAAGTATACTAATATACTGTATTTAGGTTAAATTGTAAACAATTCATATGTTATGTTATAATCACTACCCCTATTTCAGAGGATACTATTTACTTTAGTTATCCACCTTAACCTTTTCAAGAAAAGTGGTCATGACAGTGGACAGCTAAAACATGTTGTTGTTTTTTGTTGATTTATTTATTTCACTCTTTATAGAAAAAGTGACTACAAATACAAATTGCCTACAGTAGATTGAAGGGGTTAAAATTCCATCATGGAAAATAACTTCTGTTTAAGGCTGAAATTAATACCATCAAATCATTGAGCTTTAAACACAAACCTGTGTTAGGAAAATTGCTTGAGACAGAGCTAGAGCTGGAAGATGAATGGTCGGATTAAAGTTTCTAGGCATATCTCAGCACCACAGGATTCTTGCTCCTTATAGCTCATGTAAAACATTTTCTTATAAGCCCCAACATATGGCTATAAGGTAAGAATGGCAAATTATAAAATTCATTTGGATTTGTAAATAGGATTAGGGAAATTGGACTGTTTCAAATGTTCAGCTATGTGATGTGTGGTGACTAACTCTTAACAATTATGGAGCATAGCCACTAGCAAAATATAGTAGCTGTTATGATTGGTAGCATGAAGTGTGGAAAAAGTGAAGAAAAAAAACAATGCAAATGACAGAAATTCAAACTTTCACAGATGTTAGAAAAAGCGTGAAGCTGCATTGCAGGATGAGTCTAATCAAGTTTCTTGGTCTGAATGGAGGCACATTTTTTATCCATTATTGATGAAGAGAAAGGCAGACGGTCTGAGGGATGTTTGAGTCTGGCCCATGTTTGCCTCGTCGTATAGCTTTAATTGACACTGAGCTGGCGATGGCACAAGCACGCTTCCTCTCTGGGCTTCTGTTTCAGTTTGGCCCATGATTTATTTAGTGGGACACTCCAATGAACAATCACTGGGCTGGTTCAGCCTGATCATGCGGTCACTGTGTAACCTTTGTGTGATTTGACTCTACATTACCAGAAAAAGTGAGCAGATAGCATATCTTACTAAGAGGAGTGCTGACCTCTGATAGGTTGTGACCGTCTACGTTTTATTGTTCCCTCACATTTTGTGAGAAAATGAGACAAAAATACTTCCTCGACTAAATTGATGCCGTTTATTCGCATGGACCATTAAAAGAGACTTTTTTTTTGGAAAGGTAGTCAATTCAAGTGAAGAATCCATAAAATAAAAATAAATGAGAATAGATCTGGGTATTTTAGTGCTGTTAAAAGCATAATTGTGGATTGCATAAAATAAACAAAAGTTAAATGGAGGGTCTCACACTCTAGTAATACTTAGGTGATACGTAGGATCATCCCAAAACACTAAATGTATTCCACCTTTATCCACACATTTCTATAAATTGAAATTTTGGAATGAATTACCATGTCGACCCCATCATAGTGATTGTTTGAAATGAGATCACATCTCTTTGCTCATTTTAAAATGAGCCTGCTTCAACTGATTGCCCCTAACTATTGCGATGAAATGGTAAAAAAAAGGCTTAAGAAACTCTTAACAACGATTCTCTCCACAAAAAGCTTCTTCTTAGTGGACTCTTGAATAAATGATAGTCTTAATTAAATTGCTATGAGAGTGACTTTCACATTTTCTTGAAACGAGCTAGTACTGAAATAACATTTTAAGTGCATTTGTCGACCTGCACACTTTTATCATATCATGAAAGCATTCAGTCATCCAAATAGTCTTACTTAAATGCTCATGCCTGTTGTATTTGGATTATTTTTGCTTGCAACACACATCCTAGAACCTCTATATAGACAATACCCATAATCGTCTTGAGCGCCAGCTCCCTGTTCAACAAACCAGTTAATTATTCATAAGCTTTGGTGCAAGAGAGAAAGTTAATTTTCTGCTATCATTAGAGGGGTGTTCTTTTTGTGGCTCAAAATGAAGGCGAGAAACAATGTAATGTACAATTGCAAGCTTGGCTGTGAACCTTGCCACATTTTACTTTTACGATTTAGAAAGAACAACATTCACGTTGTACTTTATTTACCAACACATTTAATTAAATCTAATCGCCAGCTGCAAGTGTTTGCTGTGCACTTACAAAAATATACTATAATAACTTGACAATATTTTGGATATTTTGTGAGTAGTACCAGCAGTCTAAGTGAATTTAAGTCTGAGTTGCATGAACAATAAAAATAACTGAAAGGGATTGAGAATGTGTTCTTGAGATAATACAGTATTAATAGAACATTTTTTCCACTCTGCCATTTGTTATAGCTAGCTATTAAATTTGGGCGATTTATTCCCAAATGTTTGCACCTCCACAAGTGTACAGGGCAATAGCATTTGTGCATATTTAATTAGGTATCCCACAACTTGTGATGACAAATTTATTATTTAATGGACCTTTGTCTGCTTTACATGCTGATTAGTGAACCATTAACACACTTGGATCAAGACAACACTAAAGCCAATATGGCTGTTTTATTAACAGATGTGTTTTTTATGACTCTTTTCCTAATGGCTGGTGTGATTAGTGAGTTGCTTGTGACCTTCCGGTATATGTTACCAGTGTTTGACCTGTGTTCTGCAGAGGGGAAGATAAGAGAACAACAACTGTGATTACGCAGCATGAAAGTGAAATCCACAACACCATAGCAAATGTTGCTTGAAAATATGCTGTATTATTAAATTTGGGATACCTTTGAATATTGCATAGTATATAATTTCCAAACAACTCCTTCACTTTGAGTCTACACAAATGTACAGTTTAAACAAAATAGACTTATGTAGTCGAAGTCAAAGAGAAACAATTACCACCATTTCTTCTGTTGGCAATGTCAGATACTAGGCGGGTGTTACATTTGTAAAACTTAGATTGACCTAAAAATGTCTTCTAGAAGACGTGTATTAGTGTACAAAAATCTGCATTTAGATTATCATCAAATTATTTATTGTGTGGAAATCAGATCTTTTTTTTATGTCACTGTATGTTTGACAATCTGCAAAAAAAAATGCAAAAAAAGATTTAGTTTTTCCACAAATTGTTTCCCCGGAAAACAATGAATGAAGGATGAAACAATCTCTACATTAATGCACTAAAGCGTATCATAATACAATTCAATGATACAATTAATTATAAGTTGTATAGCGTATTTTTACTGAAATGCCCTCCAAAGTCTTCATGACATTCGAGCTGAGCCGCTTTTCAGTTGTTGTTTCTTTTTCCCCCTTCGTCTCCTTTTCTGTCATGCTTTGATGTGTCGGTGGCGCCTGTCCGGCATCGGGCAGGCAGCCATGTCCATCTGCCCCATCCATCAAGCCTTGGACCGGGTGGCACACGGGATGACGGGTAACAGAGAAAAGGCAGATGTTTTGCAGGGACTCGGATGTTTTCACATCCACGAGGGACGTCATTATGGGGAGGACGGTGAAACATGTAGCTGATTAGCAGCTTATTTAGTGAAGGACACTGATTTGCGGTAATATGAGCACTCTCATTTTGGTTTGTAATGTTGATGGACTGAATTGGAATTCTTGATGTTAAAGAAGCAGCGATTAATAGAAATATGAGCTTTTTTTTGCCATAGGTTAAAATATTGTAACTCATTGCTTTTGTTTCCAATGAATAACATGGAACATTTTTAAAATTTTCTCAACCTTTTTTATTGACACAATGAGCAACGTTATACAGGTTTTTGTGTGAAACACGGTGCTAATAAAATTTCAAATTGACCCTGACGGAGGCCTTTGCGTTATCACCTCTCAGTCAGGTACTTTAAAACTTATAATAACTCTGCATTTTTTACCTCTCTTTGACTCAGCGCCTATAAAAGATAAAAACACTTTTTTTTTACATTATCAAGTGTGTTTTTTCCTGTGTATACCCAAGGCGGAGAAGTTTGAGCTACATGAGAATTATGGGCACAGTGCTATGCAAAATAAATCAATCAGCACCTCGCTGAGGGTGCAGGAGGCTTTTAAGAGTCGAGGAAAGTTAACAGTGCTCTACAGGAATGACTTTCATTTGATCCGCTACAATGACTTAATTGGTCATGTTGAGAATCTCATCTGTGTTTTTCTCATTCAGCTACATGTCCTCAATTGTCCTGCATCCCATGTATTGTTGTATAAGTGGAAGCCAAGCACTCTTTTTTTATGTTATCTTCCATTCCTCCTCGTAGCCTCAGCCTGTTATCACCCAGAAGTTCAATATTGTCTAGCGCCTAAATTACAATGATGTGTTTCTGCATGTTATTTGATTTAAGTTGTTAGAGCAATAAATGGGCCTGGGGTTATGATCAAGGCAATACTAACCACTTAATGTGCCTTAAAATGATTCCACTGTGATACATTAAATGTTCTACTCCACTAGATTTCCCCCCCTGAAAACAAACAAGTTATATTCCTCTAAATATTTTCTCTGTATGAGTCAGTAAGACCAGAATATAACTCTCAATTGTTTTTCAACTGACATAGTAAACTGATTTCAAGAGGATAATGAAATTATACAACAGATAAGAGGCTGGTCATAGCTTTGACTGTTGTCGAAAAGTAAAACAAAATAAAGAATCACCCAAGTCTGCCTGGACGAAAAACATAGAGAATCAGATCACAGTAACACTATCTCACTTTGATTTTTGGTGTTGCATTTTTCATCAATAAACTCACACCTTCAGAGATCACACTCAATCTTCTTGTTTCAATGAAATATAACAAGAATTTTAAGTTCTTACATTTTGTATTGAATCACATCCGGATATAGTACTTGGTTTTATTGCAAAACAGCACAGTATTGAATTTAAGCAAAGATATGAAAATAGAATTACATTCAATAAAAGCGTGTTTTCAATATTAACCCATTGGGTGCCATTGACGGTGCTAGACGTCCAATAAATTTGAACAAGGATGCACAAGTTTATTCGATACTAACCCTCCCAGTTCCAGTAGATTGGGCAACTACTTAGAAAAAGTTAAAGATCCATTGGCTTCTTTACTTTATGTGTACTGCTACTTTATTCACACATATTTGCCTCATGCCCAACACATGCTCACATCCTTTGCATTATCTGTAACAAGTTAGTGCTTTGTACTTTGCATTTCTCTCTAGGCTGACAACCTGTTACTGTACACGTGTCTTCAGCTGACAGCTTCGCTTTTCGTTCTTTTGGCTTTTCCTAACGTCCTTTTGCAATGTGTCAGGTCCAGTTTAACACTCGAAGGCAGGATTTGTCAAAATCACAGCTCATTTCTCTCCAGGCAGTACTGCTCCCAAGGTGAGTCAGAGCTCATCAGCCCTCTTATGAAGACAACCCCCCCATCACATGGCTTTGGTAAACAGCCAACTGCTAATAACCAAGTCATGTTTTGTCAAGGAAAATGCTCATCTCCTCCACGGTAGCACAAGTACATATACAGCAAAATATAGTAGGAAGGAAAAGAATGCCAGGAAGGAAAGTGCTAAACTGACTGGAACTATTGCGGGTAAAATAATTGATGATATGTTCAACATTTCTTGTTTTTTTATAGTGCCTTCTGCTGAAATGAATGGTAAAGAACAACCAATTACCGTCATTTAGTTAATTTGTGCATCTATAATTGCCCCTGTTCTGCCGATATGACAACACATTCTCCTATGGTGTCTGCTTTCCTAAATCCTCTACTCATTGCAATGATTTTTTTTCATTGTTTTTCTCATTGTTAGAAAGAGTTTCTGACAGCCAGGAGCGAAGAGGACATATTTGCTCATCTGGGTCTTGAGTACCTGGAGCCTTGGCAAAGGAATGCGTAGGCATCCACTCTTCCTTGAATCCTTGACACAACACCAGCGTTGCTCCCATCTGCTTTCAAGTATCTCCAACTTTGTTTTTTGTTTTTTAAATTTCATACAGGTGTGCATTGATGATCCTATTTGTTGTTGTTTTTGTTTTATTTTAAAAGCCTATGCATAATTCATAATGTTGCTCATTCTTTTAGCAGGGAGTGAATAAATACTTTCCTTCATCCACAATTTGCTTGTCTGTAAGTGTCGTAATGACACATGCAATACAAAGGCAATTGAATTCCATCGTGGGCGACTAAAAGAAGCACAGGAGGAGGGAGGAAGCAGAAGAGAAGAAGAAGTTAGCAGGGGAATTGGGGAGGCAGGAAACAATGAAAAAGAGGGGTGAGGGCTTGTTGAGAAAAATGTTGCAATCACTCTCTCGGCAGGAAAATGCACAGCGTGAAGCAGGAGAAGGTCTTGTGGGAATTGAGTGGCGGGTAATGAGCTTCAAATAAAGAGCCTTCTGCGTTGCCATTTAGCTTCTATTTTAATCTGCGTCCAGTGCAGACCATTTAACTGGCATCCGATCATTCAAAAACCACACTCAATAAACATCTCAACCACAAAAAATTGTGTATAATAATATCCTGTAGTACATTATCAAAATCACTTTGAAACTGAATATATATACTGATATATATAAGTCAATAAATCCCAATTCATGACAATTATCAACACAGTTTTGAGTACAAACCATTTTACAAAGATACAGTACAGAAACAGATAACACAGTATTTATCTATCTTGGTCTGTACTATGAATATTTCACAACATTCATACCTTTCCCCCCCTGGTCAAAACCACATCTCATTTGCTTATTCCTGACTTTTAACCAATCCTGCTTCCATTTTCCATTCAAATTATTGCTTTAGCTTTTCAAAGTCTGGCATGCACAACCTTTTATTTTGATGTCTGAGGTCTAACTAAGATGACTGGTGTGTGACAACATGATGAATTGCATGCACCCATTTGCATAGAAATAATTTGCTGATTTGCCTACCCGCCGTCCAAAAATAAAATCAGTTTTAGATTTCTCTATGGGTAATGATATTCAATTTACAGTGTTAACTCAGATTGATGTAGCAAAATCCACCTTTTTCTTGCATTTATACAGGCTGTATATTTGCAATTTTAACAGCAGCACAGGCCCCCGTCTTTATTTTCCAATCGGTATATCATGCGCCTGACCTTTTGATAAGCATGCACACATTATGTTTTATTATGTGGCAATGTAAAATGACATATGAATGCCCTGCACCACTATTTGTCACGGCAGATATTACATGATTGACTAAAATAGAGAGAGAATGATTTGTTGACAGCTTGCATTAATGGGAAGTGCCCAAAGATTAATGGGCTGCTCTTTGAGAAGGACATATGTACTCAGGGGAACTTGCATCAAAAGGTATTCATCGCTAGAACAAGCTTGATGATTTCATAGAAAAGTGGCTTAGAAGTTGCAAAGAGGTTACTGTACTATGATTTCAGATCAAATATATTAGTATTAAATTAAAATAAAATGTCACAATACCAAACTAAACGTTGACATTTTTTAAGACAGTCAATAATAAGTAGGATAGAAACAGGGTGAGAACACAAAATGGTAGAAATAATATCGAAATCTTATATTGCGTTTGTTTCATGCGAGTACTTTGTGACCCTCAATGATGACTTTGTTTTAACAGATGAGGAAGTGATTTCACTAGGGAAATTTCTATGCATCTTTAATTGTCCGTCGAGCACAAAATTAGTGCTTGTCCTAATTTATATGGCTTAATTTATCAACAGCCTCACTTGGATACTAAAACTTGCTTTGGTTTTATCTTTTGCAGGGATTTTTGCGGTAATGCTTCTTACAAGGTAAGACTTACATTTATGTGGACATGATTTTGCTTCCTGCTGTTGTAATGTTGTCTATGTTGCCAAATATAGTCCTTTATCCATCAATTTGATAAGACCTGCTGACAGAGTACAAACATAGAGAGAAAATTAAAGCTCAAGCCTTCTACTGCACTCTTGATCATGGGCACTCCCCTCGTCTAATTGGCTTGCTTCCTTTGACCAAGCTGTGGGGTGTGAGTTGAGTTAATAGGGTCATGTTTGTGTCTGCAATTTGGGAAGCAACTTGGCACAGACACACTTTTCTCATTCATTATTACAATGTTCAGTTTATGGAACCCCACAAGCTTCAAATGGCATTGAAAAGCTATGATCATCTTTTCAGCCCTCACAGCAAATCCCAGCTTGAATTTGATCCTTTTGTCTTTACCTTTTCAAATACTAATGAACCAAGCCCATCTCAACTTTTCATATGATGTGCTTTCTGTTGTCCTACTCTATCATATCTGTTCTCTGATGCAGGAAACTATCCATCAATTTGAGCATATGGTGAGTTGATATAGTGCACCACTTGTAGGAAGAGAAGGGATGATCAAAATGGAAGGCAGAAAAGAAATGAAAAATGGTATTTGAAGTGGTAAAAGATGAAGATAAACAGCTCAGGAATAATTAAAAATATATATCAGTAAATATCATCAAGCACAATGAAAAAAAATCTGTGTCATTCAGAGTAATGTAATATTTTGCACCCCAGTTCTTTTTATTCTTATCTTAGTGTCTAGTACAATAACAAAGTTTCTTTTTCTCCAATGGCCCAAGGGGTTCTCTTCAGATTCTGTGAAAGAAGGAGTCGACAATGCATTGAACTTTATAGCTCTTGTCTTGAGGGCTGCAGACTATACTGAGACAGCTGGAGGTAATTCACTCGGCACCATTTTGCTGCCTATCAACAGCTCATGAGAACCCCCACTAAACCTTTTAACATATTCTATTGTCTTTAAGAGCAGTCTTCGCTTTTCCTCCCTGGTTACCGTATGGTATGCTTATGCTTTGTGTGCTTGTGAGAGAAACAAAAAGAGGCTTGAATATCTGTGTGTGTCAAGATTAGGGCAAGAGTGGAGAAACCCATGTATCATTGATTTGCTTGCTTGGGGCTTGCTGTACACAACACAGTATTAAAATGATTCATGGTACTTGAACCTGGCTATGGTGATATTGAGATACTGTATCAGTTTGCCATTTTCTGTCACTGGTTCAATGGACAAATGCCTTAACTGACACAAGAGGGTTCTTCCACATGAGCTGAGTTAATAATCTAATAGCGACATTTGTTTTCGTCTCCAATTCCCTTCTCGGCTACAAAATATAATCTATCTATTGGGGTGGTGGGGGGGGGCACCTTTTGCCTCTGCAGTACATAAATAACAGTTGGATGACAGCTAAGCAAGTGTAGCTGGGACCATCTGGCCCTCCTGGTGACTCAGTCAATGTGACAATGATGATGGATATATAACCATCTCAGCTGCATAGCAACAAAAAAAATAATTTTTCGACTGTGTAAGAAATTTATTTCTATCATTGTATTTCTGATCTGGCAACATTGAGGTGCAGTGTGCCATTGACTCATGATCTCCATATTTGAGTGTTGACAGTGCCTTGTGTGAGGTTTAAAATGTTAATATGTATTGTGTTCGATAAAACTGATACATATAATATATCTTAATATGATTGAAAACTATTTTTAAGGATTTATATAGATTGTGCTCTCTTGTGTATGCCGTCATTAATCCTTTGTTTTGCTATTAGCAGAAAAACCCAAAAATATTAGGAGCTTAATAGTTCTTTGTAAAAACATTATGATTCATCTTCATGAAATGAGCAAAACTGTATTTTTTGTGTGAACCCTTATCGATTCTATGTGCAAATAACTTATAATTGCTAAGAATTAATCAGCCATTGGCAAAGAAGGGATATTAATCCATGTAACCTTTGTAACTAATAACCTTGTGATTCTTTCAATGCCCAAGCACACTGAGAATTTGTTAGCGTTAGAGGGTGTCGCGCAACCATTATGCATTGATATGGATTATTTGAGTATAGAGGTTAAATAGTCAATAGCGAATGAAAGTGATTTTTCTTAATGAGAGCGTCCTGCTGGAAAAAGCTGACTCACCTTGTATATGTGTTTGCTGTCATGGGAACAAACAAAATTATCCTTTTTGTGCAGAGTTCTCAAACCCTTTTAAAGGTTCTTTTTAGTCATTTGGGTAATTTTTGTTTTAAATGCATTAAATATGTTTGAAGGTAAGTGATGAAAGCATGTGTATGGTCAGTGGACACTATGGGATCTATCGCCAAGCATTTTCCTCCCTTTTAAAGCCTTAGAATATATAGTACCTTAAGTTTAATATTCATATAAATTTGGTAGGCAACACCCAATCAAATACTTTCACCCAATCAAACAATTTATTAATATTTTACTTCAACTGGACAGTATTTATAATATGATGTTGGAAACTACAGGGAACATTCAGGAAACTGCAGTTTCTCATTGTTTGAACTGTGCATGCTGTTTTTATTTCATTTCATTGTGTTATTTATTACATAAATAAAAGCATGTACAGATGGTAAAGGTTGCTATACAGAGAAATATAAAACTGGTGCAAATGACACTGAACTGATTCATTTCTACCCGGTCATGACTTTATTGGTAATAAGGTTTTAAAGACCTTGCTCTTCTCTTTCATTGCATATTTTCCTTCATTTTATGTTCCACCAAAATCTATGAGGTTCTTAAAACTTTTAATGTGTCTCTTGTGTCATATAACAATACTGGTAAAGCCTGCCTTGCTTTATATGCTGCTAAACCTAGCCAAATTGTGTTAGATTTTTTGAAGGATGCGCTTAAAATCTGCTTTGTTCTGCTTTGGCTTTATGGGCATCTGGTTTAAGTTAAGCACTGATCTAATAAAGGATAGTTTTAAAAAAAAATAAGATGAGATTACAATTTCAACATCACCCTCAAGTGCAGACTTGTGAGCAGAGATTAGTAAAGATTTTTATAAATCGTATTCTTTAAATAAAATCAAATTGACATTTTATTCCAAACTAAAAAGCATCACAGAATGAAAAACATTATAAACTAGAATAGCTGCAAACTAAAACAAGCGATTACTGCGTTCCCTAATCATTGCTTTGTACCTGCAAAATGTTCCGTTTTTCTCAATGTTTTGGTAAATGGGGCGTAACTCCACCTTTGAGATTTTGGCATACTCAAATATCTATTTGTGTTATGCTTCTAGTCTGCAGATGGTTCTGGCTGACAATATTTCCAAACAGGTGGGTGAGACTGTCTTCTAATTAATATCCTCATTGTTCCTACTTGGTCAAGCATGCATCAGTTATCTCAGTGGAAAAAATCCCCCTCACTCTGATTGTATTCCAATTCACAAAAGCACCACTAGCATTTTAAATTACCAGTACTCTGATGTTCTTTCTATGCTCTGTGGAGATGAAATTGCCTGTGGTTATAGTCTATTGTGGAGTAATAGCTAATTGGGTATCTTTTGAAAACGCTTCATTTAATGCATCAATAATATCACCCTTTACTTCTTTGATTTTTCTCCCTCGACACAATAATATTGGTGTGATTATTCAGCTGCAACGGAAAAATAATGATGGTAATACAGTCAACACACAAACAAAGCCTTTTGAAAACAGTGGAACGTTTTGTATTAGTTTGTATCACTTTTAATGTGGAGAGTGAAGTACATGTTGCGTAAAATCTGACAAATATACTTCGGAATAAGACCAAAGGGAAAATCCTGATGTTAAAATAGAAAAAGACAGTGTTTTCATTCAAGTAATGAGAATTGAAATATTAAACCTCTACATCTATTGACTACAAAAATGCAAAAGAGTCTATTTTGAATTTGTTGATAACATCATAATTGTATCTTAGATTAATTTTGTGTTTTACTTCTCTGCATGGGAGAAGTGACTCAGGCACATGGACTGTATTAGTATACATAATTAATTTCAGACAAAACTGGCTAAAAAGCAATTCCATCTGCTTGCTACAACTTTAACCTTTGGCAATATGATGCTGGGTTTTTCACTGCTCAATTGTTTTTCTCACTTTCTTTCTTTTTTGTACAAAAGTATTTTACTTGGATAAACCAGACATAGCCACCACAGTGTGCTGCTCTGTTGAGTTTATACTGTAGGAGATTTTGAAATTACAACCCAGATATTTTTCTGCTTGGTCCTATGAGAGGGCTTGTGTGGGGGCCTGGTTTCATTTATCTCACTGCTGCTAAGATATAAATGAAGGTTAAGACCGCCTAGACTTTGGTCCCTGTTGGGGATGATTGGGAGAATATGAAATGAAGTGGTTAAAAATTTACATTTTGCTCTCAGGAAATATCTAATATAATGTGTCACTTCCACTCACTCAACAATATATTTTTTTTAATGATTCTTATGAGTTTTGGCACATTTTCATGAGGAAAATACACAGTAGAGTGAATAAATCTTAGAAGAACAGGCCGTATGTATCTTGTTTTGCAAACAAACAAGAATTAATTGTTAAAGGGTGAAATGGAAAGTATTAATATTTGGAGAATAAAATATTAAAGTTGTTTGAGAGCTTTTGGACCTAGCATTTATTACGGTCCCCATTTATATGCACAAAGATACAAGTTTAAATGTTTGGGGATTTTATGTTATTATGTATGATGGATTTAGCTTAAAAAAATTGGGATTTCTACAGGTTGACATGTAATTCATTTCGCATGGATTATCTTTATATACCAAATTGCTTTCATTAAACATAATAGTAGACTTTATGATTTTTACAGCATTCTCAAAAATCACACATTCACTGCTATTGTTAATGAAAGACTTCCTGCATATTGTTCGTTTTTCCAGACACTTTTATAGTTTAAGACATCATTTTAGTTGGCATTGGCTACTGGAAGACTTTCTTGTCATAGTACTTCATATTTCTTTTTGAAAGTGCATATTTCAACAACCATCTGCCTGGAATCTGTACATATTGTATGGCATTGACAGCAGAGCAACCCTGACAGGTCCATTACAGATGTCATATTACTTTGAATGAATAAGGTATGAGAAGCTAAATGGCTCCATAGGAGTTCAAGTATAAATATTTAATTGTCACAAGCTGTAGTTTTTCAGTAGGTTTCATCAAGTTTTGCATGTAGGGTACAGACCTAATGACATGATGCTCTTAGACCTATTTTTAGCTCTGGCAACTTTGACTATGCTATAATAGAAAGTAAAGTTACAGACAACCATTCAATGATTATATTGCTTGAAAATTATTCATGCTTTTACTTGGAAAATCTGTCTTTCGGCCACCTTGAATCATAATAACATTCATGAGAAATTTCACAGTGATTTAAATCGCCATCTTTGTCAATGCTTAAAAGGTAAGTTTGTATGGTTTTCTGATTTTCCATTGGCCAAGTCTTCCATGTAGACTAAATTTAGCAAAAATCAATGTGTTATTTGTTTCAAAGTATAAATTTGATATACACGAGATACAGATAAACTTGAACTCTCTTGGGCTCCATTGTGTTGACTGTTTTAATATAGTATTGAAGTATTTAAAACTTCATTATTACACTTACTGCATTTTCAGTGTGTTCTCGTATCGTTGGCTGACCCAACTGCAATTGACGTCTAATACATTTTGACTGGGAGGCTTGACAGCAAATGATTAAAGCCAGTCTTTTTATATTTTTATGACCCTGTCTTGTTCAGCTGCTTAGCTACACACACTGGGAATCTAAATGTCTTTATGATCTGAACAGTTTTAATGTGCCACATGGGAGTTTTGTGGCAACCATATTTGACAATGGCAAGCAATGAGATAATTTTATGTGCATGAATTTCTTACAGATGTAGTTTGTTGCAATATATGAATAAAGTTAAGTACATGACAGACGGGTTGTCAAAGGCAATTCTGAATTGCTAACCCTAAATCACCTTTGTCTGGCAAGCCCGTTCTTCCAACAGCCAAAATAATTAGCACTTTGTAGGCATGTAATAACATAAATCTGTCAAAGACCTCTGCTCTGTATATGTGCTTTTTGCATTATGTGATTTGCGCAGCTTTGCTAAATTACAGCCTCTAGGGTACATAAATGGGTGAAAAAATGTTTGAGTCCATTTGCAGATCCCTATGCTTTCCCATATTCATAGCCTGAATTAAATTGGCAGTTCAGCTATTAACATATTTTTTGTGTCCTGCCTAAAGAGCTAATAAAGATGCAAACTATGCAAATAAACACAGCAGAAATAGAAGCTTTAAAAGTCATCAAATATTTGGATGCATGATTATGGTACTTGAACAAACATGCAGGTACATGGATTGGCCGTCAATATTTATTTTACAAATTCATAAAAAATGGAGGCCTTGTATTGGAAAACCAAGTAGGGAGATGGATAGATTTCAGACCTTTTTTTTTTTATAAGGTAATGTAATTTGTTCAATTTTTTTGTAATTGTATTTTTTTTTTAATTTGCTGGGGAAACTGTTATGTTATTAGAAAACATTCTCTGTCTATCACCGGGACTCTTTTCTGAAGAGGTTCTTAAAAGCATAAGAAATGGCTAGTTGAACTGAGGTCATCTGATATTGTATAGCCATTCACTCATCATTTAGACATATGAATGTGGTTTGAAACCTGCCTGCTAGTTTGCTCTCACATCATGTAGCAGACACATAACAGAATAATGAACTATTGCAGTCAGGACACATTTCATATCGGAAAAAGGTGTGAAACCTCCCTCGCGAAAAAAAAAAAACAACAACTTCATTTTCACCTCCCAAGGACGTCCTCTTAAGGACAGAAGGCTTATTTTTTTTTGTACAAACACATGGAAACAGATGGTGAATTCTCACCCGTGAATGTGTTAACAAAACAAAATTATAACATTGCCACATCACCTGTAGCCAATTACTCATCCATAACATTAGACACATGCTGAGAAACCCATACTATTATACTATTTTTTTTAATTATGTAGTTTTGAATCCTTGACCAATAACAGGGTAGACATTCAGCCACTGACATTGATGTATGTCCAATTTATTTAAATCAAGAGTCCTGGCTGTGAATGTTCATCTTTCATTGTCATTGACTGCATTAGACGTCCAATTTTTTTTGACTTGAAGGACCGGCTGGCAACAAATGATCAGTGGCTTCTACTCAAAATGAATAGAACTCCTCAATGAGTTGGTCACTGTATTCTTGTCTATAGCTCTCAAATTTCTCTGCATTTAATTCATGGCAGGGCTGCTGAATTCCCATGTGATGTTTCTTGTTTCGCAGCATTTAGTAACGATTGCATAGGGTCACCATTCTATTGGCAGATAAAGGACATTGACAATGAGCAGCATGTGACTTAAGGTACTTGGACACCTTGGAGCGGAACCACTTCCAAAATATTAGGTTCCCTTGGTTAACAAGACATCAGTCCTCTATGAGCTTTCAGACTGAACCATCTCTATACAGAATGATGCAAGTTGACTGAGGATTCAGAAACCACACTCTGCTTTGTCCGTTTAATGAAAATTTCATCACCAGGAGTGTTTACCTTGGGATGGAAGAAGGTTGATTAGTGACTTGCTCTACATTTTACTTTGTAAGTGAGTATTTGACAAAATACTTATTTCTTATTTTAACAAATGACTGTGGACATGAAAATTTAGATTACGCAGGTAACAAGTCAAACTCACACCTGATAAGTACACACCGATGTATTGTTTAATTGACTATTTCTACCTAATATTATTAGGTATTATAATATTATTTGTGTTTTTTAATAATAGGTCATCAAGATGCAATATAAGCGTTGAAAAAAACCTAAGCACACTCTTCAAACACTATACATTTTGAAGCCATCGGACATGACCCTGACTTGCTCGCTTTATCCGACTCGGCTGCTGAAATATAAATGCACCCTTCACTTGCCCTCTATTTGGCTTTCTCTCTTGTGTTTTTACCCAGCGAGCTTCCACAATATTTTGAGACAGGAAGTCATCACTTTTGTTGATACTGTTATCTGACAGTAGACAGACACTAACTTTTTATACGTTTCAGTATATTCTGAATTTTAATTTTAAGGACGCCTACAGATTTGGCACATAAAGACTCTCCTTTGAAAAGGCGATGCTCAGAGTCTCCATGGCTCTCTTGTTTCGGATTCTGCAATTCCATTAAAACTTGTTTAATACTGGTCGCACTGTATTGAAAGTAGAATAATTATTTGTTTTTTTAATTGCTCTCATTATGCTTTTGTACAAAAATAATTAAATGCATATTTTACTTTTCCAGCTACTAATTTGAAAACTCAAATCCCTACCAGGGTCTTATATTAGCAATGAATGGATAAAGGAACAAACAAACTAATGAATGAGTTTGAACCCTAAAACAAACAAACAATTTTTTAACAAAATGATTTTGGCTGGTGCACTATAGAATGGCCAGTCTTTTTAATTTGTCACAATTTCACTAATCTCAGCTAATGCTGTGTTGTTGTATTTGCCTGTTCTCTCTTCGGCTGAATAGGTTCATGTGGCATCCTTCCACTCATACAAACAGAAAAACATCTCCAAAAATCATATCATTTATTGATGTGACAGGATATTTGTCAATATGTACCTTGTAATTAGTTGGCTACCATTCCGGTATCACCCAGTTTCATCTTTAATAGGGTCTTAGTCACCTAACATCCTAAGGAGAACAAGCAATGGTGGATCGTTTATATTAGGATTGTGCCCGATCATTTTAGCACTACCTAAATGTGTGGAGAGCACCTTGACCTGATCACCTGACAGTACTCAGCTCATAGAACCTCCCTCCATCCTGTCATCACTCTCTCGCTCTCTCTCTCTTTTGCTCTATCTCACTCTCTCTGCTTCTCTCCTCTTTCCACGCGTGTCTGTGTACACGCTCGTCAGTAAGAGCAGTGGAAGCGTTCGACTCCTTTCCTCCTCCATCTGATCCGAGAAGCGATAGAAGAAACGGACGGCTTCATTTATTCACTGTTTACGCGGACCGGCTGTGAAGAAAAATGCTTTCTTTCCTTCGGCATAATCTTCGTCTGCATTATCATTAAATGCTCCCGAAAGAAAAGAAAAAAACGCCACGCGACCCTCTGACATCCTTACCGAGGTAACCACTTTTCTTATATCTTTCTTCTGCTTTGTCTTTAAGAAATATACACTGTGAGGGTGTGTCTTGCACGTGTTTTTTTTTGTCACTCGTGGGTTTAAATTCTTTTTTTTTTAATGAATTTTCACAGGTGAGTCTAGGTGTCTTTTTTTTAATTGCCTTGAACTAAGTCTTTCAATTTAAAAAAAACTCCATTGATATTACTTGTTGGTAAAGAAATCGTGAAATAGATCATGTATTTATAATAAAAAAATCTTAAAAATGAGATACCTAATAAATAAATTAAATACAGTACAAGGTGTACAGGGTGCCTGCATTTTTAACTAAGCATATAAATAGTTTTAGCTCAGTTTATTTCTATTATTTTGCTAAAAGACAATTTTCAAATGGATTTAGTGGGATGCGTAAGACTAAATTATTTGATATTGCAAGGTGAAGAGACCATAACCATTGAAGTTTTTATTTTTCATATTGATAAAAAACACAACCTCATAAAGACCTGGTATCAATACACAGGATCACATTTGGGTTTTAATATGTTAAGAAAATCTTTTTGTGTACTTATCGTAATTTCACAAAACTGGCTGTGAATGCACATTTTTAAGTGCCAATGACTGCTTCAGATGTCCAATTCATTCTCCCAGTCAAAATGAATTGGACACCTAGCATCGTTAATGACACGGTTGTGCATATCACCTTTCATTACATATGCTTGCGGTTATTAACTTATGGGAACCTGTGGCCGTTTGAAATATCAGGGATTTTTCAAAAGACGAAAAGCCACTGTATGACCAGGGAGAACAATTATATGTGCCATTTATCATGTGCCATCTTTTGATAAGTTCACGTGTGTTCCAAGCCAATTATTTATGATGTTCATTATTGCACATGGATGGTGAGTGGTTAGCACGTCGGCCTCACAGCTCTGGGATCCTGGGTTCAAATCCAGGTCAGGTCCACCTGTGTGGAGTTTGGATGTTCCCCCCGGGCCTGTGTGGATTTCCTCTGGGTACTCTGGTTTCCTCCCACATTCCAAAAACATGCATTGTAGGCTCTTTGGGCACTCTAAATTGCCCCTAGGTATGGATGTGATTGTGCATGGTTGTCCGTCTCCTTGTGCCCTACAATCAGCTGCCCACCGATTCAGGGTGTCCCCTGCCTCTGGTCCGAAGTCAGCTGGGATAGGCTCCAGCACCCCCTGAGACCTTAATGAGGATAAAGCGGTTCAGAAAATGGGATGAGATGAGTATTGCACACACTGTACTAAAGTTGCTCTGACAGTAATTATGCATATTAATGGTTGAGAGAGTCAGTAGGGATTTTCAATCCACAGCTATGCTAAATTTCTGGACTGAATATAAACAGATCATTTACACCTACACCTTTCAGGTAATACACAATCTGTTCTGAAATATGAACACACATTTGTTCTACATGCATGGCGCTTCTCTGCGAAGTCCTTGTATACCTTAAAATCAAACCATACCAGATAGATTAACTGTTGAAGTCTGTAACATGAGCATGTGGCATTATAACATTCTTCACACTCACATAAATAATGCGTCAAAGGAGTCAAATGATGAAAATTATAGTTCAACATATGTAAATTAACTGCTGTGAAGTGTTATGGGTTCTTTCACGTACCCACTGCACATTTTAATTGCCACATGCTCAAGTGCAAAAAGGAACAACCATGTTTTTTAAGCGAAAGATGACGGAGACATGCTTTGCTCTTTTGTTTGCATTTTACAAAGTTTTTATTTTAATTAACATTTTTGTCAATATCCGAACTGGGTTACTCACAGACTTTCCACTGCTCCGATTCAATGGATGTGGAGTCAATAAACATTACCATAATTTTTCAAAAAAGGACTTCAGATGCGCTGGGTCATGGGAACTTCTAATATTCTGACACGGGCTGATGAATAAGGACAGAAGGTCAAGATGAAAGCGTGGTCACTCGTTATTTTTATACCCGAGTGATTCTCTTGAATGGAGCATCTGTTTATTGGAAGCTAAAATGGGAAAGTTATTCTGTTTGTGTTTTTTTTTTGCAGCCATGCTACTCAAAATGTGAAGGACGTTTCTAGGATTTTCTGTTCAGTCTTGCTCATACAGCAATTTATATACTGTACTGTCATTTGACAAATTGAGCTAATTTGTACCACGTGGCAGAAATGTTAATAATTATATTTTTAAAAAAAAGATACCAAAGGTTTTTGATGGATATTTGGACTCAGACTTAGGGTCATAGGATAATATATTCCATATTGTGAGGAGAATTTTTTCTAGCAAGATTTTAAAAGGTGGAGGAGGAGATGACAAGAACATCTTTTTTTCCAGTGAGTGATTTCCTATTTATTTGATGGACTTGGTCCAATTGGCTCCACTTTAGCATAGAACAAGATAGAGCGAAGGAAAGAATAAAGCAAAACAAAAACAAAAAAAATATTTCCCCTCAACGTTTTTCTAATCAAGAGCAATTGAAAACAACAAGGAAGAGGAATTAATATTTGATGAAGGTTTGTTTGTTCAATTAAGAAATGAAAACTATTAGCCGCGGAATACAGAGACATTTGTTTAAAATGCTAATTAATTCTTGAGCTTTTCTCTGCATGTGGATGTCTGGAACATGTTGGTTTATTCATCAAGGAGAAAAAAATAGGAATGAACAACAAAGGGCCTTCTAGTTCAACAGTTTTCATGATTCATTTCAAGGCTTTGACACTTAGGTTATGTATAAGAAAATCTATAAAATCATTGGGTCTTTCGCCTTAATGTTTGTTATATTTAATTAAAATGCAATGTGTAGATTACGATACCAACATAAGGCAAAAAATAAAAGAAATTCATCCTTTTTTTTAACCACCACTCTCTTTATTTACTCTTTCAGTGGCATGCGTTTATGATAGAAATGAATTGTTTAAATTGCCTTTTCCATTTTCGATGTCTTATCCATTTGAACTGGGATCGTTCTTTCATTGGCTGCCATTCTTCTCAGTTCAAATGGATTCTAAGCCTATTACCATCAACATGCAAATCATTTAACTTCTATTAAAATTCTCTTTTGCCAAGAATTATATGTCACTTTCCCTCAATTTATGCAACCTTTTTGTGTATCGTAACCATTTAAAATGCTTATGCTGTTGTTGGTTTTCCCATTTTGGTTTTCATTTGCCATCACCACAACTGGGCCAAAGAAAGATATTTATAATGGATGAGCTACTTGTGGTGAATAATGTGGGTCAAATTAGACTGAGTGAGCATGTGCCACAAGCATTAAAATAGAATAGTAAATAAAGAGTGTGTGAACAAAGAGTAGGTTCTAGAGGGAATACGAAGTAGGAACTAGTGGTGTTCTAAGACTTCAGCCTTGGGAAAACGGCAGCTGCTGAGTGGGATTCATTTCAAATCCGTGGCAACTTTAAAGACATCCAAGTGCTTGTATTCCATTGGAAATACAGTGCAATAAATTTATATCATTTTATATTCTGCGAACCAATAAGTGGTTTTAAATTAAACAATAAATTCTACTCTGCCGTTTCCTTGAAATAACAAATTTTATTGCAACTCATAAATTTGGCGTCAGCTACAAATGGGCGGGCTGTTGTTTTCCAAGTGCATTCCTGTGGAAGAGATTGTACCTTGGGCTTAAAAATAAATAAATACATGATCTAATGCTTTTGAAAGCTCATTAATGGACTCCAGAAGATATTTAAAGGATCATCCTTTTACAAATTATTTCAGCGTCATTGGCAATGATGAAGGTGATGATTGTGATGTTTAATTATGTGGCACTGATAACTAAATTCACAAGGGCTAGACCTTCCATTACTATCCAAAATAGTGCAAGATCAAATTTACTCCATAACAACACATTTCTGGTGAGCTGTGGTCATGCAAGAACAAATAACTTAATGCCTTACCGTCAATACTTTGAATATCGTATCCAGGTTCAACATTTCAGTGTTGAGTCTTTGGCATTTTTTTAATACTTTGCTCTATTGTTGATCATCTTGGATTAGATTTCAAAATTGACTAGCCGTAGACTGACTTCTTATTGTACCATGTTTAATACATCATCATGTTTTTCATTCACTATCCTGCCTCTCCGGACTAATCACTGTACAGATCAGCCTTGCGGGGGGAAATAGAGGATTAGCAACAACTGCACACTTATTCTCTCAGTATCTGTATCCAAGCTTCCAAATACAGTGCAAGCTATTGTTGTTTTAAGTAGCTTGGCAATTGAGCGCAGACGCAGGCTCTAATTGTTCCTCAGAGTGGAAGGATGCTTGCGATTTGGAGCTACCTCTCCTACTATGTATTCTTCATCAGGATGTGAAACTGTGCATCTGAGAAAAGCCAACTGCCAGGACCTCTCACTCCGATATTCGCTTCATACATAATAAATAAGTCACTGTGAGTTACAGTACAGCAGTATAACTAGGCTAATGCCCAGATTTGCATATTTGTGCTGAATTCCATAATTCATGAAAGTGCAGCAGGCAGAAATTTGCGGTGCTAAGACCTTTGTCCATATGCTGCACATCACTTAGAGACGCATCTCCACCATGTGCAGGCACAGAAGCGCATCAAAAACAATTCTGATATTGTCACTGACTCTTGGATGGTGCATCTTCATCAACAACGTGAGTCTAAATTCAGCCCTCAGGGCAGAGATTGATGCTAGTTTTGTTTTTTTAGAGCGTGTAGTATGATTGAAACGGCAAGGAGCTAAACATCCTAAAAAGGAACTCCCAATGAATGATGTTCCAAGCTAGTACATTTACATCCCTGCACAGTAGGTGTACCTCTATTTGCTGATTCTTGTGCCAAAATGAGCAACAACATTCAAACACAGCAGGTTTGGGGTTGAGTGGCAGTCAACAAGCCATCAGTGAAATGATTGTAAATAATTAATGAAGTTGTTAATGTATCATTAAAAAGTAATAGCTATGTTTGGGGAAAAGGCATTAACTATCTATTTGAGCCAATTACTCTAACTTAAATTAACAAATGTATAAATTGACACTTATTCATTTGCACAGCTCATTTTGCGAGCAATGCACTGAGTGCTAGATTCTCTAATGTAATCTCTGCCTTATACACTTTTCATCTACACTTATCTTTCCATCCGGACTTTTAACACACTTAACAAGCAGGGATTTAATGTGCAAACACCAAAGGAGAATGATAAATTCATTCGAAATCTTGCTTTAAAATCGCATAGCTTGGTGCCATGGCAACATAGAATTTCAGGCTAACTCACATGGAAATATAAGGATTTGACAGGGGGCTATCAAACCTGTAGTTTAGCAATATACTCCATAAATGAAACAGTGGATGGGTAAAAACTGCTTGGCAAGTTCCAACTGGTCTGTTTTGTTTCCTACCCGTGTGTTGCTGCTATTCTTTGTCCCAGCCATGTCATATTTGACAGATTAACGGTGCTATTTCTTCCGGGGGGAGATCACGACCCTGTCTAGAGGAGAACGATTTGTTTTGATTCATATGCCCCTGCAAGGCCAGGCTGTAAATACTGCTTCCCAGCGTGTGGGTGGACGCACTTTCATGAGGCGAAAAAAGCAGATGATGGTGATTAGCATGGATTAAAGTTTTTGAAACGTTTTTTCCCATTTCCATTGGATCCTTATAGGGAGAAAACTAAAAAAAAATCTACTCTACGTAGATATATTCCAAGCAAGATAGCTAAATTGTGTTAAGGACATCTTGAGCCCATGATTATTTAGAAAACCAGTCTCCAGAAGTTGTGCTGGGGACTGTCTGTGGTGCTGGAAACTGTCTGTGGTGCTGGAAACTGTCTGTGGTGCTGGGAACTGTTTGTGGTGCTGGAAACTGTCTGTAGTGTTGGGAACTGTCCGTGGTACTGAAAGAGACTCTTCGTCTTCATCTTGCTTTTCAAACCTAGCAGCAATCTTTCAATTAACTTGAATTTTTTTCACCTTTTTCAATTTTATTTAAACCTGAGATAAGCTTTATCTAATATTCAGAACCTATGAAAAAAATGTGTCCTACTGTGTAAAATGATGTATGATTGTGAAATGTCTAGTGACATATTGAGTACTTTGATATTGATAAGCAATTAAAAACCATTGGAGTGGCATAAACAGCATCTAAAATGGAAAGATAGATGGACAGAGATGAAGATAGAGATAGAGAGGCTATTGTTTTATCCTTGGCATCTTCTTTTTCAAATCCAAACATATTGACATTCACATGCAAATCCCTTAATCACATTGTTAGGTGTTTCTACAAATCGGCAGTTTGTGTGAAGCAGCTCTTTAACATGCTTTTATTTCTGTCAGTTGCCAATTATGAGATGGTGATGATGGTTATGTGATAATTCTCATCAATTATCTTATCATACTTCAGCTGTATTGCTTGTAACTTTTGGGTCGGAAAACCATGGATATAGAAGCCTATTATTCGGTTCAGATACAACTAATAATTTGTATTTCTAAATTGTTTTTTCTCACTAAAACTGGATGCTTTTATTAGATGTTTAACTCAGCAGAGAGCCCATCACTGTGGCGAACACAGCAATTATGAAAAATGAAATAGAAAGCTTTTAGCGACCTGTGCAACAAATGGGGCACATTGATGATTTTTTTTTTGAGGGCAGCAAATATCTGAGTGCTTGGGCAACCTAATGGGGGTCCAGCTAGATATCCCTAGATGGCATGTGACTGAGTTGTTGGAGCCTCAGATGTTAAATTTATATTCCGGTAACATTTCCACTGGTCAGAGATTCAAAGCAAGATACCCAGCAAAGAGGCAGAGTCATTGCAAAGTCATAACCTAGTAAATGACAATTATAACAGTACTTGGAGTTAAATACGACAAAATGATATGCTAAATGTCTGATTACTCTGTAATAAGGCCATCTAAACAATGACAAGCACTCATTTCCATAAGTAATTTAAGCCTCATTCAGAATGTAGGCAGCAATTACCACCCACATGTCGCTACTTAAGTTTGTTGCAATGTTTAAAAGAAAGAAAGAAGGAAAATACAGGTACTAACTCATCTGGTGAGATTCATTTGGAAATAAATCCCAGCTCTATTATCCAACCAAACACAATTTTCTAAGAAAATACTGTACATGTCATTTATGTGACAAAGATCAATTTTCAATATACAAGCAGGATTACAAAAGTTAATCTTCAATTTCAAACTTTTCTTTGTCTAATACGTATGGGGGCACTGGTGTCTGTTTTGGGAGTTGAAAAGAAGATAAAGGAACGTGGAATACCTAATACACTTCACTGTTGTTTTACTATTTTCTACATTTTGTTTTGCGATCTGTACTTATTGCAATGTGAAACTTATTGCTGATCTTTAAAATATAGATCACATTTGGTGAACCATGCTGTGCAACAACATATGAATGAATATATATATGTTGAAAAAATTAGACTACACAATCAATGGCAAGTCTCTCCACACCCAATCTGGTGGGAGAAAGATTTAATTATATTCCTGGTTTCCCCACTTAATATGCACACGATTGAGTTCACATGATTTTAATCATTCCCATATCAGGTTTAGTCAGATAGCGATGTTGCTGAATTAAAAGTGATCAATCTCTGCTTGAATTTGCTGCACTTCATAATTGCCCAATACAGTAAAAACATGCTTGAAATGTTCCGCTTCAACTATTCATATAAAAAAGGATGTGTAGTTGTGTGTTGTTTAACATTACGTTATCTTAAAGAATATATTATAGAAAACTAACATGATTATGTCTTTCCGAGGCATTCATTTCAAAGCACATACACCTTTTTCACTTTTTTACATTGTACTACTTATTACTGTACTTGGCCTTTTACCTACATACCTATTGTCCCATAATCCCGTTGACTCATTTCAAAAGATTACGAGAGCACATACAGCAAGCCAATAAGCAATGTCCTATTGATAACCTATTTTATTTCCCCATGACACCCCTTGATACTTGCTTCCGAAAATTGTCTAATGAAGAATTCTTCTTCAGCAAGTCTACCTATGAAATGGCTTTAGCTGCAAGAACCTGGGGTGATAAAACAAGTTATTGGACCTGCGACCTCTTTTGCCTCTTATCTCTCGTAAACAGTATGGTTGGTTTTATTGGGCCGTGGAGAGAGAGGAGGGGTGACTGATGACATATACGTGAAGAACAGTGCAACGAAATGTCTGAGGAAGTCTCTTACTTAAAGTCGTGTTGATTAATCTTGAACACGGGCTTCATACATCATTCTGACACAAAAATGATCAAACGTACTGTATCTGCATCTTGCTTTTGGGGGGTGAATAACACGATACCCTGATTAGCTTTTTGGGTTGAGGCCTGTACAGATGATTCTGTTTTGAAAGTCACCCTGCCAAAATGGCACAATGTTTTATTCCCTCTGTCTCCTCAACCCGATTCTGTCAGATACAGAGCATGGCAGATGTTCAGATATTGTCATTACTTTCCAAACAGTCCCCCGCCAGTTATTTGAATTATATAGAGGGATTACTTTCAAACCTGCCATAGGTACGCTTGCCATAAGGAACAAGATAACGAACCTAGTGACAGAATGCTGATACAGGTGTTCAGTATTGCTGTGAATGGGTGCTTTTTATTTATTTTTTTGCCCATCCTAATGTTTTGGTTGCAAAATATTGGGTATTTTCTGCCTGGCAGGGGCAATACAAAAAACCCAATCCTAGTGCTCATACTTTATTGCTTATATATCCCGAGGAGCATAGTTATATACGTATAACCTAAGGTTTGGCAAAATATCTTGGCATATATTATCCTGTTTAGGGATATTATCACATTATGATAGGAATTATTTTACCCCAAGTTACATTTTTATTTTGAGAATATAATCATAGTTTATTTAATATCAATGCATTTCCAGAAATCATATTAGAATAAAACGTTTTAATTAATTTTATTGACTAGTTAAAATACTACATTTTCAAATATCAAACTTCATCATTGTAACTGGACTTGAATCTCTTAAAGTTTATTTTTCTTTGTATTTTCTTGAAAATAGGCAACAATTATTTTTGCTTTTATGGGATGTAGTGCCTTATTTATTCTCCCTTTCCAGTCAAAGGGGGTTAAACGTCTAACACCGTCAATGCCACCCAATGAGTTAAATCACCATATAAAGGGTTAAAAGTTACATTTTCCATCACCAGTATTAATTTTGCTGGGATATGTTGACAGTTGTTATAACTGACATAATGGCCTTGGCACAAAGTAAATAAAACTGAGTTGAAACATGCTAAATAATTGCTTGGTGCGACATTGGCACTGAGGCATAAGAGACTGTATTTTAATTTATTGATATGTGCTCAGATAGTAAAGTCGAGGCTTCCAAGGCATTTCTTGGCAAGAAATGGAGCAGGAGATCATTATCCTAGAGAAACACTTTCCTAAGCTCTTATTTGCCTGGCCAGTAGGGCTTGGTAAGTCACTAACTGAGTTCATTCCCTTGTAATGCTTCCTTTCTTCCAGGCATCATTTGCTCTGTTGATGATTTAGGGTGCGATTTATGCAAAAGGATGACCTTGAAAGCCTATCGCTATGATTCGTTGGTTTTTCTGAAGAAAAAAAAATGCTTTTTCACCTGTGTTAGCCTAATCTTTTTGAAACAGCTTGTGACAACTGGAAATACTAATGCTGATGAGGTAAAACTATATTCTTTGTTAAGGTCACGGCAAAATTTGAAAATGCTGTGACTGTAGTGGTATGAGCAAGAAATCTCAATGTTTAAACATTCTAGAAAAGACCTTTAAATATCATAAGCGTGCGTGTTATCTGCTGTTGCAGTTGTCTCTCTCCAGCTGTTACATGGCTTGCTTTGTTTGTGTCTCACCATGGATGCACTGCATCTTCCATCATGCATATTTACCAAAGCACGCCAACCATGGCCTGCTACTGAAAGACTCGTAAATGACTGTGTGATACTTTTACTCTGATGCGTGCAAAACCCGAAAATGAGCTCTAACTTCAGCACACTATTATCTGGATACTTGCAGTGTAGTGTTGGATCACATCAGTGCTTGGCAGCCCACAGCACATATTTGTGATGGCAGGAAAACACTGGCGGATCGCTGATATGAGACTTCCAATGGGAGCTTTTTGTGCCAAAGCGGGAAAAGCTTTCCAAGTCCATGTTGTTGAAAATTACATACCAGCTGTAGTTTGGGGAAATAAACAAGATACAGTATAGTTCAAATGTGTTTGGAAAGTGGCAGATCTTTTGAAATTATTATTCAGTGTTTCCTCTTGCGCTTTTTTTTAAACCTGGCGGTTGCCAGTCTTGTTTGGCGGCCCTGCCAGGATGAAAGTACTGCAAAAGAAGATAGTATATGACAAAGTATTCCTATTAGAAATTGGTCTGGTGATTGGTTTTCTTTGTTATAACTCAAATTTCAAGGCTGTGCCTTTTTGTAAAAATTCTCTAAACTTAAAGTTTGTATTTTTATTTAATGTATTGCCTGTAGATTTATTATCAAATGCATGATTGGCTACTGATGGGTCTCTCTACCACCATGCTTTGCATATTTTCTAAGGGAAACTCTGATTAGTAATATTTTATATATTTGTTGAATTTTGCTTTTTACACTGCTACAAGGGATTTGAAATGCAACTACAAATGTGATTTAAATATGGAGTTTAAGATATTTTCACATTTTTTTCTTTTATCCTTGGGATACTTTGTGAGGGTTACTACAATCAAGTGGAGATTTTCTATTTTATTGACCTTCAAAAGTCACCTGAATTCATAATAAGTTGCAGCGAGACAACAGCTTGCATAAAGGAAAACATTGAAAATAAAAGTTATGAATAGAATACAGTGTGTGTAAGTGTATAGTTTATATTTCATGCTTTTGTACACTACACCGATAGCATATACAGCCCTAGGGTATATTGTCCAATGCAAGCTGCTCAACTCTTGGCTGTATCTGGCTTACTCTCAATGTTCATCCATCATTGCTTTGTAGCCTTTATCCTCACAAGAGTTGCAGGGCTACTGGCGCCGATCCCAGCAGACAAATGGACGGGGGTGCACCCGGACTCAATGTCCTGTGTTTTTTATAATATTTTGGACCTCTTAAAATCCCAATCATTTAAAAAATTATCTGCAGGTTGTAACAATTTTTCAGAGCTTATCCGGTAGAAAAAATCATTTGATTGGATGTCTAGTGGTGACAAGTTAATTTAAATTTGCCGGTGAGCAAGTAGATAAGGCACATGATTGGATACCTATCATTGTTAATGGTAGTGATAGATTATATACCTGCTGGGAAGCATCATAGAAATTGCAGGTGAGTTATCACAGAAACGATAACCAGAGTACTTATAGATTGATTTTTTTTCTTGTACTTTCTGACCAGCATTGGAACATGACTCCGAATGATTCTCTGGTCGGGGAATTGCTTGCTCCCAGGTGATGAGAAATTTGGTCTCTTTTATCTGGGAAAAAGCCTTTCGGGATTTGACCCAATGTCAGCTGATGCTTGTGGAACATCTCAGATCATAGACAAATACATAAATTGAATTTATGCTGTGAGGTTGGTAACATAGACACAAGAGATTTTACTGCTTGACAATCATGTACAATAGAATTTAGATAGATTGTCAAAGCCTCATCATCATGCGGAAACGTTTTTTTTTTGTGTTTAAAAGGGATTTGGTGTTCATATAAAATTTGCAGGTTATGTTTAGCTGGCACAAACCACAGGCATCATAGCCTATTATTTTATTCAATACCTACAGTGGGTCGCAAGGACTGTAGTTAGAAGAGACAGCTTTCCAAATGAATCCACTTTACAGGAAGGAAGAACGGAAAATGTTGCAAGACCTTTTGCTTGAAAGCTGCGTTTAAAAGAAATCACAGGTGTAGCACTATAATTAGTGTGCAGGGCCACATGTCCCTGCAATTAATGAAAAGATAGATTGCCCGTTCATTAAGTTTACAGCAAAGGACTCTTCTCACATGTTGCAGTCGATCAGGTTATTGTTGTATCCTTTTGTTCGCCCTGAAAGATTCAAAGAATACTCTGCAGCTGAGTGGAGGCGCAATTTCCATTCCAAACATGGAGGGAAAATGCTCTAATGCTACTCCTTTAGAATCAATTCTTTCACAATGGCCGAGTTGTTAATCATGGAATGTTAAAATAGCTTCACAAACATCAGATTTTTCAGAATGAAATGTAACACACAATTCTGAGCTCTGTGACTATTGACCTTTTACTTCGTGACCCCAAAACCAGTCCAATTTCATACCAGAAACACATCCTTCAAGTTTAAGAACAATCCTTTAATTTAAGTTCTTGAGTTATCTTGAACACAAACATAAAGACAAACAGACATGACATAACCTCTGTGTCACCTACTTGTAATGCAGGCAAGAAAATATCATTACTTTTAGAAAGACCGCCGCTATATTAATAGTTTTCCTTTGCTTTCTTTTGTTATTTTTGTTTTTGTTTATTCATTTTGAAGTTGAGCTCTTTGCTCAAAGATATTTTTAGGTCACTATTTTTTTTCACTTGCATTGTGGTGCAATATGGAAATTTCCTTCAATATTTAGACCTGAAATGGCCAAATTACCAGTCAATTCTGTACTGGTTAAAAGAGACCCATTGAGCTAATATGTTATTAATTATATGATGATGATAATGATTATTATTATTATTATTTTTTTAATTATTAAACCACCTTGGCAATACAACAATATTCAGTCAGGACAAAGTTTAAAAAAAGTTATTACTTTAAAAGTTAATGTTATTAAAAATGAGAAGAGATGAATTGACATGTCTTTGCATACATACATGAAAATTTAATAAACACGTGGGACAAAAGTCCCTATTCGCCATGATATGGTGTAAAGATAAAGCAGCTGTTCCACGCATCTAGTTAAAATGTATATTCTTTGGAGAACTCTAACAATAATCAATCATTTTCTCTCAACGTCTTTGTGATCGAGCCTCTTTCTTGTTGTAATTATTTCGTACTAACGTGCGCAATGAGCGGCCATTAAAAAAACAAGGCTTGGCTGTACAATATCGCCTGTTTGCCACAGTTGATGGCAGCAGGCTTAGTGGAGGGTTTGATCTGAAGATGTATAGAGCCAGCTGTTTGGGTTAATTAGAGGAAAGCCAACCCCTACGGCGCTGTAAACCTGTGCAGCCTTTCTCTCTTTGTCGGCTGAGATATAATGAATAGCACACATCTGAAGACTGCCCTTTTTACTAAGCCCTTTTGCTCTCATGGCAGACAACTTTTTAAGGCCTTAATAAAATTGAGCCAGGGCTCCTCTCTGCTGTTATAATGATCAGCATGAGTGGAAGAGGAGAATTAGATGGATTTGTGATATTGTGTCTTTAATGCCTTCTTATTCCGAATTCTTTCAAAAAACAAAAAAGGAACTCCATTTAATGTGTTATCATTATGCATTGCATACCTTGGTTATTTTAGTAATGGTATATAATGGTCTAAATATAATTTGATAACTAACTTGATTTAGTTTTAGGAATTAACTTGAATTTGGACCCCAAAGCATTGAGACGTAAAAAATAAAATCCAAATGCACTATAAAATACAGCATATAACAAGATGTACAAGTGAAATAAAAGAGAGTTATATCCAATATAAACCCTACAAGAATACAAAAACACATAAAATTCAGTAGTTAAAGCCATAGTACAGACTCAAAGGTGATTCAATAAAAGGCACTGGTAAGCAAAGATTGTACATTTTAAAAGCTAAAAAATACAGCATATCTTTACTTTTATGTGGTTGGTCCTTCATATGTTGGCAAGAAAGAAAAAAAACTCAGAAGACATTTGATGTGTAGAGTAAGAGTTTATGTTACTCTTTTTAGCCTTTTGAACCAACTTTGATGTCCTCCTTTTGGATTTTTTGATGACATGCCAACTTGTTGACACTTTTATTGGAGTGGATGCAAGATGACTGATTATTAAGCAAATTTAAATATTTTTTTGTGGGTATTTAATTACTATCTGTATATGTAGTGGGAGGTGCAGGTAAGAAACTCAGGTAAGAAAAAAAGAAATCTTGCTGGCTAAGAAAGTGAAAAAAGATGTAAAACAACAACATATTTCACACATTTAAAAAAATAAATAACTTTCCCTACAGCATTTAAGAATACTTTAGTCTCATTCTTCAATTTTGATGTTGCCATATGCCGTATGTTCATGCTCATTCATGAAGTTGTCTGCTAACTAAATGATGGACAAAAAATATGCTGCTCACATATTAACCTTGCAAACAGCTGTGCGTGGAGTGTTCCCAGTAACTGTCCAATTCCACCAAGGCTAAATTTCACCTTGCCCGTTTGTTCCGACGACTGCTGCTGTTCACATGTCAGGGGATTGAAATGATACACCTGTCGTACATCTGAAGGACATGCGAGCAAGTCACCGTGAAAAAGTGACCACAGTCATCACTTAATTGCAGTTATTGTGCGATATAGAAGTAGTATGAGTCAATAGATAACTATCCAATGGGGGGGGGGGGGGGGGAGAGAAACGAGGGTCAGTGTCAAGTTGAAACAATGGCTCCTTCTCGGAGGTGGCGTTCCGTGAGATGAGTGGGATTGGATGAGACAGGAAACTTGTGAAGCTGCTGAGCTGTTCGCATTGGACTTGGCAGCTCCTTGCTGTGGAATGGCTGACAGGCAGGAGAGCAAATTAGAGCCTATAAAGACCTCACTGCACAACCACACTGGTCCTGTCGTGACTGAGGCCATGTGGAAAATCAATGTAGTATGCGATTTGAACCAAGTCACTTGAAAGTTGATCGATGGATAGTACATGTTGTTAAATTGTTTACATCACAATATGCGTAAACACATTTGACTGCATTAAAAGATATCATTGCATACTTTTGACATTTGGCATGCAAAAATGAAGTCAACAATACACAATTTAACTCTAGTTTTCAATGTTAAAAAAAGTTTAAATGAGGATTTTCAACTTTAACCTGCTAAACCTTCCTGCACCCCACATGACCTTTTTCAAATGGAAATTATGCATAAGACATGCAGGTGTTTCTCAAAATATTTTCCCATGCAAGCACTATCTTGTGAAAATGACCTTAGCCAGGATCTAATTGTTTCCAAAGCTTGGCTCCTTTGTTTTGACTAGCCATGTGTCAGCAACAACTCACCCGGATTGTTTACCCCATAAGAGCTTCTGAAAACAAGCTTTTTGATCATAATTAATGATATACAGTTAAAGCAGGAAAACATCACATACAAACATATGTGCATATATTCATTCATTCTCTGTACTGCCATCCTAAGCAAGATGTAAATCCCATCTCATTTTCATAAACATATATATATATATATATATATATATATATATATATATATATATATATATATATATATATATATATATATATATATATATATATATATATATATATATATATATATATATATATATATATATATATATATATATATATATATATATATATATATATATATATATATATATATATATATATATATATATATATATATATATATATATATATATATATATATATATATATATATATATATATATATATATATAACTTTTCATTTTTTATTCTTTGTTCTCATCAGTATGGTTAATCTAATTTAATACCAAAGCTCAATGAGTCAGCTGGATACAGATGTCCTACAATTGATCCTTCTTGAGAATTATAGGAAATCAAAGTCGCCTACAAGCGGGAACACAGTTGATTTCCTGTGCAAAATGTGTCTTTATAAATCTAAGGCTCTGATATGAAGGTAGTCTGCGGAGAGACAGTATGTGTATTGATTGGTCGTATAGATTCTGGGCTAGTAAAGCAAGACGGGAGCTCTTGTTGGGCCGACTGGCCTTCAGCCACAATTGCATTGCTCCGTTATGTTTCCTAACGAGCTGCTTTGCTAGACGTTTTTCAGCCTGAGAAATTACAGAATCACTACAAAACGGGTTGATGCAGTGGGAAGAGAAAGAAGATTGGATGGAGGATGATGAAAGAGGCTCAGAAAAAGACGAATAGATATCATCCTTTCGAGACGATACACTTACAGGACACGTGGATTGTATTTAAGGGCTAGATTGCATTTCCAGGGGAATGAGGATTTCCATTTCCATATAAATCAGACATTCATCTTACAGCACATAACTCAAATCTAAAATCCTTTCTCTTTTCTCTTTCTCCCTCTCTCTTTTTTTTCCCTTACAGATGTGCTGTGGACTGGCTGCAATTTCTTCTCCTGCTGTCCAAATTGCACGGCCGATAAAACCTGCACTTTCCGCCGGTCTCGTTATCACTGAGCCCAAAGAGCCAGATCTGGTTTACAGCTAAAACACAAGTTTCTGTTCTCGGCTCTCCGTCATTATTTCCCCTCTCTCACCATGGCATGTTTCCTGGTGTCTGCCTTTCTTCTCATCCTCCAAACGTCTGCTGCACCCCCCCAAACAGGTGTAAGTAACGAGGAAGATGTGGCCTTGTCTCCTCCTCCGGGGACTAGCAAAAGACCCCCACATAGCATTATAATTGGGGTGCGCAAAGGCGGCACGCGAGCCCTGCTGGAAATGATGGACATACACCCCGAGGTCGCTGCCGCGGCAACGGAGGTGCATTTCTTTGACTGGGACGAGAACTATTCCAAAGGTTTAGAGTGGTACCGTGAACTCATGCCCTACTCATACCCTCACCAGATAACAGTAGAGAAGACCCCAGGATACTTCACCTCAACTCTTGCACCCGAACGCATCAGGGCAATGAACTCATCCATCAAACTGCTCCTGATCCTGCGCGACCCGGCCGAACGGGTCGTCTCGGACTACACGCAAGTATACTTCAACCGTCTGGAAAACCACAAGCCGGTTCAAGCCATCGAGAACCTCCTAGTGCGAAACGGCGCCCTGAATACTCGCTATAAGGCCATTCAAAGGAGCCTTTACGACATCCACGTGCGCAACTGGCTACGTTATTTTCCCCTAGAACAGATTCACATCGTGGATGGGGATTTGCTCATCCACAATCCCTTGCCAGAACTTCAAAAGGTGGAGCGCTTCCTCAACTTGCCACCCAGGATAGTGGCCTCCAATTTTTACTTTAACCAGACCAAGGGTTTTTACTGCATTCGAAGTGACGGTCGAGAGCGATGTCTGCACGAGTCCAAGGGACGACCGCACCCGGTTGTCAACGGCACTGTGCTACAACAACTCCGTTCTTACCTGCAAGAACACAACAGAACCTTCTTTAGCCTGGTGAAGCGTACCTTCAACTGGCAATGATGAACCAGAACTCAAAGGAAGAAGTCTGTCAAAAGGTTGAAATCAGACTTTAAGCACTTTAGAGAAATGATATTGAAAGCCTGTCCGTTTTGAGCCGTGTCTTCTCTAGTTTCTGCCGACTTGTTATTAACTCCGTTTACACTATAGGCCAAAAGAGAGGATTTGTCAAGTTTTCACATTTTCTCCTTGCTGCAAGCACAAACGTGATCAAATTAACTTGATAATGAACAGGCTTTTTTTTCTGTTTCTGTCTGTTTCATATCCTCGTTCTTGATAATAAATTGTTCTTTTGAGTCTTTCTGGCATGCTTGCATTTCTCGCTCTCTGCATTTCTTCAGAACGCCGTCTCCTGTTCTCACAGAGGTGTTTTTGCCGTGGAAAGTAGACCTCATTTCAATGAAACGTGTACCCGGGAGCACAGCTTTAGTAGTACAGAAATCACTAATGGTTTTGGACACCGAAAGCAGTCGCCTGTGCCCACAGCTGAATCAGTTCATTTGAGCCAGATCCCGAGAGCTTTCCTTGCATTTCACCGCTGTTTTGCTGAAGGTAACAGTCAGGTGTTAGGATCAAGTGAATTGCCTGAAAAACATTTCCCTTTTAGCTGTCACTTGCCAGAATAATAGTTGGAAGGCATTTCGTGCGATGTGGGTCTTGTTTCTTTCATTTGAAGTTGACGGTCTTTTGGGAACTGATAAAAACTATGGAGTCTGAACAAAAATGTGGCTTTTTTTGTGCCACAATGAAAAATACATCTCTGCATGTTGGCTCTTCCAGTCGTGCAAAAAAAGCCTAAACGGAGGACACCCATTAAACTCATTTAGCAGTAGACATCAAATCCATTATGAAGGTGAGAGGCTGGCAGCGAATAATTGCTTAACATTTCCACTGAAAAATGAGCATTCACAGCCAGTCCACCCAGTTTAAATGAATGGGAAATCTATTGTTGTTAGTGTCAAGCAAGCAGGACTGAGTATTGATAGTAAAATTAAAATTGCAAATCTCATTATTCAGTTTTTGTATTTAAAAATGTAAATATCCTACTATTAATTTATTGTTTAAAAAACAATGGAACTTTAACTTTTTTTATTTTTTTATGTATAGATTGAAAATAGATGAAACACAAATATTTTCTTAAATGTTATATATTAAAAAGTAGTTTGTAAAAATTTAATACCAACTTGAGCTTGTTATTGGAAAACACAAACATTCACACTATGAATTCTCCCGTCTGCTCACCAGGGGTCACTTGCACACCAAAATAGCTCACCATGGGGCACAGGGAGAAAATTAACTCTCCATGAGGCCAGTGACTTTTTGGGTCAGAAAAACAAACAAACAAAAATATATAGAATGCCTGCAATGGTAAATGACACATTGCCATTTAAACTGAGGGGAGTGATTGTGAATGATCAAGTTTAATGCCCGCTCCCAACCCTTCCAGTTCAAATAGATTGGACGAGTAATGCCGTCAATGGCAAGAGTTATATGAGGACCGCACAAAGTGTTATTGGGTAAAGTTCTGTGCTCAATCAGGCTTTGTTCTTTTTCAAAAGAACCACCAAATATATGTAGCAGGATATTCAGTGACCTGGTTGATATATATCTGTCCTGGTATGTATTGCACAATAAAGAACATAATCCCTTCCACAGCTTTTTATTCCTCTGTAAACGGTTATAGATTCATAAAATTGCTGCAGTTATGAACAATATGTGAGGAAACAGGAAATACAACCCTATCTGTAGTATCTATTAGGTTGCCAAACTAGCTTTTTTATCTGAAGTATTTTTCAACACAGGTTGGTTGAGGAGAGACCCTGAACTTTTTAAAATAAGTAATTTAAAAGCACCAATACTGACAAGTGGCCGCAATTGATTGTCTCGCTTGTCATCTCATGTCTCTGATGAATGCCACTCTGAAGTATAATTAAAGTTTTAAGGGTTGAACTAGTGCAATCTGCAGTTGATGTTTTTGCTGGTCTTGTCATTCACAGAAGCCCTAATGATCTGTCTGGATAATGATTGATGAAGTACTTCATCAAATCAAAGTGCAAAGGAGCACTCTCTGCTTACTAAACATAATATAATCGTCAGGAAGGCTCCATGGACCTGAAACACACATCTCAGTGCTGGCCACATTTGCATAACATTACACACTGCTTTAGTTTATATTAATGAGCCAATCTATCCGAAATATGAATACCAATTTTTTTTTTTCGTCCTCCTTTGTGATTAACAATTTATTTGTTGTTGGCTCTTTGTTACATTGCCTCAGGTACAGTGGGGATGTGTTTGATGACATCCTGTGGGACTCAAGGGGAGGAATGCAAGCACGGCATCCGGCTCAAGGGAGAAGACGAAGACATGCTTCCTTATTTGCAAAGCATTATTAAAGTCTGTGATTAATCCTTTGAGGTGTGGGGAAAATATATAGCCCAGTGTTTTGAATTGGCATTGAAATATGCACGATTGGGGTAGTAGAATATTACACCACTTCTGCATGCCAGTGTTTTTCTTTAGTTTTTTTTAAATCTCAGGTGATGTTATACAGTACTAATTCCTTTTATACATATGGAATTAAATTGGAGAACGTTTAGCATGAAATTGAGCTGTGTGTTAATATTTTAACAACATACGGCACATTTTATGTCACAATAATAATATAACAATATTTAGCAATTGCTAATTAATTGATGAAATTGTATTTTCAAACCGTTAGGACCCGCCAAAAGGAGTGGAGGTCGATCACTGTCAACTGCGCTGAAACATGATCATTCACTGCTAACCCTCCAAGTTTAAATGGATTGGACATGTGTCACCATTAATGGAAAACCAGTGAGTCAACTGTTAGATTTATTCATGAACCATATGTTTGTGTTGTGTGATTTATTACAACACTCTGGTATACTGGTACAGGAAAATCTAGTAGCTATTCCGTATAATTGATTTAAGAAATATTGGCATTGTAGAGGTGAGTCCAGAGTTGTTGTATTTTTTTTGTGACAACAAGAGCAAATTCTAGATATTTTTAATGTTAATTCATATAAATATATTGATTCCTTTGGGGATTTTATCTATATAGACTTGCTAGACATTCCAATCAATTTAGGAGGTTGGCAGCGAATGAACAAATGTCTGTTCATTTGGTTTTTCATTGCCATCCTTCCCAGTTCAAAAGAACTGAGCGTCTATAAGTGATAAACTCCTTTAAATCCACAACAGAAGGATGATTATTTGACGTCCATTATGGTCAATGGCACCGAATGAGTTAACATCATCTTTTCTTATAGCACTCTAATAAAAGCTGGCAAACACAAGAAGATTACTTTTCTTTTGGCCCAAATCTCAGCTGTGGTTGAAAGCCCACACATGACTGTAAACTGTCTTATTCATAGAATAAAATCCCCTCGCACAAGCAACTAGACATGCTGCCTGGTCTTAAGGACTCAGTCACTTCACTTTCCCATACTCCTTTATACCTCAAGCCTCCCCAGCAGTTTATATCTATTCAAATCAAGTGCGAGTGTGACAGAAAGCTTTTCACGGTGGAATATAAAATCCAACTTCCTATGGGTGTAGAGTAAAGCCCAGAATCCCAGCTCTGATTCCTCCACAGCCAAACAACAACAAACGTCTGAGTGAACAGCCGTGGCAGCGAAGATCCCATTTATAGCAACCCTGGCCCACAGGAGGCCAATGTCACATTTTGCTATTTGCAGACGTTACAGAAAGGGGCAAGAGGGAGCTTGTGAAAGCGAGAATGTCTCACTTCAGCTCTGTCAGTCTTTTTGCATCACTTTTTCCTGTCAAATGGGATTATGACTTGTGTTGGATATTTCTTGGCACATCTTTTGTTCATTCATCTTCTTCTAGAATATTTTTCATGGCTGCTTGGCTACCCTTTTAGTGAAAGAGCTTCATATTTCATATCCTCCTGACTACCAGTAGTTGAAATATGTCCTCTGTAGAGGGCATTTGGAAACCTAAATATCTCCCATTTGGTGAATACAATTGCATTAACACTATAGAGGACATCCACAGCTTTTCAATGATACCAAATTGTTTTGCAGTATTCCAATTACTTCACATAGATTGGGGAATTTCAAATGTGATTGGATAACATTTTTTTATCCCTGGTAGTCAGACGGATAAAGTCATCCATCGCTACGGATAGATCTTATTATAACAGCTCATCCATTTAGTGAATGTTTCTAAGCCTAACAACATTTATTTTCTCATAACAAAAGAAGCGCTCGACTCAGACGGCTATTGCTTCGCTTCATTAGGGCCTTTTATGTTTTTTTTTCCAAAAGAACAGACAAATACAGTTGTGTTGAAAAGGGATTTTAGCGGAAATGATAAAATCAGTTCATACTCCCTGAAGTCTCCACAAAAGCAAGCAGCTATTTGAGGTGTGTTAATCCATTCACCAAATGGCCAATGTAAGTGGAAGGCAAAATAAACAATCTTATTCACTTTACGACATCCCGTGACAAAACACAATTCTGAAAGTTGGCATTTAGCTTCTTGTAATTAGGTATATTCTATTCCTATAATTACTATGCACACTGACTGCCCTCTGCCTGCACTGAAGGAGTTAAAATTCCCAGTGTGAAAGCCTTCAAGTCTCTGGTAATGCAAACCTAAGATTTCCAAATAAAAATCATGAGCGAGAATTATTTTCTCAATGAAGTAAAAGAAGACATTTTCAAGTACATTCTAAATGGCAAAGAGATGATATGATGATATCGAGTTCATAATCATTCAAATTCAGTTTTCTTGAATTGCGTCTTTATGAGGCAGCATGAAATGAGAAAAGTTACCCATTTCTTTATCTCAAAATGCAGCTGTTATAGATACGAGGTCCTCGTTAATAAAGTCATTTTTTTTTTCATTTTTATATGGCGTGTTGCTGAGTCGATCCAATAAAACAGTTATCTAGGCATATCAAAACATTAGTTACGGCCACACAACGTAGTGGCACAAAATATGAGATGCATATTTTGTTGAAAGTGCCTGTGACTTTTCATAATCTTGATTTGTATGTATAATCTATTCTTTTCCATTCCACATTTGGCATTAATATACAGTTTAAAATAACTATATTATTCAATAATCAAATTTTTTTGGGATGAATATTTACTGAATCAACCATTTAGATTAAAAAGGGTGTGCAATCACACACACACACACACACACACACACACACACACACACACACACACACACACACACACACACACACACACACACACACAAATATACATAACAACGAAGGGATGTTGTTAGAAGGGATGATATCCCATTACAGCTTTTTCAATTTGCAACGACATGAAGTAGTGGCTGATTGTGCAAACGACAAACACAAGCAGAAGCTTTCACAAAGCCAAGCGAGTATGCTCATTCAAATTTGACATCGAACCCATTTGCTGCTATTTATAAATCCACCTTTCTCTCAAATCTGTGGAGACTCCTTGAATGTCTCTAAACTGCTTGTTTTAAATGTATACAGGGCTTTTGATGCACACTATTTTAAATGCATTCGTGTGTTTCACTTGTAAAATCCGCAGATAACTGTGAAGTGTGAATGTGATCAAACCTAGAGCAGGCATTATTTAACTGCTTAAATTGGTTGTCCTTTGTGCTATTACTAAATATTGTGTCTGGCAAACACATAGGTTTTATTTTAAGCAAACAATCAACATGTCAACTGTTTTGAAATGCCACATCCCCTTCCTTGGCCCTGAATTTATTTCATTTCAACTGCCTGCCTGCTCTTTGATCCTCAGCCCTCCTGGACGTTGAAACACTGACAAGCTGACTCTGTGAAAAGGGAGGAAAAAAAACTTGACCAAGAAATATGAGAAATCAGCAGTATTTTCTCTCCTGTGTGTGTGTGTGTGTGTGTGTGTGTACATGTCATGTTAAAATAATTTTATGATGCCCTTGAAAATGACAGACGTCCAATCAACTGCCTTTTTTTCTTTCTTCTGATGAATTTTAAATGAGTTTTCCACTAGTAGTTCTCCAAACCCTTTCAATAGGGAAGAAGAGACACTTCACTTATTTCCAGTTCAAAGGTATTGGACGTCTATTACTGTCAATGGCATCCAATGAATTAATTTCTTGTAATCGCCTCGCATGTTTCTTTATCACTTAGAATAGATTAAAGTTAAAGTCAGACGAGATACGTTCCACCTCATCTGTGATCCCAAGTGCTACGTATAATGATAACAGGATGGATGGATGAACACTTTGATTAAAACATTAATAACGGAGCAGAAACTGAAGTAGGACAGTAGAGGGGAAACAATTTTCTTCTTGTCTGTTATTACCAGTACTTGAAGAGGGATTTCTGTGTACTGTATATATAGTCATGTGGAGATTTGTACATGTATCTGGCAACCAAAGTAACCCCTGGCCTCCTCAGACGATAGCTTATCTTATGATTAAGTAGACACAGGGTGCATCCATGTACTACTTCCTCCCTGCAGATCTACTGTACAGTATCATCCCCATTGGCTTAGTTTACAACATAAGAGGCCAGCTGTCATGACAACTCACCTTTCATTCTCCGTCCATGCAACATTTCACAAATCCCTTTTAAGCACACGCATTTCAAAATACATAGTGCATGTGAAAAGTATTTGGAGGTGGTTCAAATGTGGTCATGACCTCATTTAGTTAGATGAGGCAGGCATGTTGTCAGTATGATGCTATTTTAGACATTTTACCTCTTTTAGATAGTGCCATTCCGAACTGAGAATTATTTCACTTTGTGCATCAAGTGAAATGTTATGTTGATGCTGCTCACACTTTGTTTCCCGTAAATGTTGTGGTGTGTTCTTATTTAGCGATGTTGACACGTGTTTTTATTTAACGATGTTGACACGTGTTCTCACTCCTTCATAGAAATGCAAGAAAAAGAAAAATACTTTTAATAATTTTCCACACCTATCATACATGGCCCCACCGATGATTATCCAGGGCTTCATGTTGTTATGAAGATATTTTGCCGACTTATTCTGCACAAGGTTGTGACATAAAGTGCATAAGTGTTTGCTAAAAGCTATGACAATGATGCACCGCAAAAATACTTCAATAATCTGTGAATGTGCAGATATCTACAACCTTCATTCCCTTCTGTGCTACAGTATCAAGGGGTGGAGTACTCCCTGTTCTCAGGAGGACGCCTGGAAGCCACCCTGCTGCCCACCTTATCTCTGAATTCCCACCACTAGTAGAAAGGGAGGTCTTTAATTTGACTCTTATCATGGTGGCGAAGGATTTGAGATTAAATAAAGGGTATGTGTGTGTTTTCTGCTGGAGGTCAGAGCCCCCGCTGTACAATGCCAGTAGTTCACAGCCTCCCTTTCCCATGCCTACGTTTAATCATGCAGTCGCAGTCAAACCAGCTGCTTTTATTTTCTTGTCGTGTCACATTCTCATACAAAGTCACTGTGTTCACACATGGAAGGGTGACAGGTGGCCTTGCCACCGACAAAAAACTATTCAAGCGCGATGTCATGATGCCAGTTTGACCACAAAGGTCACAACCCTTGATATCCTGCATTGAATTTCCAGGTTGCAAAGAAGATGGCTGACTTAGGGGTCTTTCTGCGAAAGATTTCACTGATGACGAGGAAGCAGCCAATCAAATATTTTAAATTGTTCATGTGATTCTGTTCTCAGGGCTGGAAAATTCCACAACACAACACAGCAGTGAAGAGGGGAATAGGACTATGACAATAATAAAAATATATAGAGAGAATAAAGTCACATTATTTCAAGAATCAAGTTATGATGCATAAGTTTAACAGACATTATTACAAGTTCTAACTGTAAGTCAGACATTCTTATAGTATCAGGATTTAAATCATAATATTAGGATATTAAAATTGCATCTGTTTTTACATCATTTAAAACAAGATATAATTCCTTATTAAGAAGAGACTAATAAACATTTTTTGCTCCCGATACTCATTCTGACAGCAGGCCGTTGCCGATACTGTACTGATAGCCTGTTTTTTTTTTTTTTTCAAAGAGTCATACAAAACTCAAGCAAACAAAAACTTGGGTGAGAAAGAAAAAAAGACTATATTCAGCGTTAATATTTTCATCTAACCAACATTATGCTGTCACCTCGCTCCTGCAAATTCAAAATGCATCCTTGATTATTCTGCTGGAGAGAGTTTTGTTTTTAATATGGAGAACAAAGGTGCTCATGGGAGACTAAAGACTCATCTGCATTGCCAAGAAGACATTACAGGAGAGTTGGAGACAGACAACATCGTGGGCCCACCCGGTTGGGGGTACCTGGAGACTCTTTTTGAAGTGGTAATCTGCTAGCACCGAGAGGAGGGATGCCGAATTGATATGTCTTTTGACAATGACTGTCATTGTAGTTGCCCTGAGGAGTGTAACGAGTGGGAGAAACATGTTGAAACAGACAGAAAAAAGAGCCATCATCACAGGAAATAGCTTTTGATCACCTGACTTGTCTCACTGAGGTTACAATAGTCCTCATGAATTTTCTTCGGAGAGTTTGAATTTCAACATTATTGGTAATGTGCAGTTAAATTTGAGATACACAAGCATTTTTAGTATTAATGCTTAGAGCTTTGACATGTCAGCCATGTTAGGGCTCTGCTACTTTGTGGCAAGCTCTGATAATATTTCTTTGTAGACATTGCTTTACAATCCTGATTAGATTTGCTATTGTTTGGGGAGCCTGGGATAACATTGCTTCAGGTGATTGTTTTTGAACCAGAAACAAAATTAAACATTCCTTGTTGTTTTATTTTGTAGCGTTTATTCTCATCGCACAAAATTCCTGTTAATGTTGTATTGTCATTGGAAAACAATTTGCTTGTGTACGCAGGTGGCCAGAGGTCAACGTTCCCAAACTATTTTTTTTTTGTTCATTAAGGAAGTTGACAGGCTAATTAATAATACAAATGGAAGAAGAGGATGAATTTAAGAACAAATAAAATATTAACAATGACCTCACTTGCTTCATTCTTATTTATTCAATCAATTGTCAGGGTGGGCTGGAGACGATCTCTTGGGGCCAGATTTGGCCCCCGAGCCGCCACTTTGACACGTGCTCTAGACTGAGTGAGAATCGAAGTCAGGTGAAAGAACCACAGCACCGATGGGTGGCTGATTCATTTTCGTTATTTTTTTCTTTTTAATCTGTGTTTAAAATTGCAGAGCTCAGCATCAAATTAACCATCTGCTTGGTTCTATACACAATGCACACAATCATACACGCTTTTAGCCCCAGGAATCTCGGCATCCTCTTGAAAAAGCCAGAAAATGCTGTGGTAAAGCCCCTCAAATGAGGTCAGGCGGGTTCTTGTAACATTATGGCCTTATTGATCACCAACTGCTAAATATACAATGAACATTGAGGAAGGTATAAAGAGAAAGAACTAGGTACGTGCGGAATAAAATATTCTAAAAAGACAAACTTTATTAAGCTACGACAAACTTGCGACCCTGAAAAATGCAGTTAACATCATGGGTTGTCGGTCAGGAATTTCAATAAAACTTTAAGCCATACTCATCTGCTCCAACAAATTCATCAAGCATGAAACTCAGGAAATAGACCATACAAATATACAGAACATTTTTGGATGAACTTTATACCCCCATTTTTGTTTCTTTGTAAAATCAGTAACAAAAAATCATGCTGCAGGGGATGACATTCTTATCATCTAGGACTAATAATATTTGAAAACATTGAAAGGCCATTCACATCATATGTGTGAGTATATATGTTCATCTACTATATTGTATAGAATGATGACCAGTAGTAGTGTGTCCATTTTTAACCTTACATTGGATCAAAGTAGCGTATTGCTGTACTGTGTGAAACATGTAATTTTCAATAGCATATGTTGGTAAGTTTTCAGTTTCACAGCAGCATTATACTGAAGTCAAATTATTACATAAAACATAAGATTGGCACATATCAACCAAAAACAGTTTAGTGCCATAAGACGGTTCCCTAAGTCTGTTTCACTGTAGCTGAGGGGATAAACTCCAATCCCATCAATGTGTCAACTGCAAGCTACCTCGACAAGCCTTTGAAGTGAAGTAAGTGATCTTACTCTACCGCTGATGAACAGCTAAGCTTTCATGTCTCGTTTTGACTGAGTAAGTAAGGTACGTTTGCTTCTTTTTGCAAAAGTCAAATTCACCAAAAGTACTTTGAGAAATATGCAAAACACATCATGTTAACATGCGGCCTATTGAATAGCAACATTCATCATGGAACGACATGGAAATGTGACCATATTTTGCAATATATTGTCATTTTCCAGATAATAAGTAAATACGAGCAAGAGGAGAGTACATGTTGAACATGAGCTGTAAAAGCTAGAGCTCATATTTTATCAGATAGCATCCGTACATAGGTCAAACATGCAAGCCAAACACATTCCTGCTCATGAGACCTCGAGAAGCACAAAGGACATGAAGCAGTGTTGTGCCGTCGTGTAAATATTTAATCTAATTTTGCATGCAAGTGTTTGCCAACCTCATTATCATCTTGAATCTTATGACAATCCACAAACTGTATTAATCTGAGTTTTTGTATGTATTAGGTTTAGCTTTAGTAAAAGTAAATATTTGAACTTTGCACTTTGTCTATCAGTTATAATCAGCTAGAAATTGTTAAATTAAACTTTATATTGAGATGGGTCAACCTCTACCACCATGGCATAAATTCATAGTGAGCACAGTTTTTCCTGCTTGCTTTGGCTTTGACATGTCGTGGCATTGATGTGCATCCCACACCAGCACAGCCCGAGAGACAGTGTCGAGAGACCTTGAAAAGTTTGGAGGCCTGTCTACTACTCTCCGGGGAAACGAAAAACCCTGAACTGATAAGAAAGTGTGCCAACAGAAATAACAAGTTGTTCTTCTTCCAAGGTTTACCTCTGACGTGGACGCCATGTGCAAGATAGTTGCAACTATGACAATAGACAATAGACAATCTTTGTTTTTTTTTTTCTCACCACAGATGTATCTGTGTCTTGAAACTAAGGGAGGGTTAATGCTGACTAAGCAAGTTTTTTGCTCAAGCATCTTCAAGGTCCCAGAGGAGGGATAAATGCCCAACAGGCTGTGAAGCCCCACTAGACTCACCCGGCACTCTCCTAGGTAAGTTCTCTTCATACTTCAGAGATTCTAGGATGCTTTAAAAAAAAAGACAAGTCTGATTTTAATTGTATCTACCTTGCCTTTTGTCAGAGAAAGAATATTCTAACAGCTTTGTCTATTATTTTCTTTTTTTCCTTTCAGTGGCTAGCAAGCTGGAGCAGCTCTGGGAGGTTGTTGCACTCGCTTTTCCTTTTTCCTATGCATATACCTCTTTGAGAAATTGCTTTAAAGAGGCATAGGGCATGGGAAAATGGGGCTGCAGAGGTATTCCACTCTTCTTCTCGTCATGACAGCTGGAATCTAGGTTTACACATGGTTGTGGAACAATCATGTTTTATGTAATGTACACGTGTGAAGTTTGTGATGGTGCTCATTGATTCAATTTTCATAGATTGTGAGACTTTTGATTGGATGTTAGCAAGTAGCTGGCGTGTCAATGCATGTTTTCCCAATTATGTATACTACATTTTTTTTTTGCAGTTTCTAATAAAATTCCCAAACATCAGAGCAATTGCGTCTTTCATTTTTTTTTTTAAGTATTGATATTTTATATGGTGGATCAGCTAAATTCAAGATTACTAACTTACTAGTACTGTATACCATAGTAAATTAAAATTAAATTACACATTTTCATAACTGTTGAATACTTATGTGACAAAGTATTGTTTGATAAAATGCTTTGTTTTATATGAAAACAAGATTGTCACAATGCAACAATGCACTACTAAATATACACTTTGAAATAGTCCTTTGAGTATATTGAGCTTTTTATCAGAATTTTTATTTTGGTGAATTGTAGTATAAGTTTTATAAGTTTAAAATGCATATTAAACCCCCAAAAATCAAATGAGAAGTATTTCATAATAAAACTATATGATATATTGGATTTCTTATATTTTTGGTTTAAAACTGGTTCAGTATAAATAATTATGAAGACTTTACCTTGTTCAGCTTCAAGTTTCACACAAAGAATGAATTTAATGAAATACAAATGCTTTCATGAACAAATGGTACTCTGTATTACATTCATATTTAAAATAATGTACATCCATCATAGAGAGGAGGCAATATAATTTATTAATCACATAATTATACATTATTATCTACATTTCAACTGTCTATGTATTGCCCATGTTTTTTTAACACAAACGTAAATTATTTATTGCTCCCACAAAGTTATATGTACAAAGAAAAATATACGTTCACAACTGTAGAACTTCATCATCTCCCATTGACTATCATTGAATTCCTCAAAATACTATACTATTAATGATTACTGTAACTGCACCGAAACACAGAATCATTCTTATTTTTTGGTCTAAATCTGAAATTTCTCTATCTACACTACAGAAATCCTTTCTTTTCCTGCTTTCGTAAAGTATCTTAATTCTATCACAGTGATAATCAGATGAGAGGCAAGGGACAGTTTGGGGACTTGTCTCACATAACTTGCATTTAAACTTTGTTCACCATGTGACACCCAGTTTTGGCTCCAGTCTGTCTGCTGCCATCCAGCTGCAACAGTTAGCACCTCCTCACCTTCAACACACCTGATTGAAAAGGATCAGGGAGTATGTAGCTCATTGTCATTCCACTTACTATGGCTTTCCCCCCTTACAAAACAGCATTTATTGATGCTGGTGTGGCCATTAGATCTGTGAACAAGCCCAGCTGCTGGGATAGACGAAAACAGGCTTCAGGCTTATTGAACTGATAGATAGTAAAAATATATGACTTTTTGTAATAACCAACAAACTCTAAATATATACTATTTTAATGTTTTAATTTGATAGTACATTGTGGATGAGGTCAGATGATGACCTGCACTGACACTCACTCAACCAGCAGGTTGCAGCGTTTCCCATGTGGTATCCTATATTCAAACAGTGAGTACTTGACGGGAAACTTTATGACAGGGTGACTCAATCAGTCACCCATTTAGCTAGTGCTGCTTAATGACTTGAAACGTGAGGCAATACACACCTTTGTCAGACATGAGGGCGCCTTCCTTGAGTGGCTTTCATCTATGTGTGAATTGTTCGACGGAGGAGACAAAAGACCTCAATGGATATCAATGATGTGGCACTTACTTCTGCTTTGATGTATCGTTGAAGATGTAAATGACCCAGAAGCAAGGAGCCACCATGCCACCAGACGCCAAATGAAAATATTTGCCTGCAGCAACCAGAGGAAGTACCTTCTGATTGGATCAAAAATAACAGCCTTATACTGTAACAATGTTGTTTTAAATAACATTTTCTTGGTGTTGGAATTTTCTAAAATAAAATAACAATCTACGTAACATTACCATTGTGCTGAACTGAGAAAACACGTCCTCTCAATGTTGTCAAAGAGCATTTTCCAAAAAAATACAATGTCTTCAGAAATTGCAAGCATTATAGAGCATTAAGATGAGAAATCGACATTCTCGATATTGATTTCTTTCGTCTAAATAATTGATTAAGTACAAAACAGTTTCCTTGTTTTTGATTGTATTAGTACATAAACACTGTATAGTCACGAATACATATATTATTTGACAAATGTCAAAAGATTAGTCAATAGAACGCACCGCTGTTTCTAGGAACTGTCCTCAAGTGACGTGGTGCTGAAACTTTGGAGCGTCTTTCCTGGTGAATCTATTGAAGAGGGACACACTTCGATTTGCATATGCAAAGGTTTCGGATAGAAACTTGATGGTTATAAATGAGTTTAAAGGAGAGCTTATGGCTTTTTTTTTTCTTGTAGACTAACTGGCGTCAGCAAGTCTGCAGCTATCACGGAGTAATGTGATTGAATGCAAGTAGACAAGGCAAGCACTAACGTGTCATCTCCTGAGCAAGTTTATTGCATCGGAAACCAACAACCCCTGCATGTTGTACGAATTCAAATGTCTATTCTAATAAAAAAAACAATTCAAACATTTATTTTTTATGTAAGTATAATAAGTACCTAAGTATTATATTCGGTATTTATCCTTGATTAATTTTTGTCGACTTTATCAGTGACGTTTTATGCAGGTTTGACTTGTTTTGGGCGAATCACTCTTTTAAATTGTATTCATTGTACATGAAATAGTCAATCTTATTCATCTTATTTTTTTGTAAAGTGACTTCAAATATGTGCTACTTTTCAAATATTTTATGGAACACATTGAGCTTCTTAAGCTTCAGAAATCACAAAACACAATATAAGTTTGACTTCGAGACTTCAACCAGAGATTAAAATTAGTATCATACAAAAACTCAGACTCTCAGGAGCCATGCCGGAGGGCCCCTGTGGTACTTGTAAACTCATCAATGCCCGGCTTAATTACAACTATTTGTTGACCATGATCTGCCCCATTAGGTGGCGTTTGAAATGCAAACTGGGAGCTGGGGTGAGGGTGGGGGTGCGTGTGCTTGCATTTGGGTGCCTGGAAAAGCTTCGTGGGCGTGAAAGTGTAGGCATTTCGTTCCTGTTTGTGTTCATGCATGCATACATTCTTAAAACATTCTGACAACTGTTTTATTCTTATTGTTGGAATTGAAATAGTGATAAATGGGATTCATCTCTTCACAATAACAACAGCCAGCACACACACACACACACACACACACACACACACACACACACACACACACACACACACACGCACACACACACGCGCGCGCGCGTACACAAGCCCATTCTTTGTACTTCCCACAAAACGAGCAGTAACAGTTGCATTAAAAAGATAAACTTTATTCAGCTGATAAATAAAATTTAGTTTTGGCTTTATATACAATTCTTGCATCAAATAAAACGAATCAAAGAAAGACTCGAAAGCAGCTCCAAATTGCACTTCTTATTAAGTGTTCGAGTGAGAAGTCTCCTTTTTAATACATCTCTCAGTAGAAATGTGGGTTGGGGAGCAACACAGGGCGAGGGGCCATCTGCTGCATGGGTACGGGGTAAAAAGCTGCTCCAGCTGGGGGGTAGTGAGCCTGTTGTCCGGCCATGGCGTGGTATTGAATAGGGTGGAGATGTTGGAACATGACCGGTTGCACTTGGGGCGTGAGGTCCTGCACTTCCCTTTTGAGCTTCATTCTCCGGTTCTGGAACCAAGTCCTGACCTGAATGAATACATAATAGATTAATGTCTAAAGCTAAATAAAAGTGCAAGTAATTCCATCCAAAGAACGTTTGGGGTCGTGCTTTTACCTGAGTTTCAGTGAGTCCCAATTTGCGCGCAGTCTTCACTCTCTCACCAGCATCCAAATACTTGTGCTTGTCGAATATCTTCACCAGTTTGCTGATTTGCTCGGGGGTGAATTTGGTGCGCACCCTTCGCAGCTGGGAGCACTCTTTCTCCGCTTCACTGGTCTCACCCACAGAAAGGCACTCCGAGGAAGCTGCTTCACTATCGTAGCCAGAAGAGTAGCCACTCGTTTCTGAAACTGCATTTAATTCCATTTTAACTTCTGTAAATTCATTGCTTTAACAATAACAAACGTCAAATCGAGGTGCATCACTTGTAGACGTCCAATCCATTTGAACATGGAGAGATGTGCAGAATTTACTGCCGATCAAATGGATCGGACGTCTAACGCTGTCAATGGCAGACGCCGATTAAAAAGGCAGTGGAATACTTACTCGGTGACGATCTGCCTGTTAAATGCGATGGCGATGTCTCCGTCGCTTTAAATGATTTTGCTTTGGGCTGCACGTAAGTCTTGCCATAAGCGGGTGGGCTGGGCTGCACCATGCACGGGATATGCGGCCTGCAGGCGGGCACACCCTCTTTATCCTCCGGCCGGTCATCATGGTGGCTCCGGGCCAGCCAGTCCACGGAAAAGTACTTCACCATGTTCCCTGGCTTGTTGTGTTTTGTCGTGTCCGTGTAAGTGACAGCGGAAGAAGAATGCGGTGGATCAGGAGGGGAGCGCACTTTATAAGAAGTGGCTCGACGCCATCATTTGCATATGTAGAAAGGCTTGTTAACGCCCGATCGATCCACATGATTGGAGGTTAATGGCTCGTTATTGAAGTCTTTACATATCCTGTGAGTGTGTGAAGACCTGGCGCCTTTGAGTCTGTTAAAAGGACCCCCCCAGCCCATCCCACCCCACCCGGATCATACATTTGTCTGAGACGGACTGAAACTGTGGGTTCCTGCAGGAAAAGTTGTCAGGATTTAATAATAAGTCCAAAATAGATTTTTTTACATCGTGTTTGAAAAAAAAACACGCTAACTCCACACAAGAATGCAACCTCGAAATGTGCTTCTGCTCAATTTACGCTCTCATTACAAGGTTTAACATTGTTCATCATGTTATCATGTTTAGACTTTGCCACAGACCAGTGGGACCTAATAGATAAAAAAAAACATATACTACAGGTCTAGCCAATGAGTTCTATTAAATATAGGCATCATAACAAAGCATGTTTGTTAGTAGTTAGGTGAGTAATGATGCATTTTCTAAATATCTGCTCCAACCGGTTCATTGCATCAGCTTCATCCATGCACGTTTAGCAGCACATTGGCCGTTTTGCATGGCGTTCCTGTATTGACATGTCTCCGATACCCTGTTGCGCATCGGCGCCAGCGATCCAACAGCCCACTTTCGGCCGAGTCTATTCAAATGTCGTGCATCAAAGGAATTACAGTAGCAACACAATTACTCTTCAATGTCGAGCCATTCAAATGGAAATATAGCGAAACGAGACGAGGGGCAAGAAAGCCCGGATTGGACGCAATAACCAGAATGATCGCATTACATCAATTGAATATCAATGTTTTTCATAGATCCCGAATAATTAGTCTGATGGATTACTCCTAACAATATAGGACTGGTTTTGAGATCGTGCATGAGAATGAGAGGTCGTTTCTTGTTCCAGTCCAAGAACAATGCCACGACTTTAAGTGACCGTTATTTTTATGACAATGCAGATAAGAAAGAAGCCGACTCTGGTCTCGTTCCTTATCAATCCAGTGTCTCCGAGGAGCCAGAGTCCCCTCGAGCAATTTGAGGCTATTTATCTGGAAAGCTTTGAAGATGCTCCTTGATTTTGTTAGATAGGAAAATAAAGAGCGCCCGTGATGTCGCCTTCACGCTGTGCCTATTTCCTAAAAGCTGACTGACAGACAGGCTCCCACCTCTGTCTGCTTGTCTGATAACCCACCGAGAACGTTACCCCTTTGTATTTTAATGTACCCCATCTATTGCATGCAATATTGGCTCCATTACAATGTAAAAGTTGCCTTTGTCACCATTAACAAATTGCTGTAACATATTAAATGTAATTTCATTTATTTTATGTGCATGGTGTTATGCTGTTTTAATGTCCATTTGTATTTGGAATTAATTCTTTTTTTCTGCAGTTTGCAGCCACACCAACATTGAACGTTGATTTACCTGGATAAATGAATGAATGCATAACTACATTTGAATCCATGGACATAAGCCACTTTCCACCATCTCCTCAAACAGGGCACTCCCCTCCCATTTTAAAAATATCACATTAGATTTTATTAATTGGGCAACACACAAAAAACAAGTCACCTTGCTACAATGCACCACCCGTTCTTCAACCTTTAATCTCACAACTGTCAAGCAATGTTCTGACCAGTCATGCACTAGGGCCACCTACTTTTTAAATATGCATGATGCTATCTTTAAACATCTTGAAAACAAAAACGTTTACATTTCAAAAGTAGAACAAATTGTGACTGTCCACACAATGAAATGTTTTTATTCTGCATCTAAAGAGAATGTGGCTGAAACTGTTTGTTGCCATGGTAAGAAGCAACAAATGTCGTGGTTCAGTTATGGGTCGCTGAATGACGCCTTGAGGCGGGAACAGGTTAGGACTCACTGGAAGGAGGCTTTAACCTTTTTCAGGGTGTCCTGAACCCTTCTTGTTTCACGCTCCATTGACTGCTGAGATTCCGCATCAATGGCAGCATCATGAAAGTGAATGTCAGAATTGCCGAGCTGGCTGATGCGATGGCGAAGGTAGACCTGCAATTTCCAGTCTGGGATGTAGTTGAAAATGACCTCCTGCAAGGCGTGGACTTGACTCACCACTTTAGCTATGCTCCTTTTATACCCCATGTAACAATGAGAAATGGGATGGGAAAATAAAAAAGGAAAATATGTAAAACATTAATAGTACTTTATGAGATTTTCTAAAACTAGCACTATTTCTTCTGTGACCTAATTTGAAGACAACATGGAGGAGGCTGGTTTCAGTCCAACCAGCTGTAGCGCTGCTTGTCTCTGCTAGCCCTTTTGCCCTGAGCATCTGTGTATAGCCATCGGCTGTGAAGCATCTGGACCGCAACCTCTTTTCCAATCAAACCCTCCTCTCGCGGGTGCCATCTGCTACAGCAGTGGCCACCTCTTAATTCAACAGCTGCCTCATTCCTATCCAACTGCCCCTCGCTGTGACTCAGCATCTGGCCAGTTCGGCTGGCGAGAAGGAAAGGGAAAAAAAAAAAAACAAGTGGGCCAACTCAGCCATCGATGCATAGACGAATTGGGGATGGATATTTTGTATATATTGCTCAAGAAGAATGTGTACTACCTGTGGTACTACTTTAACCTTTGTGGAAATAGGATATGATTATACAAAAATGGATTTTTATAACAAATTGACCCCATGTGACGACCCTGTGCCTCTGTCAAACGTCCATCCATTCAACATTGACACTTGCTATAGTCTTCTGATATATAACCTAGAGAGCTAAGGGTCAAATGAAAACTAACTACACCTGAAACTGATGGTTGCTCAACCATGCATGAAATGTCATCATACCTAAGTTTGGTCCACTTGACAGCTCCGCTCGTGATGGTGAAGGCTCCAATTTCCCGCTGTTGCACATGCATGGCTAGGATTTGTGCTGAAGGCAGGGTGGGCTTTCTCCTCTTGTGTTCTTCCGTGATAAGACAACAGTCATCACTTTTCAGGAACACCTGAGGAAAGAAGTTAATCCCAAACATAGTATGTGTTTGGCCCTGAAATGAAGTGGGAACCTTTCCAGCAAAATAGCGAGGGACAGAACCAGATAATACAATTGAGACACATTTCCCAGTTTGACAAAACGTGGCCAGAAAAGCCGTCAGCACAATGGAGTGTAAAGGCAGTCACCTGCACAGCTCGTAGTTCCTGCAGTGCTTCAAGCATCTTACAAGGCAGATGTTTCCATGCCTGTAGTAGGCAAAAATAAATACATTTTTGGTGTTCATTTTCATTTAAATATCATGTTTTGACTCATACACAATTAGTGCATTTACAATTGCAATTAATTAAAATATATGTTAATATTGTGGACTTAAGAGTTTAAGACATTTAAAGGTTATGTTCCTATTTTGTTAATTACCATAATTAAATATAAAAAACATGTAGTATAATTTATAGCAAGGCGCCCTTACTGGTAATTTCCTGACGATTATATTCTCTAGTCCTCCTAAAACATGCATGGCTGTAGCAAAATCTCTGGATTCATAGCAATGCTTCCCAATGCATATAAATTTGATCAACAGGGAAACTTGGTCCTGAATGAAAGGTAATGGGAAGAAACAGATTGCTCAGGTCACAGTCTTTGTCACATAGACAAAAGCACTTCAGTGCACACACACTATTTCAGCCTAAAGGCAAAGTGTCTATAGGATGACCAAGTGTAGACTGCAACTCACCTTGACTGATTCACAAACCAATATTTCACTAGAGATCCATTTTATAACGCTGTCAGAGTAACCAATTAGCTGCTGCAGGTATGACCGTGATGGTGTCCCATCATGTGGCAGACTGATGCTCTCTCCTGATTGAATTTGCTGAGACCCAGTGCTTGAACTGCTGTTGGACAGAGAAATATAGGGGAAATAATTACTCCAAACCTGAATTTTAATGGATTTAAGGTTAAAAACTAAACAAAAGAAACCACACCTATGAAAATAATCTAGATTTTCAATTCATGGACAGCAATAAAATTGAAATGAATGTTTTCATTTTTATTATAGAAGTATAAGGAGATTTAAATAAAACATAATTATAATAATAAAAAAAAATATTTATATAGAAATATAATATTGTACCGAAGCATGAAGGCTTACTTGTTTTTCCTTGAGGGCTTGTCTGTGATGCCTTGAATTCTGGAATTGAGGAAATGGACCGGATGGCATCGGTGGAAAATATCCTGCATTTTAACATTGACATTAATGATACAATCACGGTGAAGCGTTTCCCCCTAGTGCTCAAGTAGAACAACTGCGCCGCCCAAAAGAAACATTAAAAAAACACATACAAAAAAGTTTTGCACCTGTTGTAGAAGTGTAAGTTGCTGGGCTACATTCAGAGCACTGCAATTTTTCTGGCTGAAGGACTTGTGAACATCGCAGTTGTAAGGATCGGCTCCTGCGGAGACGTAGCAAGGCAGGGGCAGAGCTGCAAAGATGGAGAAATTCTTCTCTTTTGGCGGAGATGCTGAAGGCTGTACGCCTGTTGACATTTTCCACTAAGAAGACAGTTAGAGAAAAATGGACGTTCTTAACAACTTTGAAATGACAAAAATTTGTCGGTTAATGCGGTCAGAACAAAAAAAAAAAAGAATCATTGTTCCGGACTGCCAGCGTGATAAAACTAAATTTTCTCTTAAAAAATAAATGGATTTGGGGATAGGGATGAAAAGAGGACATTGATTCTAATGAGTCACCTTCCTCATGTGATCCACAGTTCCAGGGTATTCTACTTCACATTGGATTTGATTCCCATTTCTTAAGCTAAAAATTGGACTTGGTGGACTTAAAAGAGCAGTGAGAAGGACTTGCCCTCGACTGTCCACAGGAATGACCTGGGAGGAGAAAAATGAAAGAAAAAAAACTGGTAAAATGTATTATTTAGCACTATTTCAAAACACATTTTATGTCCGTTGGATTGATTTCCAGGCAAATTAGAATGTATTGTGTATGCAAAAAATATTTTCAATGCCTTAAATTAGAGTGGATATAAAAACATGGACACTGGAAGATAGAAAATGACATTTTGTCAAAATATTGTAGTTTGCTATGAATGTATGTTTGATGTGCACTTACATCATTACGAAGGAAGTTCTCTAAAACATCTGCAACATTCGACTTTGGCGTGAAATCAACAATTTTACAATCCATAATCCACATGTACAGCAAGTCCAAACTGCGATGAAAGATGTTAGCACTATTTTCAGATTTATCTGGACCCTCTCTGTAATAAAATAAGAAAAATATATATACGTATAAATGATTATCATATGTCATTGAAGCTCAATCATCTTGATTGGGAATTCTTATTATACCTCACGGCCCTGGAGAATGTCTCCATAATAAACTGCAATAACTGCTCAGGAGTGCAGAAAAAGCGATACGTATACAGGAACTGCTGAATGTACCCCTCTGATGCAGCATTTCTGTGTAAATAGAAAATGTTGCATGACCCAAAGACTAACAAAAGTTATTGTTTCCTTATTTCTTAACTTAGTAATTACTGCACTACGTATTTAGTTATTTGGTCAAATGGGTGAGAAAATGCAAGCACAGTGAAAAGTATGTATATATATATAGAAAATTACTTTGCATAAAGGTAAGCCAGAAGACCTAGAGGAGTGCCAGCATGCAGATTTTCTTTTCCTTTGTGAGTTGTAAAGCTTAAGATGCACATTTCTTCAGAGCTTTGGACAAAAGGACACAAAGAGCCAGGCAGTATTGATGTGTCCAAGCCCCACTGATCCACGCTTTGTGTCTGTAGCAAAACATAAAATCATTTGTATGGACACAATAAATTAAAGTTGCAGTACGGCGTACTACTAATGTACTTCACCTCAAGGTACTTCTTAACATGACTCAAAAACATTACTTTGGATCTCAGTTCTTCAAGTTCAGCCCTGAGTTTGGATAGCATTCCTTTGTTGTCAAAATCTTTAGAAAAAAAACATTTTGTATTCATTTAAATATTGTTATTGAAAATGTGTTTAATCATAATTTTAGCATTACAGTGTATATAATAAAAACAAACCTTGATTCTTTCTCTCTTGCTGAATTAGTTTCTGGTGGAAATTTCTCATTTTCTTAAGATTCCTTGTTTCAATGATCAGCTGCTGCTGTAATTCCTGTTCAAAAGAAACTACACTCAGTGAATCTTTGATTCATTTTTAATTTATGAAGAAACCTTTGGCCTCTTTTTTCCCCCCACAGCCATTTAATTCTATCTTTTTTTACAGCAAGCAACAAATTTCAACAGATCCTTTGAAGTCAACAGTGAAAAGAATGCTACTGACTGACTTAAGATGGGTTATTGGTGTCTATTCTAAGCTTTCATAAGTGGGTCACCAGTGTTTGCAAATAAAAAGACAATTTGTCCATTTTCATGTGCAAATGATAATCAAAACTTTTGCCAAAGGTCAAATTCAACTATTAAATGTTCCAATCCAGGTTCCAGATTATTTTACAAGTCCCCAATAAGATCTCTCCCTATTTACCCCAAAGCCTGACAGTGTGTGATTGGATTCAGTTTGAGGTTTAACACGTTCATCATGCACAAATGATTACTTTTATTCTTCAGCCCACCCCCAAAAAGGCACTCTTTTAATCAACATTCAATCGGCCCTCCCTGTAAAAATGGATTAGACATAAGCACTGTCAATGGCACTGAAAGTTGACCATTTAAAATCAATCCTCCTAGTATAAATGAACTGAGTGTCTTCACTATCAATAGCATGTAATGTGTGAAATACTATGAAAAACAAATTTGCTTCAGGCCGTTACCAATGTTTTTTTCCATAAATTTAGTTTTACATGTCATTATATTAATCTAAACATTGATTTATAAATTTATAAAAATACATAAATATATAATAAAGATGAATAAATACAATAATAACTGCTAATGATATTTTAATATTTTTCTTGATCATAAATTGTTCATTGTCCTATGAAGGGAAAAAGGTCCTATAAGTCCAAAAACAGTCTTTTTTTAATTAACCAAAAATAGCTACTTTCCAAGTTCAACTTTGAAATAGCTGTCCATTATAGTGACCACTGTCCCTGAAAGGATTAAAGTCAAATCGGACTGCTATCTTCACTCACCTGTATTTTAACATCCAAGCATGGCAATCCTGAATACTGGCCAAGACTCAAGGCATACTGGAAGACCTCTGGGCTAAAAGAATCCTCTCCAAAAAAAGCCAAGTCCCAGGTGGGCCTGAAGTACAAGTCTGGTCCATCGGCTGTAGATCCCGATGAGATAATTTGCTCCGAAACTAGAGAATCTCGCTCCTCCATAACTTCTAGGCAGTCAGGACTCATCTGTTCAAAACAAATATCAGGCAATTGTTCCTTTGCTTTTGAATGGCATTCCGCTTTAGGGTGGCTTTCATCGTTGGCCCTAGCTAAGTGGTCTCCTTCCTGAGTGAGCCTTGCATCTGAAGCATCCATGTCTATGTCATCCCAGAGAAGGAGTGTGCCAAGATCGGCAAGAGAGGAGAAACAAAGACAGCTGACTGAATCACATGGGCAGTGAAAAAAATGGGTTATAGAAAAGCAAAACAGTCTACTTTGTACTGGAGTGGGGTCATTAGTATTTGTACTGCACAATAAATGTAGTGTGAAACTCATGCCCCTAAAGATAATTGTGCTGAATTCACCATACATTTTTCTCCTTTTAAAGTCTGTTATTAACCAATACTATTGACCCACTTATTTTAGAAATGAGTGCCACAGATTGAAATGTCAGTTTGGAAGCATCCTTAACAATTGAATTTTTGTTTTTTTCCAAGCATGTCTAAACGTAAAAGTCCTGAATTTCCAGAAAATCCATCCAGAACACAGCCTCAATTCATGTGACTTTCGTCAGCAACAGAAGTGTAAACCGCAAGGACCACAGGGAGCTTTGGAGCCAATATCTTTCTTTCATGAATTGTGAATAGAAAAAAAATGAAGGTAATATTCTTGAAGTCTTACATTTTTTAAGGGGATTCCTGATGCAATCAATACAGCTACGGCACGTAAAAAAAACTGAATTTCCGGCTACGTTGACCCACCTGGCCTCCGTCTTTCTACCCTCCCTTAATAAATATTGACTTCATATGAAAGTAGGAAAATAAATGAAAATCTTCTGCATGAACAGACTTCATTTTCAGAGCATCTCTTTTGATCCAAATGCATATATATATTTATATAAATGCAAAAAGACATGAAATTAATTATTCTCTTTCATTCACGTTTCCTTTCAGCCACCCAAGTCCTTCCCGCTGAAAGGATTTGCACATCATTAACAGTGGAGAGTAGGTTCAACATATCTTCTCAATGTGTTTAGACACTGCTAAGCATTCAGTGAAACAAAACACGTTACCATGGGTAACGCTATTCATGAATAGTGCTTCCATTATGCACCCTTCACAATCATTTAAATGACATATATGCAAAATAATATGTGTATACACTTAAAGAGGGTTATTTCAATTAAGACAGCGCATTAATGCAACTGCCCAATATGCTCAAAATTTCACTCTATTGTAGGTAATCCAATCATTCTTTTATTTTATGAACCTCTTATCCTTGCAAGGGTCATGGGGGGTGCTGGAGCCTATCCCAGTTGATATCGGGCCGGCGGCGACATACCTTTTAAAAATTCAGCTCACTCGTTAATGGCATTTTCATTCCATTATCTCTTTTCACTTTCGGTTTGTCTGTGTCATGTGGACTCAAATCTTTAACCATGGATCTTGATACTGGCTGGAAAACAGTAGAATTGGTTAAAAACATATTATCATCACAGATAAAATGTGGCTAACAAACTTAACAAACTGAATTTACCGCATTAACTCTGCTGATTAGTTGGTTCCATACATTTGTAGCATTGGTCCCTTGACGTGTCAAGTAATCACAACAACTCTGAAATGTATGCATAACACTAATGTAGTTATTGAGACCTCCAGGAAAGGGAAAAAATTCTAGGAATTATTGCATGGCACAGAACAAATGAAGCAATCTATTTCTTTATAGATAGTTAACAATATGTCGTGGTAATGGCAAAATTGTTTGAATCCAGTTATTGTCCAAACGTTAAGTTCTTAGTGCAGTGATGTTAATTTACAAGGGATGATGAATCTTACTGATTTAGAAATGTTTTAAAAATGTTGCTTGTTTCAACCTGTTTAGCCATGGCAATGGAAGGTCTTTCCATGGGTGCGTACTTTGCCATCTCAAGCAGAAGTTGTTTCAGTTTATGAGGCATTACCAGCTTCTGATTGGGCAACAAAGGGAATTTAGCGGTTGTCCACAGGATAGCAGCCACCCCATAAACACAGGCCTAGACAGTCACAGACCAATGTAATCAGAAAAAAAACACTGGGCATTGAAGGGCATTTTTTTTAACCATACCTTCTCAGTTACAATTCCATGCTCTTGATATTCAGGAGAAAGATAAAATATATCTTGAGATTCTGCATGGAACACATTTATACAATGCTTAAAAACAACAAAAACAAAATATTATGCAAAGATATACAAAACAATGACAAAACAGTGCACCAGTGTTATTTTTGAAGCTCTTTTGTGCACTTTAAAGTCCTACTTAAAGCAAGAGGCATGGGGTAACTGCCAGAGGACTCACAGTGCATCAAAGATGAATAGTGAAGTCACCCTAGGTGGGACGCTGCCAACTGTCTTTCTTTTTCGATTTCTTTTTTTTTTCTTTCTACTTTAGCAGTGAGAAAAATAAAAAGTGATCTTACCAATGTTTTTAGGAGTCAAGAAAAGCATTTCACCTTGACAGCCAATGTATACAGTGTCCAGGGATAAGCATGCTATTGAAAATAAGATACAACAATGATAAGTTACTTCAAAATCAGTGTAAATGAAAATAAGCAGAACACATTTGCATTCTCCTTTTAAGAAAAATTAAACAAAAAATGGTCTTCAATCAGAAATTAACCTTTTGTAGGATAGTGGTGACTATATGTAGATGTATTCTCATCTCATGAGTGTCCAATCAGCCTAACAATGCATGTTTTTGGAATGTGGGAGAAAACTGGAGTACCCGGAGGAAACCCACACATGCCCGGGGAGGGGAGAACATGCAATCTTCTCACCAGTGGACGTGACCTGGATTTGAACCCAAGACCCCAGAGCTGTGAGGCTGACACGCTAACCACTCACTCCACCGGGCACCCACATATGTGAGAAGAAGAAATAAAAGCAACCACAATTTGTCAATGAAAGGATGAAGAAGTGTACCTGGAAAGTCAATATAAGTCTGTAAGGATGCCAGGCAGGTATAACAGAGAGCCCATAGCTCATTCACTGTCAGTCCTAGTTCACAATGCGCAAGTAATTCCCTTAGTGGGATCCACTGAAGGAAAGAGAAAGGGGGAACAAAAAGAATTGCTGACTTCATTATGTATATCCTTTTGATAACATACTGGAATTTCCTTATGCTACTCAATGTGAAATTGCATTATCCTCTGTAAACTCAATGGAAATATAACAAGTATATAGACAGTATCAGTACTACTCTGCACTGCAGACAAATTGTGATGTCATCTTAAAGATCCATTATCAAAATCTGTCAGATGTTGTGTAGTATACCAATAGAATTAAATGGCAAAAGGAAAGTCCAATGTAAGTATCCTCTAACATAAACATTTTATATAGAAAGCCAGGGAGAAATCAGAGTTCAACTAACCTCATGCTGAGATTCTTCATTGAGGAAAAGCATGCTTTTGGTCATGAAGTTCTTTGGCATGTAGAGTTTGTGGTCCTTTGATTTTTGTGCCCCGAGGGTGTCGTATTCCACATCCAAGTAGTTGTGGGAAGCAAATTTGCAGCATGAGGCTACATTCTGAGTCGTTTCCTTTAATGTATGTTCAAGATGTTCTTGGAAATGGCTTCTTTCATGCCATGATGGCTTGCTGGCCTCTTCATTTATTCTTCTTGATATTGAATAGTCAGAAACGGACAACACGTAATCATCTTCACTATGACATGGATAGGACTCACAGGACCCTCCTCGGTTGATTCTTTTGTATCGGCTGCACTGGACGGAATCGGAACACAAATGCTGATCTGCTTCAATCTCAGTAAGATCTGATATAGGTATACTCATATTTTCATGAAGCGGGGTGGGACAAGGTGGATTATTGGAGTTGGGGACGGAGCAGGAGCGGTTGAGTGCCCACTTTGCCGTGTTGAGTTTTTGCTGAGCTCTCATTCTTAGTGGAGACTTGTTGTAAGAACAGCAGTCCAGCTCGTGTGCTAAATCTGGGCGGCATCTGTCGGAAATTTCCTCATTCCAGAGCGAGGAATCCCAGCCAACGCACACCTGTAATATTCCAGATGCTATGATACGTTCAACAGAAAATTTCTAGAAGGCATTTTTTACAATGGTAAACTTTGACAACAATTAATCACTCAAAACCAAGATACAGTGACTTAAATGCTGTATATAGCCTTGGATTGTTAATTATTGTCAATGAAAATAGTGGCATATGATACTTAAATGGCTTGATCGGTAGCGGGAAGTACCAAGAAATCACTTGCTGCTGCAGAATATGCACTTTACAGATCTAGTTTTAAACTGCTGAGTAACCAACCTAAGATGGTCACCAGCTATGGACACTGCCTTAAACAACAGCAGGCTTCTCACTGTTCCCAACGTGATGACAAACGTGTTACGTCCTCCTACCGCTGTAAATTTTAATGAGTTTATCATCAGTAGACGACCAAACCATTGGAGGTGGGACCAAGCCATGTTAGCCATTCCTTTACATTTGGGTGAGCATGCATTTATCATTAAAAGATAATTATTAGAAAAAAACAACAATGGTATCGGTACACAGCTAGGTTTCGGAATAATTATCCAGAGATGAATTTTTTTTTGGTACAACACAAAATGGCCAACCTGCTGCCTGCGTACACCGTTGTCCTTCATAGAGGTTTTTGCGGATTGGTCTTTGTTAATATCATATGAAATCTGTCTTTTGGATTTAGGATGTTGCCACATTTCCTCACAGCTTTCTTGCTTATCTGGGAAGGAATGGGTCAAGTATGAAATCACAACAGAGATCAAATATTGACATAGCGAGGAGATTTGATGGAATGACCTTGGAAATTTGATATCGATTCAATGGAGAGCACACGCCGTCCAACAGAGGATAATTTACGGCACACAGCTGCGGATGAGGTGTGCTTCAGACGTGCTTGAGCCTGATATAGGATGTCCTAAAAGATGTAATGTTGAAAAACATGTAGTCTTATAAACTTGCAATTGTTTATGGTATACTATGAGAATGGAAATTTGTTACTTATTACCTTTATAAGTGGTCTATCCTCTGGTTTCTTTTCCTGCATTTTTTCTAATAGCGTGTAAATGACCTCTCCTAGCTCAACCTGTAATTCTGGTTCGATGACAAAATTCAGTGCCGCAGACAGAGTTGAACCCAGAGAGAAAACATGACCCTGGATTCCAACAAAAAGAAGGACTTACATGTATTATGGGTGTCATTTTCTTTAATAAATGCGATTTTCTGTACTGCACAACCTGTTTGCTAATATATTTTTTAATAAAATGGTTCATAGTACATGATATAAATGCATTTGTATTCTTATGATGAAACCCAAATTAAGTGTAAACAATGTCAACACGATCAATAATTAGTTGGCAAGGCCATTGAGGCACCCATTGTAAGTGTCATGTTAAAGGTTGTGAGTCCATAAAACGTGATTCCGATATTAAATGGGAATTTAACTGTCTCTGAGTCTGCTATGAAAACAATAATTCCATACCTCAAATGTACTGCCTGTGCTGTCAAACTCAGGAGGCACAAATAATCCTTCAGGATCATCTGAAAGCCAGAAACAGATACTATACTTAGCAATTGCTATAAGATCATTTGTAAAGACTGATGGGGGGTTAATTTGAGGATCAACAGATATATTGAAAAATAAAAAAACAGTGCTCCAAACCATGGCAGATGTCAAACAAGTGAATGGAACTGCGAAATGCAATTATAGCTTTAGAGTGAGCGTGTTGTTGCAAATGACACAGTAGTTGCGATCAATACGATTTTGTATTGCTGACATTTGGTTTTACACGATCAATAAAAGCGTGGGATTAGTGTGAATGCACAAATCACTGAAGGGATGCGATTGGTAGCATACTGTGCAGAATGAAGATTAGGGAAATACGTTGCAATTAAAAGGCCCTCATGAAGAATCACAAAAGAATAGTAGAGCATCAAGGAGGGAATAAAAAACCTTTAGCTGTTAATATTTCAAAAAAGAAATCATGAAATGAATGTAATTATGTTTACAATCTTAAATAGTTTGATGATCTTAAACTCGAAAGTACAGGAGTATTTTTCCGAAACTTTTTCATAAAAATGGTGTTCCCTTGCTGTTAACTCACCGCTAATCTGCTCCATAAAGCAAACATTTCCATGAGCATTGAAGGCCAGCGTGTCCGGAGTGATGCACAAGGTGTGGAAGAGGTGGGAGGGTCGAATACTCTGCAGAGCTAGAACACACTCAGCACACACTGCCCACACATCTTCTTCAGACAGACACCTGTCTTGCAGAGTCAGGATGTCTGCCAGAGACACATTCTCCTAGAGACAAACGTTCACAGAGTTAAGTATGTCCCCATAAGGAAATATTACCCTTTAAAAAAAAAGAATAGTCCCATATTATGTTTACAATTGGTGATTTTAAATGACTTTTCTTCTGTATTTTAGTAGCAGTTCTTCGTAGATAGATGATTGTCACCACTGCTCAATCTGATGATTCTTGAATGCACAAGTATGAGTATTTCTGTCCTACAAAATGCATTAGTATATTAAATTGTACTCAATAGTAAGGCCATTTGGCACAATGTTCATGACATCCTCCACACGGACGCCACACCACAAAGTGAGTTCTACACACCCACACAGTAAAGTGAGTCATTAAGTGGAAATGGCCCCAGTTTCCAATGGTATTGCATCCAAGTCAGCATCACCCAGACTAATGTCCCCTTCTGTTCTGTTGTCCCAATATTATTAGATGCTCTTTTGTACTTATAAAAGGTTTGCGTGTGGTAAGGAGCAAGAAAAGATCATCACAATTATTACATCTTTCATGATCTCAATATTAGTGCAATTTAATCATTCTTTTTCCCCCCACCATAATGTTGTTGTATGCAAATAGAAATGCATATTTCAATGCATGTTCAGCCATCACCAAATGTGATTTCAAAGCAGAATTGTTTGTTATGATGTAAGAATACTGTATTCCTGTGAGTTCTTACAGGATGATAAATGCTACTGTCTTTAAACCAGCAGCTGCAACTCTATAAATAGTCATTTTCACTTGGGAGCAATGCTCAGAAAAGTAAAAAAAATCCTATAGCATAAAGAATGTCCTACATATAGTGAGCTTTGTGACTAGTGGAGATTTTTCTTGGAGTAGTCATGGGTTTGTGTATGCGGTGGGACCGAGATGAGCAGTGAAAAAGGCTGCAGAACTCACAGATGGTGTGCAATTTTGCTATGAGAATGTGTTGGTGGGAGCTTTTGTGGACTTGACATGTAGGAGCTATCTTTGGCAACTCAGTAAGAAAGCATCAATCCAATCCATGAATATTTAGCTGTAAATATTAAACCCAGATTCAGGTTTTTACTAGCAGTTCCATCAAATCACTGTAGAAATTATAGAGGCTTTAAATCAGCTAAGGCCAACTTTCTTCTCATTAGAGTACACATGAATATGATGTGAGACTTACCGTAGTATTTATTAGAAAATGCAGATTAACAACAAAAAACAAATACCCGGGTGATAATATTGTTATCCCTGCTGAGCAATACAGTATTTGCTAGTTTCAGTACTGGCAAGATAAAATAATAATTATAATATTAATTGAAAATAAATAAACTGGTTCTGTGAGATTTGGTACTTACCAGCTTGTGATTGTTTCTTGAACTTGTATAATGACAAAAAAAAGGAATTCAATTTAATCAAATATGCACTGACATTTTTTTTTATAGTGATTTGTTGGAAGTTAGGAACAACTGGTTTTAATCTAACATACATTTGATTCAGTATATGCAAATCTTAAACAACAAACGTCTTTTTCTGCAAGAAAAAGAAAAAAAATACCTCATCTTCTAGTAAAGTAGGTAGGTGGTCCATTTCATTGTATGCGTCTCTCCACCAAGTGTCCATTGCAGCAATTTAGTTCGGTTGAGTGTTTATGCCTTAGAAAAGAGCCGCAAACCTTCTCAGCTTGTGGCACCCTGTTCCGTTCGGCTTTGGTCCAGATGTTACTGCCAAAGACATCCGTTAAAACCTGTAAGAAAGCTGCATTAGGCATGTATTACTGCAGTAGAGCAAACTTGCACTTGGGAGATTTGTTGCCCACGAAACAGGCTGGTTTGTTGTGTTAAGTAAGAATGCTTGTTCCCTTTGCAAAAGAGCAAGCACATATACAGCAGAATCACTTTTTGCGCTTTTACCATTTTTAGCCACTAGAGGGCAAACGTGTATAAAGAAATTCCAACATTTGCCATTTCAAAAGGTTAGTGTGGAATTAGATCATTCACTATTTCTTCATTATAGACAAAAGTGAACAGTTTACTGACATATACTATGCACAAACGCACAAATGCTTAAATTTCATCACATTAATTTTGGACAGGAGTCAATATTTTGTAGCCTTAATTTTGTATTTGTATGTGTTGCAATGGAAAATAATACCATTTTCTATACTAAAATACAGAATGCTATTCTATGCACTACTCTAGTATACATAAATTAAGATGCAATTATTTGATTGAACAATCCATTATTTAAACTAAATCAAATAGTAAGCAATAAAATAAAATATTTTTAAAATGCAAATAAAAAATACATGAGTCATAAAAACAAATAATTCAAAATCAAATCAAATAATTTTAAAGATAGATATTCCAAATGTGTTTGTTTTGTTTCATATAGACGGCTTTTGACGTCCAATCCTGGTCAACTGAGAAGAAAAATTGGAGATTATTTGATAGCTTCGAGCCCTTCCCAGTTGACATAGATTGGACGTCTATTACCGTCAATGCATTTGTTCAGTGTTCCACGTGGAGGCTACAGAAGTGTCACCCTATATACATTACAATGACATATCCCCAGCTGTTTTGCTTTCACCACTCTAGGAGGAGGTGGCGCACTTGGCTGTTGTGTTAACAGACGGTTATAGGCCCATATAATCCACTGGCTTGTTGCAACAAAACCATCACATGATTTTTTTTCTTCTCCTTTGCAGTTGTAAGAGGTTGCGTCACCATTGGGGAAAGCTATAAATAACAAAGATGGGCTGTGGGGGAGGGAATCATGGTGGATAATCGTCAAAGACTAACAACAGCACAGATTGGCAGCTATCATCTGTTTTTGAAGCCAGAATCGTCTTCCATTAAACAGTGGTGTAATATTTACTAAGTATTTGGTATGCATCACACCACAAATGATTTAATGCATGAAGAAATTTGACAGCACAGCAGGGGCCTTTGACTGAGAAGAAAACAAGTAGAGAGAATATTTACATCACACATTCAAATGTCGTGATTTGAGTTTTATGACAAAACAACTTACTGTGGATTAAGGATTAACAATTTCTTGAGTAAAACTGAAATATAATCGTTTTCCATTACATAATGCAATGAGTAAAAATCTTCTCAACCTCTTGGAATAGAGGAGAGCCTGCAGATGGAGGAGCAGAATTCAAAGCAATAGCTTCAGGTTCAATCATTGGGACGTACTGCACTTACAAAGAAGTAGGTGAGCGGACAAGTGGTGGTAAATCAGGCCACGGTAAGGGCGCTATTTTCATATCCAATGCAGGTCTACACTTATGCATTGTTTTTCCCATAGAGAAGACATGTTAGACATGGTGTTGGTAATAGAGTGATCAGTTGCAGAGACCAGTTAAACAATTTATAATACCTTACATTTGAGTGTCAGGATCAGAAAAAAATAAGCCTAGTCCACTTCTTCCTGTCATCTTTTCCTTTTTTATTTCACCACGTCACCTTTTGTCAGTCTTTATCCCTTATATGGCTCTTTCTAGCCCTCCAAAATCCACACCCTTTCTGTTTGAGTCAGGATTGTATTTTCAAGGACGTCATTATCATGACAAGCACACCTTTCTATCACAAGTCATTGTGGGGACGATGGTAGAAAAATGTATGGTGAAAAAAAGGGATAAAGGCATTTTTGCCTAAAAAGATTTTAAAATTCATACATGAATTGGCACAAAACGGAAACAATCCATTTGCCATTCTTCCTGGAAGAAGATTTTTTCATTTTCTGACAGTTAAAAACAAAAGAGCATCTGCACAAAGAGACTGGCCAAACTCCTCTGCAGTGCCTACATTGGTGCGTTAACGCCTCAGTGAAAGTAGAGCGCGAACGTGTATGAAGTACTGCTTGATATTCCACATCTGATTACTCACGCGTGCCCACAGGCGTAATACATTGTCTTCGGCTAACAACACAGCCACATTCTCACTTGGCCTCTCCTCACTCGCTCATATTAACTAGCTTGTTTCACACAGTGGTAAATCGAACTACTGTAAGTAACTGTATGAAAAAGAAAAAAATCAAAACACACAACAATAGACAAAACAAGTCTACACACTAAAAATGCACCTAATCACTGAGATGGAGAGATGAAAAATATAAATTTCTACTAATTAAATACTGTTGCTTTGGGGCCAATTAAGTCAAATTGGATACATTTCCATGATAATCTTTCACAAGAGACTGTGTAACCACGAATTGGTTTGAAATATCTACTGTGTACTAATTAAGGGACAACTCTGGCTTGCTGCCCAGATATCACTTGCAGCAAAGTATAAAAAAAATATTGACTGTGGCCTACACAAGAAGCTTAAAACCAGCCCACAGTTTGGTTTTGGTTCTTAGCTTTCCCACAAGATGGACCCAAAACACAAACAGCTCCTCTTCATTAATTGAGTTCTCAAAACCAAACAACAGGTTCATATCAAGGCATGGAAATGGGTAGCATTTCAGCATTTTGTTTTACATAAATAAACCTAAAATATAATCCAATGTGATGAATTTAGATTTCATGGTTGTGACAATTCTCAACATCAATTTTAAGAGGGAAAGTTGGCATTACATGATCATATTTCACTGTCATTGACAGCTATAATCCAATTTGACAGTGGGGCTGGCAGCAATCATCCAAAAACGGATTGGACATCTTCATTAATAGGTAAAAATGCATACAATTTAAAATCTCAGTCATTCATACACAATTCTGATCCCCTATTTAAGAAATGAAAATGTAAGGATTTCATTTCTTCGATTTTTGTTGTTGTTGAAAGTAGCACCTAGAGAGGAAACATTTGGACACCACTACTCTAGTCTAAATCAAATTTCTTTGAAATGTCACTGTTGCTATGTATTCCATGTAAAATATGATGCCCAGAAAAGGATTACAATGATCTGCGAGATGCATGGGCTGAAGGTTGTGGACGCTTATAGCAGCAACACGCATACAAGCACACAAGACTGAATCCAAGCCTGCGGCATTTAGAAATCATACCCTACGGCAGCTCTGTGGGAGATTTCTTTTGTCAACAGTGTAGCAAGAACGCAGAGACCTTTTGCCTTACGCGTATTTACCGCCACATATGAAAGAAGGCTGACTCACAAACACATTGTAAAGATACTCTGGCTAGTTACATGGTGAAAAAATACATTTATTGGAATCTGTGTCAATGTAGAAAAAAGTGAAAACTGGCTTTGGGTTTTGTCATTGTACCACTGGTCAGTTTCAAGCAGTTGCCAGGTGACCCAAAATGAAGTCGTCATGCTCATTTGGGTCAGCATACCTGCTGTTGCTGATAATAGAGAGGGTATTCTACAGTGGCACTATGACACCAAATACATTGAAACAAAACATTTAGCAAATACTGGCACATAAATGAACCAAGACCACTGTTTAGTTAAATAATGTGATTTGTCCTAGTAGTACCCATTCCAATGTCTTTTTTTATGTGAATGGTAATTTGTCCTACTATCGCCTTCCCTCTCTCAATAAACATGTATATAGGCCTATCCAAAATTTAGAATATCAAGTAAAAGTTGTTTTATTTGGTCAATTTAACATAAAATATGAAAGCAACCAATTTTATTGAGACATTAAAACAATGAAGTCATCTCTGTTGTAACCTTGCTGATTTGAAGATTTTCAGCTTATTATGACAATAAACTTTTCACGATATTCATATTTTCTGAGTAGTACTGTATAGTATACGTATGTAAGTGTGTAGTTAAGTAATTGGGTAACAATTTCATCTCCCGTTTGCCTGTGTCTAAGCGACTATTAAGGATATGGGCCAATATTTTACCACTAAAATTCAACCTTTAATTACTCATTTTGTACAGGACCGTTGAAGAAACTCCAATGACTCTGTGGAGAGAGGGATTCATGCAATGTCTATGAAAAACTACAAAAAAAAAACCCTACAAAAAACCAACGAATTTCACGAGTGGCACGCTCTTCTCAATTTTTACAGAAGTCGCAATAATTAACGTGATATTCCTGTCCGAACAAACATCACAATGAAACTTAATGTAAAGTCATTTGGAGAGCGTTAGATTGGGTAGTGCACTTCTATTTCTCATATACCAGGGAAAAATCTCACAACACATTGAGATCAGCATACTTATGTTAATGACAAACAAAATGACAACAGATTAAAAGGCATTAGACAACAAAAGACAATTCTAAACTCAGATACTGAGCATTAAATTGAGAGTTAAGTTTTTCCCCTATTCATATATAGATTTACTGTATTCATAAACATTTTTTTTTAAAATCTGATGGAAAATAATCAGGAATCTTTTTTTTTTATTCACACAGCAGGAGTGCACATAGTGCAGAAAGACATTTTGTCCATGCCAAGGTGATTTTTCGAGAACAGGGTTTGCGGTCCATATGTTGATTATATGCAACTTTTTTTTTAAAGTTTTTTTAGGTGGGGTTTTCTGATGAAATGCATGGGATTTTCTAGACTCCTAAAAACATCATTCATCTAACACAGACATGTGGTTTCAGATGGTATGTAACCTCTGGCTCTTTACCATACTCATTAGGTGAGCCATAATCATCAGAAAAGTCTAATTGGATTTGGATTTTATAATTAATGTTGGAATAAAAGGATGTCTTTTTATAAAGTATGTTAAAGCTAAGGCTTTGACGGAATTGATATGATAAACTGCAGCAGTCTGTTCAGGTCAAAGGCAAATCAAATACTCGTGGGTGGACAAAGTCAAAGAAGGAAGTGATGGTTGCATAAATTAGATCATGCTTGAATTGGGATTTCATCATGACAACATGTGACAGGTAAAATAAACTTTCCAATGCATAACCTTATTTACGTGTTTTGTAAGAACACATAAGTCTCAACATTACATGTTGTATTAATCTTTTTTTTACTGGACCTTTCAGACCCCACTGGAATTATGAATTTTGATGTCTTTAAGCTCATTGGATATAGTTTAATGTCTAAAAGTTAGTAGTAATTCATTTTGCCATGCATGAAATGTTTTTTTTTTTTTTTAGATTACTGAACCAGTGTTACACTGGTGCCTTAAGATATGCCTTGATGAAAGTAAAGTGTCATGGAAAATGAACGAATGAGTAAGTGACTGAAAACCCTACAAAGCTATTGATAAAACAAATTAAAAAGCTTTTGGAACTTATTAAGCCTTTCAGCGGTCAATACACAGGACAGCAATTTAAAAGTAGCTTTTTTTTCAATTTCTATTTAATAGACTTAAGAAAACTTCATAACTAAAAATTATTACAAATTTAAATAAGAGATAATGATTGGAAAAAAATGGGAAATTAGGAAATATACTCTGGTCCTATGTTAAATGAGCGCCCTGGACAAATTCTAAAATAAATAATCATAATTTGTACATGAAAGGATTAATGGAGTGCTTATTTATCTCGATACAATATAGGTTATATGTCACTAAATTAACTCACACCTCAAGGCACCACTGTATGTCCTTTGTGGATGAAAAATATATCTACTGTATCTTCTTGGCTGAGAAATCTGGATTCATTAAATCAACTCATGAAAACTGCAGTCACATTGTTACAATTGATAAACAAGTCTTTTCTGAAGAAAATATAACCGAACTGAGAAAACACCATACAGATAGCATGTTCAATGCAAACCTGAAAAAACAAGTTTGACGTAATTTTTTTTCATGTCTTCAACGAGTATCACTTAAATGCTTGACACATTATTGTGTGTTACTTAGAAAATATCTTGCACTTATACATAATTGTATGACTGAATGGCAAAGAAACATAAGAAATCTACAATTGCTGGTTTAGTTTTCTAAAACATGTACTAAATGAATTGTTGAAAGTTTTGGTTTTGGTTAATCTGATCAGGTAATGAAGCATAAAGCATAAAATCCTGCAGCTTGTTGGCTTTGAGCACTAACTCACATTTTCAAAAATACGGTCATTCGATTTCTTTTATGCATACAGGGATATGTAGTGGTAAGAGCGGAAATATCTTCTGTTCACGTATATCTTCTGACATGTTCATATATTTTTTTCTTAATGAAATAGATTGTTTTGGGATTCGTTTTTCTTCACGGAGAACTTCATATATTGTAGTCAATTTCTGTCCAGTAAAAGATACAAATATGAGGACATTATTCCACACTGATTGAGACGATTATCATGTTTTTATATTCTGGGAGAAACTATTTTTTTTTCTTTTGCACGAAGCATAGAGTGCTACTGCCACGCATCCCAGACTACACAGTAGTTTCATTCTTCCATGGTCCAGTGCGTATATTCCCTGTACTGTCTGAGCTGTAAAGGAGTCCCTCATGCAGGCCACCTTTTAGAATCCCATTCTGATTGGGCGGATTCTGCGGGTAGGATTGTCTGCGCGGGGCGTGCATGTCCAAATGGTGATGCGTAACATGCTCCTCCTCCGCAGTTTTGCTGCACCCGCACAGGAACACGCCTGCGTCAGCTGCCTCTGCCGGGCACAATGAAGGGAAAATATCCGCTTTAGTGCAGCACATATGCCGGTGGCATGGATTATGACATGTGATGGCCTCGTGCGCAGTAGCTGCTGCTCCTGTGTGGCATGTATGCTGGCCCTCGTGGAGGCCCTCGTGGACCTGATGCGGACAAGTGTGGACGTGGCGCTCGTGAGTGCTGTGGGGGCTATCTGTGTGTGAGCTGTGAACGCTGCCTCCATCTGCATTGGAGGGGATATGGTAGGCATATTCCCTATCGCTCCCCGCACCACAAATACCGGTGCCAGACCGGCGGCTGAAACGACGGCCTTTAGTCCTGCCGCTGCTCTTCAGACAGGGGTGCAACTGGATTCCCGGCCGGTAACCCTCGGGATCAGCGTGTAGGAGCACGTGTGTGGCAGTTGGTTCCTCCTCCATGAGCTGTTGGCTATGCAGGGCAGCACAACATGGAGTCACAGGTGTCAAACATGTCACGTGATTCTGTGATGATGAATGGGCAGCATGTTTACAGTGACTTACGCTGCCGTGACTACAGCTAATCACAGCTTTACACGGAGATTCGTGGTGGCAGTGACCGTGGCCGTGCGATGGAGTATCTCCATTTACGTTGACTTTCGGCGGCACCTGCCCATGTGCCACGGAGCAATTGTCAGCCCGCCCGCCGGGACAGCATGAACACCAGCAATGCCAGACATCATCCCGTTTGGCACAATGATGGATGAGGATGAAGAGGCCAAGTGTGACAGAAAAGGCACCGTACAGGCAACTAAAGATCATGTCCAGGAAATGACCCTGGGACACAGCCAGCGCCCCAAAAGTCCAAGTGGCCAGGAAGAGGAAAAGCGTGAAGGCCGCTGTGCGGAGTTGGGCCTTGAAGGAGTGCTCATTGGCCAGTAGGGCGGGATTAATGGGGATACCCGGGCAACCGGCGGGGCAGTGGCTCCCAGTCGCTGGTGCCGTCAGCACGCCGGGCTCAGCCGCCTGCTGGCAAGGTGTCGGCACGTCGATGGAGGCCAACCTTTGCTGCTCTTCTGTCAGCTGCTTGAGCTCATACTTCTTTTCAGGGTGACGCCTTAGTTGAATGAAGGTACAGAGGAAATAGATGCACGTCACCAGGACGATGAGGGCCACTGGGCCGAAGAAAGCACCCAGACTTGGCTCCCAGGCCATCCAACAGCTGCGGAAAATAGAAAGATAATCAGATTATAATATTCTCTTAATTTGACTTTATTTAACTACAATACAGATCTCAAATGTAGATGACGAAGAATTGATGTTCCTGCTCTGTTGTTCATTAAAAGTAATGTGTGTAATTGTTGTATTCATTGAATAATAACTCCCCCATGTATACCTTTTGATAGCCACTGAATTTCTTGAATTGAACAGTGTGAACTTACTATGGTGCTTGCTCCACGCTGCCATAGTTGTCAAGATTGACAGCTGCGGTTACCCCACAGATGATGAAGGGCACTCCACTGCTGACTAAATAAAATCTGGAAGATAAGATGAAAAGGTGTTTTGGAAGAGTTTTTTTTTACATAAACAAAAAGTTGCTGATCTTAGAACAAATAATGCATTGTTACCAGCGACACCAATAGATGTTAAATCCATTCTAACAGGGATGGGTTGCATTAAATGATAATGTTTAAGTGCCATTCATGATAGACCTCCATACTGACGAGAGGGCTGGCAACGATTGTTCGTTCGCAGTACAAAATTCATTGATTAAATAACTGCCTTTAGTTGATGTGTTCACCTGGTTTCAGTGTTGAGTTTACAACAACTCAGGTGTGAATAACTGCATCAATGGCAGCCAATGAATTAGTCAAAATGAATTTTATTGTGTGAAATTTCAAATGAAAATTATCCAATGTCTATTGTTTATACCAAAGAAATAAAGCATTTTATCTCTTTTTGTGTCTAGTTAAGCAAGAAGAAAATTATTATATATTTGCTTTCACTGGCGATTCATTGAAATACAAAAAAAGAACACATTGTATGTCACAGTGGGGCTCTCAGCATTCATCTCATCATTCACCCTTTCCCTTTAGCATTAAATCTTCTTGTGAAATTAATGTTACACTTCCTCAGGGTAAAATTGAGGCCACAAATCTGAAGATGCTATCATATTTACAGTACTATTACCTTCAGGCAAAGTTCTTTCTGCATGGAAGCATTGCAAGTTTTCCTAATCTGTCAACGGCTGCCTGATAAGAACAGCTTTTTAATTGTAAAATCTGATTGCCAGCGATGCTTGCATCAACAACTACTTAACAGTGAAGCATAAAAATTGTATGCAGAAACATACCTAATCCCAAGCAGCTTCCTCTGCGCTCTGTTCTTTTTTTTTGTGTTCACTTTGCCCTGCCATCCACTTTCCTACATAACACTATGCTATTTCCTCTTCCATCCTGTTCAATCTCCACCCGTGTCACAGGTGTAACCTTCACAGCACTCCATCTTCCTCCTTTCTCCTTTCTCTGTCTCTCCCTTTCACAATACATCCCTCGTCACACAGCAGGCATCCCCAAAATTCAATTATAATCAAGGTTCTTGTCTTAGCCACTAGTACTTGGGGGTGGGGTGGGTGCATTGAGATGGGTGAAGCTGAGAAGGGAAATTGGGAGTGTTGTTGGAGATGGTAGTCGTTGGGGGGCATTACCAGCCTGTCACTGCTTCTGAGTGGAACAATTCCCTCAGGAGCTCCCAACCCCCACCAACAGAAAGCCATTTACACTCCTGTCAGCAAGATAAGTGTAAATGAGAATAAATGGTAAAATGTAAGGCGGCTGACCTATTTAACAGCAAAATCAATAGAGTACATGGCTTACATATGTAACTGTTTTATGCAAATAGATAATACATCCAAATCTGTGCATGTAAAAAGTCCAAGAAAAAAAGGGTCTGGGTATTTGGAAGATAACATGTTCTGAAGCATACTAAGACAAAAAGATCTTTAAAATTTGGCAGAGTATTAACCACTTGATGGCTGAACATATATTTAACAAATATACACATTATTCACTGCTAGTACTTAGTGTGTATTACCCCAATGAAATGTATAACTGTTAACTCAATCACTTCCAGGTAAAGGCATTTGCTTAGAATTCACTATCTGTGTTGGGGATGTGGTAATTTGCAAAAGAATTACATGTATAGTAAAAACCATTAAGAATACGAAACTTCCACTCCATTTTGACTGCAAGTTAATTTGCTTATTCACCCCTCCGAGCATTGGATTCGACGTCAAGCGCCCTCAATGGTAGCCACTGAGCTAAATGTAAATTCAAGCTTTGAGTTTAAACATGGGGTGGCAACAATTTCTCACCAAACTGCAATTGTTTTCTGATGTGTCATTAGATTGAAATTAGATGGAGGGACAGGAAGGTAGATCAGTAGAAATAGGGTTGATAATGGGAATGGGGGAGGTGGTGATTGGAGAATGGGAATGTGTTGGGGGGCAGCAGGAAGAGAATTGATTTGTCTCCAGATGCTAAGTCTTACTGCATGAGCATGTCTGAAAGGGACCATTACGGTCAATCATCATGGATCAACATGGATGCAGTGCTGCATGATCCAACCGCTTGCCCCTGGACAAATGATCTAATTCACAAGCTGTGCATGGTGGTAGCGGATCAAGAATATTCTTTATTAATATGCAGAATCATGGTATTGGCAGATGTATTTTGCCGGAATAAAGGCTGTTTAGAGATAAAAAAAATGTCCTTCCTTTCTGTTGCCCTTCAGAAATGCTTTACTGTGTTGTCTGCCTTTTTCATATCAAAACCAAGCTGAATAACACTGTTGTGATTCTTGTTACCGTTGATCGCCATAACTTATTCTCATAAAAATGTAAAAATAAAAGAAATAAATACAAATTCGTAAAAATTGTAATTTGTGTTTTGAAGACGACAATGTGCAAACTGAGCTGTCGTCAAACAAGCGATTGCTGACCATCCAATTTGCTGATTGTCGTATACCAAAATAATTATTGGGTTTGTATTTGAGCTGAACTAAAAGCCAGTCATTTATTGCAGCCATGCAAGACAGAGACAATGTCAATGCTCATTTTTCAGTGCCATTGACGGTTATAGGCATCCAATCAATTTTGACCGGGAGACTGACAGAGATTTCCACTGCCAGCCTCCCAATCAAAATGGATTGGATGTCTAATCCAGTCACAGGCAGCCAATGAGTTAAAAAGGCAACGCTTAAGTTCATTATATAGAATTTTGTGTACCTCAAGAGTGGTTGTTTAGGGGGTCTTGGCGGATCACCATCTTTGCTCTTTGGAGGCTTCTTAGTCACCTGCTTATAAATGTTCCTTGCTGTCACGCCGAGCCACAGCATTGTCGCTAAAGATGAGTAGTGCAAGATGAACCCGACCTGAAATGGTGAAAGATGGAAAATTGCTAAACGTATTTTCTTAACTGGTCAATGTCTGCCAGGGGGGTCAGAGTTTTTTTTACACATAATTTAAAGAGAAGGCAGATCTGCTGTTTAAAATATCAATATCATTCCAAGGGTGTCTCTGACTGCTTCCGTACTTTGATGTTCTGTGTGCCTAATTAAAGAGACCATCGAGCACGTCCGTGTAAAAGGTTGAATGAGTGCAAGGTTGTTGATAGAATTTTTGGGCAGTTTTACATTTGGATACCAGCAGCTCCTTATCAGTTACGCTAGAGGACATCAGGGGTGCTGCCAGAATAACAAATTAGAATAGAAATGATAGTCACGTTGACGCCTATCTCGTGAGAAGAATGCCTTGTAATGCGTACCTGCACTCTCCTAGTTTGAATATTCATAAATTATGCTTCAATAGAAGAATTGATCTAACTTTGCCAAAAGGCTTTGGCAACTCATCAAAATAGATTTAAAAGGGAAGGTAGTAGATGTGATGATGGAAAAATATTAGAAACTCCAATTGCTCAGTTGCTCTATCAAATCCTTATTCTTCAGCTTTAGCTCATTAACTAAAGTAGTAGTTTATTTGAGTCCTGGTCCTAATAGATAATATGTCCTTGAGCATCATATGTAGAACTGGTTTGTCAATCAGCCTGTTGGAATACCTGCATATATTTAAGCCTCATTAGTACCAATGAAAAGAGGAGAAATATATGGCTTGTAGGCATTTGTATGCACGCCAGTCAACAAATATTGGGTGTAAATGAATATAATTTGCTGGTTTTGACCCTCATATGTATGCTGACCAGCTGGCGGTGGAGATATTTTGAAAATAATAAAACAAAATTCTGACTACTGTTAGAGATTTGGAAAGTTTGTTTTCATTGAATGAAATATGTGCTAAGGACATGTTATTATTAGAACTATAAAAAAGACTGATATTTACCAATCCTATTATGTAGTAGTAAATAAACTAATGCAATCAAATGAGGACTTTCAATGGGTTCCAACCCATAGAGACCAGCAAACTAATATGATTGATCGCATCATATAAAGGCATGGTGGGCGAGACATTATTACATCTGCCTTCCAGTTTTGAGATTGAGGTTTTCAATCCCCGGTGGGTTCTGACCTTCCAGTGGAGTTTGCATATCTCCCTGAGCGTAGATTTTCTCCGGGTACTTTGGTTTGCAAAGAACACTTAAAGTTGTCCATAGGTACAAGTGTGTACATGAATGGCGGCTTGTCTGATTGTGCCCTCTGATTTGCTGGAAACCAATTTGGAGCGTTTGACTATTTTCATTTGACGTTAAAGCTATTGATAGCAGGAAATCTTGAACAAATATTAAATATTCCAGGCAATGTCTGCCTCACTAAGCAGAACGTTGATCACAAAGTCAACAAAGGATGAGCTGGAAACAGCCAAGTGGAATCTAATTAATGTTTTTTTTTTCCATTAAAGAGCAGCAGACTAGCAAATGTGAGCTTTCTAGACACAGTGTTGAGGTTTTTAATGGCTTGTTTACTGACCTTTTTGACCACTATTCTATTTTTAGACATCACTACTTGCATTGATGTAAGGTTTTCTTTTTCATATCATTCAGGTAATTTAGCATTTTAGTTGGGGCGACAGAGAAATTCTACAGAAAAGAGATTCCGCAAGCTTCTTCAGAACTATCAACCATTCCGGGATCACTGCAAAATTTCCGGTTCAAAATAAACTCGGCTATTATCTGCCTTTTTGCCCTCCAGTCATTGAACTCTGGTCCCCCGCACTCATAGAAACTTTAAGGGTCCCAAGCTGGAAATATTTTTAACAAATTAATCGTGCAAATGCCGAAGAGAAAAAACTAATATAATGTCATTCATAAGTAAAAAGGAGAACACAGCTCTTTATGATGAAAAGTAATTTCATCTGCATTTCAATTAACTGTTATGTGTATTAATAGATAGTTCTTAAGATTTGAAACAACACATTCACTTGTTTGTTGACAATGATTGAGCCTAAGTGGGTCCATGTAAGACAATTACTTTTCACATAGTGTAATATCCATTTAGCAGCTATCTTTATCCAGAATAGAATAAGCTGCCAACAGCTATAGTTCTTGTTTCGCCATTCACTGTAAATGGACCACAGTGATTTCCCTCTCAAGGTACTTCAAGTGCATTAGTGTTGTTTCATTCACACAAAGTGGTGGCCCCGTGGTTAAAATTGTCTTGCAAGCGTATAGCATGCATTTTCCCTTTTCCTTGTTTTTAGAACTATCTAAATGTCATAGCAATAAAATATGAACGCAAGTATTGGGACATTAGATTATTACAAGTAGAGGAGTTGAAAAAACAATTTTGGAGTAGTGTGCAGGGAAGAAGGATAAAGAGGAATTGTATCCAAAAGTGAAGCTAGTCACTGATTCTATATGAGAAGGCCTGCATCACAATCTACTTTCAAGAGCAACCCAAATGTGTCTGATGGGGTTGAGGTCAATGTTCTATGATGACTAGGCAGTCCCATTCCTTTGGAGAAAAAAAAACTCTATAAACCATAATGTTACTGCCCTTGCCTTGAAATAAATCGAGGCCACTGAGCTACTCAACAAACATTGATGCTGTTGCTAAAACATCCTAAAGCAAATGTGCTGCTTCCACTAGAATTGTAATTTTATTGTTGTTTTAAAAATACCCCGTCACGGACTGATTTTATTCCTAACGCCTCTATAAAAATTTCTAACCACTGTATTAGCAAGACTCACGGTAACAGAATGCACTTACTGTTTGACATATGATGGGATATTTGATTCGATTGATGCCCCCGGCAAACACAGCGAAGGTCAGAGCAGTATGGAAACAGAAGTTGAGAAGTATATGCCATCCCTTTCGACTGATGCGGATCGCACTGTAAAAAGAAAAATCAATATACCAAAAAATTATAAGCGCAAACTTATATTTCTTTCAGAGCAAAAATTCATAAAAATATATATTTGAAATAATACATTGCCCTCAACACAACTTCAGCACTTCACTATAATGTTAACATGTTTTTGTTTGTATTGTGAACAACAAAAATAAATGTTATTATTTAAATTGAAGCAATCTTACTCGTAATAAATCTCCTGATAACCCTTTTATATTACTATGATGTTGTGCTTATTCATTTAAAAAAAAAGGGAAAAGAATATCTGGACATGTGATTAGCATCACTATACAAAGTGGCATTTGCAAACAAACATTATTCGCTCAGATATGACTTGAACAGGAATAGGGATCTTTTCCGGTTCACAAAATCAATTGAAGCTTCCTTTTCTGTGTACTTAAAGTATTTTTGTTTTGAGCCCAGAGTTACATAGCCATGAGCAAGGCACTTAACCCACTTTATCACATTCACTCTAGTCAGAGAATAGGCTGAATAGGTCATACAACAGCAATATACAGTTTGGCACACGTTTTACTGTGGTGATCCAGTAGCAGTTGAGCCAATTTCAGATAAAGCATTGGCAGGAGTCAGTTACAAGGCATGTCTAGAGCCAAGCTGCACTGCTCTGGTGCTGCTGCCTTTGCCATAGTCGAGGTATTGAAGTGCATCCAGCAAAGAGGCTATAAATCAAGCTGACTGTTGGCTTCCTTGAAAGGAGATTTTCATAGGCGCCGCACTGCGTTTCATTGGGTCAAGTAAATTAACCTACAACCCCGCACACCCCTTAACCCCAGAGACTGGGATGAATTGAGCTGTCCTCTTACCTTGTGCTATGCATATTGAATGTGAATTTCATTCTTAAAGAAAAGCTATAGTCATTCAAAATGGTTGCACTTCACTCAAGTAGAGTAGATACCCACTGAACCTTATTTCAAAATCTGGAATCTTGTGTTATAATATGTCTTACCAAAATCACTCTTCAAATGATTTTTCCCTCTGTATTTGCATGTATATATTTCTGTCCGTGGTTTCCCTAATCATTCACTGAGCCAAATCATTAGCAGAAAATGAAACTGGCCTTACTCAGTATATTTTATGGAATACATTTTTAGCCTGGTTATATTTGTCACATCTCTTCCTAATCCAGTATTTCCCATCTGTGGGGCGCATTCATTTTTGGTTTTCTATTGTTGGGTCTGTAGCACGCAGAAGTAATGATGGGATTTGCGAGCACAGGGGAGTGAGGGCAACTATTTTTGAGATTTCATTTCAGAGGACGGAATGTAAAACACACGCATAACCCAAACAATAAATAAACATTTTAATTGCATACTAGAAAATGGGCCATGGCAATAAACATTTGAGAACCATGGCCATAACCCTTTGGCATTAAGGTAAGTGCATTTGATGTCAGAAATAAAAGAATTCTAAAATCTACTGCGTCTAGCCTTAAGCAAACCCCTTTGAATTTTGCCTATCTATCACCCTGTTAGTGCTTCATGCACTAACAATCAGCTTGAGTGATACTACACACCTAAAGTGTTCTGAAAAATAAATGGTGTTTAATAGTCATACCCCTGGCCTATCATCTCTCTTTCCCCTCAGTAAGAGTACAATAGTTAGTATATATCTTCACTACTTATATTAAGTAGCATATATATAATCGATCATGTTTTTGTGTTAGTATCCCCCTGTCCTTCTTTCCCTCTGTGTCCAAAAAAATCATTTTTAATCCATCTAATTTTTCAATAATCACAATGGGAGTACACTAAACTCCCATGTGGCACATTAAAAGTGTTCCAGTGGAAAATAACACTTAGGCCTATAATGCTTTACCATTCTCTATGTCTAAGCAGCTGAACAGGACAAAAAATGTAAAAATAGCCTTATTACCATATCAGATATTAACTACAAAAGAAAATACCTTATTAAGAATCAAAAGAAAAGGTATGACACTACTAAGACTAAACTATTGAATCCCTGATCTCCTTTTAAAAAAACTAGGTCAGATAACAGTAGTAGAAGCGTTTAAAAAAATTGTACATATGAATGTAGCGTGTGCGATAATTTATCCGTTTCTGATTGGACAGAGTCTTTAGAGCAGGGGTAGGGAACTTATGTCTCCGGAGCCATATAAGGCTCTTTCCATGGGTGCATATGGCTCTCCATTAACCTGTGATGTAAAATATGGAAATCACTAGTGAGAGAGCTGAGTCCCGAACGCACTAATAAGAGCGTCACTGTGGCGTTGACACTACTTCTACCACCACTTTATCATAATTTTGTCTTATAATACTCTTCTGCACGCATGAAATCATTGATACTGATTTAATAGCAAGAGCATAACAATGTTGTCAAAATAATTGAGACTTTTTGTACTTTAAAAGTGGTAAAATGACAAAGTAAAATCACACATTTTCATGTATCTTTACTTTTCAATTTTGAGAATGGCTCTCCAGAAATAACATGAGAAAATATGAATTGTTTATGCTTCTCTCTGTCAAAAAGGTTCACGACCCCTGCCTGAGGGGATTGAGAGTATCAGCACTTAAAGTGAGAACGAGACCCCCATGCACATGGGACATATCATACATAATAGTCAATTGCAGAGCTGCCAATGCACCTTTCAACGTATAAATTTGCTTAAAGGAGTGAATTAACCTACCTGTGATGCACTATGTATGTGATGATGGAGGCAAAGAGGCAGAGCAACATGACCGCAGTGCAGGCATACACCACTGGGTGCAAAAATTCCCCTGGGAATGGGGGGAAAGACAGCACCTTCTTCAGATCCTGGGGAATAAAAGTAAGCAGACGGGAGATTAGAGGAAAGTCGGCCGTTTCGTGACAAATAATATGAGCGGTTTAGTTTAGCTAAAACATCCCACAAAATCTGACCAAGGATAAAGATGATGATCTGTAAATACTGTATGCTATTCCACAGTACACTGTAAACAAGAGAGACAAGAATAGCTAAACAAGAGTTAGACCATACTAATTTCTAACGTACGGACGATATAGGGAAGAACACATTTTTCTATAACAACTGAACATTGGCATTCAATTTCCAGCATAAATAGAACACACAAGGCGTAAAAAGCATTTCTGTTATTTTAAAATACTACTTTTTTCAATAATTTGTATCAATATATGAGCAAATGTGGTTTTATGTACATTTCATCTCACTTACGTACTTGATTGCCGAGGTAATAGCCAAAAACACATTTACGTCTACCCACTCATTTTTATGCGTTGCTGATGGAAAAAAAAAACCTGTGGCATTACTCACTCCTTTGTACGGTATGAATCAGCCAAAAAATGCTGAAAGACATTTATCCCGCCTTCTATAATGAACAGTTTACTGTAATTAGCTGATTTTATGTTTACTGTTTAGGTTGTATTTAATCACATGTATACAATACAGTTATCCACTGAACATATGAATGCAATTGTCAGTCAGACTCGAAATAAGAATGTTTTGATCCCAAAAAGAGATGAATTTTTCCATTTCCATTATTCTATATTAAATAAATGTCATTAAACTTCTGTGTGTAATATTTCCAATGACAAAGAATGAATGACAAAACAGGAAAAAACTGAAAACAGAAAGACTAGAAATTGAACTGGAAAAAAAAGACTAAGTGAGACAAATATGCTGTATACTTTTTTTATGAGCTTCGATGAAAAATGACAAGACAGCATGCAGGGCTCCAACATATCAAACAACTTCCCGCATGTGTTAATGAATGTTAAACAAGCAAAATTGAAGTTTGTATTTACCCTGTGAGCGATGTCATAGAAGGACACTGAAAATTGGTTAATTATAAATTAACACGATATGAAATTAAAGTGATGGAAAACAAATGCCTACAGCACCAGAGGCTGCTCAAATGGTTGCGCTACATTTTTAACTAGATTCCGCATTGTATAGTTTATTTTAGTGAGTAACATAATCACACAACCACCAGTACAGGTAGCGTTCATAAAGTGAGTCAAGTGATGGACCATATTTTGCAAATTATCATGAAAGGTAACAGTCATAAACACTGCTGGCATTTTCCCACCAAGGAAGAGGCTTCTTTACATTAAGATCTTTTTTTTCTCTTGTAAATTCCTGTCAATAATTTAAAAAACAACAACTTGCGCTTTGACTCTATGATTTAAGAACTGTTTTGCTCAGTTTTACCAGGCAGATCACATGAACACTATAATGACTTTTTTTGTCAGCCAAAAGGGGTGAAGTCTATGAAAATGTGGTCCACTGAATTATAAATAAATCTTCTTGTAGAGAAATATGCTTAAAAAGCAATTGGTGGATAAGTCAGGATGGCAAACCTTAAATCTTCAGTTTCGATCATGTCAAGACAAGGCAATACCAGAAGGGCATCCCAGAATATCTTTTTCATCATAGTATGGACAATTTATGAGAGTCTGCATTTACATGTGTGAACAAGTCTAATTTTAATTAGCGTGCATGATTGATATTGGGCCTCCAGTTAAATATTATGGCTTGAGACCCTTTTTTACTACCACACTGGTAGCTGGTAGGCTACAGCCAGGCGTGAAGCAGTTGGAAAGAGTGTACAAACATCCAACTGCTCCTTTAATAGAAATGTGTGAATAATTGCTGAGCGAGCTGCTGTCCCAAGTGAAGGAACTCATGTATCTTGTAGTATGGGTAAAGGAAGAGGAAAAGACCGTCGCCTCATACTGAATACCAGGGATGGTCCCTGTGCTTGTGGATACGAATAAAGCAAACAAAATGGAGAGCACGCTCAGTCTGAATTGCAGTCTGTATACTAACATCGTGAACTGATGTCATGTTCTACTTTAAAATGCAAACTCATTGAGATTGAATCGACAGTGCCTCTGCAAATCGTAGTGAACATTTTCTTTCAGTTCCCTCAGACTTATTAACCTCAGCATGTTTTGTGTTTTCTTGCAAGGATGGCTTAAAAGACCTTCAAGACATTGAAACAACCCTGTGGACTACTGCCAAAATGGAACTGAAGAGACTTGCATCATCACCCTTGCAGCTTTCTGAAAAGCAGCACAATGAATCGTTTGTGACTGAAGCCCCAGAAGCAGGGGAGGTAAACATGAACAGCAGGACCCCCTATTTACACACACAGTGAACAGTCAGGATTTACTATCAGCCCAGTAGGAGATATTAACGCTTTTAGAGCTTGTTGATCCTTCCCATCTATTTTCAGAAGCGAAGTAGGCGAGATTTGCTTTCAAAAAGCACTATGCTGTCCATCTTTAAAATTCGAAAGAAACCATCAATACAGGCCATCTGCTTTCGTTTTGGCAAAATAATACTATCCAGAGAGTACGGTTTGTCATTTCTGACTCCCTAAACTTTCCCCTCCAAGGGCAAGTTATCAAATTGGTTATTCATAGGTACTTTCTGGAGTCAAAGTTTGAATATTAATACACTGGGAGGTAACTGTGCACTAAATACTATATTATATGTGTGCCTTATAGACACCCATAATAAACTTTGATTTATATTCTGCAGTTTATCCTCATGAGTGTCATGGTATTTATAAGACATACTGTGCAAATACCTCCTTCTTAGAGTTAATGGTAGACCAGGAAGTAATAGAAAAACCAAAGCAAGCTAGACTGTGAAGGTGGCACTAGGACTGCAGTAGCTGCATAAAACGCAGTTTAATGAACCACTACATTATTGATTGCTCACTGAAAACCATTATAGGGCAAATAAAACTACTGGGAAGGCAACAATCTTACACCATCTGTTCTTGGCTGTGGAGATTAAGATTTTGCTCAGGAAAATTTAAATGTGAAGATGTATCAAATTGGAGAAGTTGCACACTCTCAAGAAACCAAACCCGGACCCAAAGGTAGAAAGATCCTTTCAAGTTGGAGAGGTTTAGGACAGATGTACAAGGAAAAGGAACAAGAAAAAAAGTGCTCACAGTTTGGTAAATCCCTATAGAAATGATCATGTTCATCTACACTCTACAGTGTAGTTTGAATAAATAGAACTTCAATTTCCCCAGAGTCAGTAGTGGGGCACGAACTAACAGAAGGAATAGATCTGAATAGATGCCTCAAGTGCTTTGGTTTTACAAACTTTGAGTTTGATGTAAAGCTAGCTTTCCATGTGCTTTGTAAGAAAAGCCTGTAATGTTGTAAGACTCTAGTTGACCTAGCTGTCATGGTGACTGACGGGACATTTGGTGCAGTTAACAGTATGCTCTGAGCAAGTGAAATCAGTTGCAGAGCCAATCGAACATCAGCAGTGGACAAAAACTGCCAGCTCAAGAAAATATTTTTCCTTCAGGCCACTTATGATTTTAACTGCGATCATATTACTTCACTGTGCAATAGCCACTTTATTACTGTGGATCCACAGCAACACAATGTGACCGGCCCTTTGACAGGGCAATTCATTACAGCAATTACCTAACAATGCAATTTAACCTGTTCTGGATTAGCACCGACATGTTACATCTGAACACAACTCTACTGCCCCTCAGGCCGATGCAACCAAAACTACCTGATCCCCTTCTTGTGTAGCAACAACATTAATTTGTGACCTGCTCTTCCGTATCCAAAGTCAGATTATAAAAATCAATTAAATTTGATCTCATTCTTAATCTCTGCTCTCAGGCATAAAGAGTCCACAATGGTAGGGGTTTTGTTTTCACTGTAAGGGCTACAGTTAATGACTTATACAGAAGCGACTGCTTCATACGAGCAAGCTAGACTTGGAACTGAAGAAGTTGTCATACTGAGACAAGCTTGAACCTACTTTTGTAATGAGGGAGATGAGATGACAAAAAACAACAAACGTTTGTTTGAAACTGATCTTATGCAATCACAAGCCACAGCAAATATTGAATACCCACTCACTCACTTGCTCAAAGTTAACTTTTGTCTCAATGTTTTTACTGAGCATTTAAAACTTAAACTCTATCAGAACACATTGCAACGGCTCATACTGAATAGAGCTAAAACGTAACGCTTTGCATCTCTGTATGATATTCACCATCACTTTTTAATTGTCATATACATATTATAAACCAAAAAAGTACATTACATTAGAGATTATTGAAGTAATCTATACATAATATCATCACAAGTTTGCTTTTTACTCTGTTGTGAACTAGAATGTGGAACTAAATAAGGGAAAGAACACAAGTTAAAATCCCCTTGCAAACTGCCTTTGGGCTCCCAGCTTGCAGCACTACATTTTATCATCCTTGAGTGGCCCCATGAACACTGGAACAGAACCAGGCTAACTCTGCAAATCAAACTCAGTCTGGCTTCCCCATCGTCCATAGGATAACAGAGTGTGACAGAACACTGGTGAGACAGAACTTCCTGACTTAACAACAGTCTGAAAAACGGCCATGCACCATTAATGTGGTTCATCAATGATTCAACGGCACCTTGAGGCTGTCACTCAGTTCACAGCTTTGAGATACATTCAGGCATGTAATCACTGCCGCCTGGCAAGTGTTCAGCTGGATGCACCGCAATACAGTCATCAAATGCTGTAGAACGGAGTATAGAGCAATCCATTCATTACCACTATTTCTCAGCAGGCGTTACCCTCAGCCCAAGGCTAACTAGATCCTTCAAAAATAGTTTGGCCAATCGTTCTTCTGAGATATTCAAAGTGTACTACTAAAAATTAAATTAAATATATCAACATTGAGAAAGTGGTCACTTATTTGTACACAAAGCACAACATATAATCTCCTTTCCTTTACTATGATGCTATTACCAAATAAGATATTATCCTAGGTCTTGGGAGCCATGAATCAAAAAGTCATCTATCTGGTCGCTATTCCGAAGCAACCACCTAAAATCTCATTCCCTTAGCTGATGTGAAGTCGATGGTCAGCCTCAGTAAAATTGAATGTCCTTACTGAATATTTAATGTTGAGCTCATCAACCTTTGTCAGTACTTGATTTACACTACTAAATTTCAAAGCTGCCAATATGTTTGCTGTCATTTCCAACCCTTTCACGGATATATTCTGACCGCCTTGCTGTAATATGAAAACCCAGCCAAAATGTGTATTAGAAAAGCGCCCAAAAAAGATGTTGTATATGTCAAGCCCCTTGTAAACAGTGCTTGAGTGTGGCTAATTCATCTACAATATGCTAGTACTCCCACGCAAAATATGAATGCTCTACTCTATTGCAAAAGCATATTTTAACTGAGCACCTGGTGAATATTCAAATGTGCAATAAAAACAACTTATCACCATTAACTAATGCAATAGAAGCATTAATGAAACATCTTTGTTATTGAACCACTTCTAATTACAATGCCTGAGAATATTTCTACCTACAATGATGTTCTTTTGAAATGCAGACATATTGTGGCATTGTGACATTGCATATATTTAAATGAACTTGCTGTAAATATGTAGTATTTGAAATATTGATCATGGTCAGTCTAAATTCATTTCCTTTTATTTGCTGTCATGAAAATGGTTTAGAAGGCTTCACTTGTACTGTGTAGTTAGTTAAGTACATAACTACAATATTTGTTTTAAAGTGGCACAGGTTAACTTTGCAGAACAAATGCTAAAACACTTGTCAACAACAAGATGTTGCACCGAGTCGGGAGAGGACCAGCTGAGACAGCTCTCGCGCCATCACCAAACAAAGAGTGTCGAATTGAACCATATAATTGGGGCGCATGTTACAAGTGTCCAAGATCAATGTATTACTCAACCAGCAGCTGTCACCATTCATTTATGTGTGGCAAGGCAGCCAAAAGAAGTTGTTGTCGGCAGAGCCAGAGAGTCAGATATGTATTCAGGCCTAACGCTGGTACGTTTTACAAAAGCTTCAAACTGTATTACAGATTGTTCTATTACAAGAAGACACAAGTTGCACCTTTTTTTCTGAAAAAAAGAACATTAGAATAGCACTTTAAACATTCTGCTTTGATTCCATATACAGACATTGTAACAGGAAGGATTGAGTCTAAGCCAAGCCTCTGCAGAGCAACAGCATGCAAGCAGCATTTCTAAAAATGCATTTACACTCTGGCACCAATGGTCATGGAGGATAAATGAGCCAGCTCTGTGGCACTTAACAGGGTAACAGAGCTCACATGAATATGTTTCCGGCCACCATTTTTATGTGTGTTCTGTTTTGCTTTGGCGTATAGTGGTCTTCCTACACTTCTGCCTGACTGTGAAATGTTAGCCATTTGATAGCTTTACTATACGACAGCTTTGTAATAGTAACATGGTGAGCAGTAAGCAGTCCATCAAGAAGCTTTAAGTTTAAAAATATTGAAAAGGGGAAATGTAGATATAATATAATTGTGAAGGGCTTTTAGAATGCAGTATTGTAAGTGGATGTATGCATGGCCCGGGCTTGAGACTTACACTGTATGAGCGATGTTTTCAAAGATTAGCAATTAGTTCTTTATTGCTGCTGAAATTAAATTATTTTTTGTTCTAGTCCAAGGTGAAGCTCCATGAAATGTAAAGCACAAAAGCATTTTATAGTGGAGAGAGCTTACACTTTAAAACAGGCCAAAACTGCACACAATTTTTATAATGTACACTGCTATCTTTCAGTTAGAAATGTCATAAAAATGTATATATGACTTGAAAGAATAATTATTTTATTAGATCAGACCGAAAACTATGTATGTTTGAAATACGATAGGAACTTTCTTTTTAATTGGGTTTATACAAATAGTCGAGTCTCCAGCAGCCCTGACCACCCATTGAGTGTGAAATTAAACAACCAAGTAAATATTTTGCTATCTCCCTTTCTGAAACCGTGTGTGAGTAAGCCTCTCTCTGAGTCCCATCAGAGCATGTAGAAAACAAAGGATTTAAACTGCCTATGCCAGAAAATCATTGAAACCAGAAATCATTGTATGCAATTAAAAAAAGGAAAAGAAAATACATTCACGATTGGGGAAAAAAGATGATTAGGGTTATGTAGAATGCAAGATTACGTGCTTGTATTGTTGTTTAGGTGACAAGTCTGTTTCCAACATTCTTGTTCGATTTTCCCTTCCTGCTGAGTCATTTAAACTCAATGGCTGCCATTGACGGTGCTGGACTCCAATTCAATTTCAATTAGGACAGCATTAACATTAATTTATTTGGCCTCTGCCCGGGCAAAGGAATTCTGGACATCTAGCATTGTCAATGCCACTGAAAGATGCGCATTCACGGTCAGCAATTGTCCTAGTGTAAATGAATTGGCTGTCTATTGCTCTCAATGGAAGGCAGTAAGTTAAAATGCAATTAATGTGTGTGATATAATCATGCCATTATTACAAATTTTGTACTTGGAAAAAAAAACTTTACCACTGATGCCCATAATGAGTTGTAAAGAAACCACAACTGACTATGCTCTCTAACTATAATTTTTGACAGCTTTTTATAACCCTCGCTAACAGATAGCCACATTATAGTCTCCTATTTGAGATTATGTAACAGTCATTTTCAGCAGTGCTTATCTTCCTCGTTGGAGTGCACAAGGGGCCAAATTGCATCAACAGCTACCCCTAATTAAAAACCAAGAAACCAGACGTAGGTCTTCAACCCTGAGAGTTAATTCAGAAACACACAAATGCAGCCATGCTCCCTTTATGAAAAATATACTACTGTGGTTTCATTAAGTCACGTGTAGGTTGAATCCCAAAGGTCACACTGATCGTAATTGGTTATTCCAGAAAAAACCACCAATGTTTTGGCTAATAACAGTTTTTCAAGTATATTATAGAAAATGAGTCAACTTTGGCTCCATCACATCACAAGTGTTAGAAAAAGTGACAACTATTTTTTTTAAAAATCTATTTCAATAGAGATGGTGGTATAGTGGAACAATGTCTTTATGTGGTTATCTTGATTCTATTGTGTAAACTAATATATTAAACACGTATTTAGTAACCCATTTAAAAGACAGTGACAAAACTCAAAACAGATGCACAGTTGGGACGCAGTCTTCACAGCATGTCCTAATTTCTACCAGTCTTTCTCTAGGGCTCACAGCTGACTGGAGAGCAGCTGGAAGCATGGCAGATGGTACACATAGTGCCACTACTAGTTTATACATTTCTCAAATGCGTGACCATAGTGTCACCCTTTTTAACATTAAGTTAAAATCTCCCCTCGTATATCTCTTGCTCAGGAAAATGTAATTGCAATATGGCAGTTCTCGTCCCCAAAATTCCTGCATTTTATATATTTTTCTAATTCTAAATACATTTATAAGTAAATGTAAAACTAAATTAATGAAATTAAAATGAATGAAAAGGGAAATGCACTCTGGTTGCAGCCCAAAATAACTTTATAAAGAAGTCTTTTTTTTCCGTTGCATGCCATCCATGAAAATAGACGTCCAAATGATTTAAACCGGGAAGACTGCTCATGTTTCAGTGGCATTAACGGTGCTAGATCTTTAATGTTTGTTCACCACTCCTAGTGAAATGGATTGGACATCTAGCACTGTCATCAGCAGCCAATGAATAAAAATGAGTGCACTGTAAGGGTATTAAAAATAATAATAATTTGTGAATGGGTGGGTTAAGATGTGACATATTTATCTTTTGAAACACATGTACGCAATGATAGCTGAGTAAAATGGGTGCCAGAGCTCTAAACTCATTATGCTGAATCCGCCATGTGATTAATGGCTAGTTTACTGTCTGTTATGAGAGGGTTCTGGAGACTGTGGGGGATCACTGGATGAATTGTACCCTTGCCCTTTCACACCAAAGCACATCTGCAGGCAGCAATTTGAGTTAAATGAGCCACAGCTATGTGCATAGCGTTGATGTGACATAACACTGCGAAGCCTGATTGGCGAATGGTTAAAGTCAGAGGACAGTGAGGAGTTTGCATGGCTGCCTACTCAGATTTGAAACAATTGCAGCAGTGAAAGCACACTATAATAGAGCCAACACTTAGCAGCAACCCAAACACAGTGTGAACAACAGATTACTCATGTCCTCCAAGTTATCTCTTTTTTTTGTTTTACTTGGAAGAATAAATGAATTCACATTATGGTAAAAAAAGAAGTTTTGTTCAACTAAAATACTAAAGAACCTCAAATGCATCCATATGTGGGTTTATTATGTTTGTGTTTAAAATTGTGACAATTGAGTTATTTTCTTTGATTACACGATGTAGTTTAAACGTCATATGATCTAAAAAATCTCCCAACTAGTCTGACAAAAACTTGAGTCGCAATAACTCATTGACTGCCATTGACAATAATTGACATCTACATTGGGAAGACTGGTGGTGCCATTGACGACACAAGACGTCCAATCAATTTCAACTTGGAGGGGTGAGTAAACGAATGGATTGGTCATCTAATGCTGTCAATGGTAGCCAGTAAGATAAAATGGAAGTCACTCCAAAACTCCCCAAATTTAATAGTATGAACTGAGCTAAAGGAAGTGACTCTTAAATAGTCAAGTATCCACATTTTCTCACTGCTTAATACAATTAAGTACTAAATAAGATAGAGGGCCTTCATGTGTTTGGGCTAGGGAGAGACGATTGCATACTCTATCTGAACCAAAGTGACTGTTAGTTGGATTTTGATTTTTGTTTTTTGTTTTTTTTTCTTGTCGCTTGCCAAAGTGCTCCAGGACACAATCAACAAACTCTGAACTGCAGATCTTTTTTTTTTAAACTACTGAAGGGAGCGGTTTGTGTTACATACAAGTAGGAATAAACAATTTGCTCCTTGAGGTATCAACACTATCAAACATTATATTTAGCAGTTTGAGAATAAAATGGGTTAAGACCACAGCAGCAGGCACACTGACAGATGCAAAGGCAAAATTGTTTGATAATACATCTGATGTTTAAAAAAAGCATAGCTTGCTTAAGCAAAGTGTTTGGTAAAATGGTGCTATTATTTGTATTTACTTTGAACTGTAAGAAAAGACTTGCAGACAAAAAAGTTAAAAAGATTGTCTGTAATATTCATGCCAAAACAAACTTATTTTGTTGTTTGTTTAGCAGCACCAGTGTACCTAGCAAGGTCTATAAAGGTACAGGTCAAAATGTGAGAGCGCTGAAACACCACCAACACCTTTGAAATTCACTACAAAGTCTCCACAGAAGAGGCATCAACATGTAGTGAAACTGGTTATCATTTCTCTTTTAACTGCGTATGTACATGTTTCCACCGCAATTATCAATTAAACCACATGAAAAGAAATTTCAGTCTTTAAACAGTAGTTATGATTGACTACCAGTTGTAGAATTCTGCATATTAAAGACATATAGAATACATGAACACCTCTACTTCTCAATGACATTTGAAATATAAAGAAGATGGCTCAGAGGTATGTTTTGGTTGAAGTGTGGGGAGTATAGAAGCTCGTCACAGTGATGGAGACAAATGACGAGGCTGCATTGCTGTAAACGAGTGAGTCAGCCCGCCACGCACACACCAGGCCGTACTAGGTAGAAGGGGACAGGGTCAGAGGAGCTGTTCGTGGTGCTGAAATTTTGAACATTCATAACAGCGCTGTTCATTACTATTCAGGGGGGAAACACATTCGGGCAAGCTGTCCCAACATAGCTTTGTTGGCTAATTAGTGTGACTACGCACAGTAAGTGGTTACTAGGAAAACAATTGTAAACAACTATAGAAAACCAGTACGTAATGAGGCAATTAGAATATAAAGTAAGGATCAGTATACCTCTATGAAAAGAACGTGGGTAGCATGTCGTTCTTTCTGACCCCCAAGTCCAAGAGAATGTGAAGGAAGTGTTTTTATATATTTTGCTTCAACGACATTGTGTGCATTTTGCTGGATCACTGAGTACAGAAAGTGATCCAGTTACAACTGGAAAGTGATGTAATAGCTACGTTTGTGGTATAAATCACTGCCATGCTTCTCAATGCCTTGCTGTCACAGCAGTGGAACTAACTTTACAGCAAGTTGACCTGATTTTCCTTGAGGAGCACTGCAGCAGAGACTAGGATGGCATTATAGCCTTACACTCTCTAGGCTTTTTTTTTCATAAATTGCTTTCAAATGGACAACTCAGAAGCCAGCATGCTGAGGAAAATGCTTTGAGCGTGACATGACACGATTAAGCAACAGGTCTGGTGCTGGCTAAAAAAAAGCCTTCCAAGCAAATAAATCTCGTACAGAGATGATTGTTGCAAAAGGAACCAGGCGAAGAACATTTTTGATATGAAACGAAAGCGAGCGTGATGTCACAGGTCTGTTAACAGGGGTCTTTTTCGCGTGCACTGCAGAGACCAGGCGGGTGTGGTGACTGCATTCGCAAACGGGCAATCCCAAGCGCAAAAAAAAGCTTCCTTCCAACAGATCATTAACTTGCACACAGTTTTCGCTCACTAGTCTACCGATTATTCTATTGAATTCCACATTAGATTCCAGAAAACGGCAAACGTTGCGTTACATTCCCCCCCTATGCCACGAGGCGCACGCTGACTGCGCGCTTTGCCAAGCCGAGGTGAAGAAAAAAAAACATGCTCGCGCAATTACAATATGACATCTGTTTCGTCTAGTAACAGTTTAGTATTCTCCATGGACACCCACCTTCTTCTCTACACCCCTCCAACACCACCACACGCGCATACATACACCCACCACCACCACTACCACCCCGAGAACACACACGCACACGCTGCCTATACAGCCGCACTTTGTCATTCCAATGCGGCGTTTTCCAGCCAGCTTCCTTTTCCAACACGCCTCATAAAATATGCAGGTAAAAGGCAACTTGGAAAGCAGCGACAAGCATTTCAAGCACATCACTTTTCATGCACCACTAACAACTGACCTCCCAGTCTATCGAATCCCACTCTTCGGTAAACATCCGGAGGATTTCTTTTCATCCAAAAAATAAATAAATAAAATAAAATAAAATAATTGGAGCGAGCGCCAAAAGCGGCTCTGTGCATGGGCCAGCTCGGGCGATGCGATTGCCAGTTGCGCTTTGGTTAATATCCTCATGAAATCAGCGTGAAGAGGGGGACGTCGTCTGGAGGAGGCATCTCGGCGCAGCGACGGCGTCGAGATCAACTTGAGCGGCACAAATCAACCATGCTAGGCTTCAGAGTCCAACATTTTCTCTCGGTGCGATGCTTGCGACCAATTAAAACACCACTTGCGCCCCAAGGCGAATAGCTCCTGACAAGGCGCTCCTTTCCTCTCAGACCATCACTTCTTTTTTTTCCCTATCCTCTATTCGGAGGGGAAAATACATCCTAAATCAAATCCATCTTCCTGGGATATTTACAATATATATTTTCTTTTTAAAAAACACGACTTATCCACGAACTTGACGAATCTGCCTTTTAAAAAAATGCAACAACAAAGGGCGCTTGCAAATGCCCTCTTCGTGAAACACGTGACTCCCTCTATTCTTTATTGGGAAACGCTGTTTTCCACCCATAGAAGAAGTGGAAAAGGAAAAAAGGGGAGGGTGCTAACATGAATGACACTGCCATCTCACAAAGTACTCACCATGAGCACGGCAAAGTTATTAAGATGGGTGCAGTGGATGGTGGTCGTATTTCCACCGGAGCCTGTTATGTGGCAGCCTTCTGCCCTCCAGCCACCATGTCCATCCAGCAGGTCAAAGTCCCAATAGGCTGCGGTGGGTTCTACCCCCAGTGCGAAGTGCCTGAGTGCAATAGTGACGGAGTGCACGGCGCTCCCCAGGCTGCAGCCATCTACAAAACAAAAAGGGGGGAAGATGCAATGTATTCTATCAAGGAAATCAAGTGGAAAAGTCAGCGTAAGCGCCGTAGAATCAAAATCATCAGCATGCATACGAGACGCGTACCGCGACACAAGATCGAGCTTGCAGCAGAATTGCCAATGAAGTGCAAAACGTTGGCGCAAAATGCAAATAAAAGCAAGAGGTGGCGTAGTATTTATTTGGGAAGCCGAAAGAGAGAAAAAACAAAACAAAAAAAAACCCGCGTCCGTGTCAACATGACGCGAGGAAGTGAAAACATTTGAAGCAGGTGACGACAGAGCGTTGACATGCAGACGCGATGGTCGAATGGATTTCCTCTTACCTAATTTGGTGAAAGCAACTGGTGTTGACACGCTCCTCCGCTTGCCGGCGTCTGCGAGATTGGACGAATTCCCTGTGCACGGGAAGAGTTTGCCATTGCGGAAAACGATGAACTGCAGCCTGCAACTGGAGTTATCAACAGATTGCAAAGCAGACGAGGAGGTGTGTTGAGCATCCAGAGGTAAATGGATGGAAGCGACTGCCACAGAATTCTACCAAGTGGGGGGGAAAAAGAAGAGGTGAACATTCACTAGTCTTGCCCCCCAATTTGCCCAGTGAAACGTAAAAACACAGCAATTTACATGACCTTTTTTTCAAAGGGTTTGTTATCCTCTGTGGATGAAACCATTAAAGACAATTGTCCAAAGCAGTGAAAATCCAGTTTGAAGCGTGCCTATTTGGTCAGCCTCTGCCGCAGAGGTGGAAATGGTTCTTACCATTTCAGCTTGAGGGCACATCAGCACTGGCGTTTGATTTAAAGAGACAACTGGTCTGACTTTATATTCTTTTCACACATTGAAACAACAAGCTCTGCCGACAAAATAACAAGATTTGAGTGAAATATTTGGATGTGTACACACAAACACAACCAAGTAACATGAATAATAATTATTTAACAGATTTACTATACATAAGTCGAACATAGTGTGGCACCTTTACGAGTATAGGTAATGGTGCTGATACAGTACTAAAATTACATCATCAGAACGTGTATTTTTCGAGTACTAGTTTTCACCCGCTGGTTTCCCTCCCCAAAATGGCAGGCAGTTAAAAGAAAAAAAAGGAACACTTGAGTTAATCACGGGTAGACATCTTGTAGCGAATGAGTGAACGGTTATTCTTTGCCACCTTCCTCCTTTATTTAAAATGTGAAAGAAAAAACTCATCTTAAAACACAGAGCTCAACCTTTCCATTCAAATGACAATAAACTCAAATGACAATGCTTTATTGCATAGGTCAGCAGCACAGGCCACTGGGTCACCATATGCGTCGCCTGCAGACCTGTTCTAAAAATAGCCCACCGGTAAGAGAACATATATGCAAGCGATCATTTGAAAAGTAACTTCCAGAGTTAAAATGTAACAGATAGTAATAAAAAAAAAGTATTACCTAAACTTCGCTGTTGTATGAATTATCTAAAATGACTTCATTTTTACCTCCTCCAAATTATAGTCATAGAAGAAATACATTAGAATTCACCTACAATGTGCCTGTAAAGACATTTTTATAATCCTACAGAATAGTGTTATGCAGAGACAATACTTGATGTGCACAAAGCGCCTTCCCATTTGTGAACATCTGAAAATCGGTTATAAATTTCCCACCAGACGCTAATAAAGTAGTGATTAGGAAATAACTAAGAAGGTTCAGAGCTTCTTGGATAAACTGACTTTCTAAAAAGACACTTACAGCAGTAAACCAATGTCAGGTGACCACAGATGGTAATGTTTTTAGACATAAATTTGACCTATGACTTAACTCAGTAAAAATGGATTGGACCTGTAGCACAATCAAAGCAGTTAAATGAGTTAAACATTTATATAGGTATGCCTAGTTAATGGGCCTCCCGAAGAGAACATTGTCTTCCATTGACAAAAAAAAAAAAAGAGTTAGATTTGATTATAGTCTTTGTTTAACCAATACTGCAGATTTTTTGAATGTGGCGGATAAATAGAAGAACCTTGTGAAATTTTACTTGGGCTCAGGAGGAGGAAAACAACAGCTTGCTAAGTGCTGGCCTGCAGAATTACTGATCAGCACAATGGGATATTTGCATAATTTTTGTTGTAATCATGGGCAGTCCCATCAACAAAAACATGGCCAAAAACATGACCATGAAAAAGAGGTGAGTGAAACAAGGAGAGTACAAATAAAGTGTACAGAGGAATGTGTGTTATCTGGTTTGAATGGACAGCGCTATGCTGCAGCTCCTCAGGCGGATCTGACTCAGAATGTTACGTCAAAGGCTTGTGCCACATCACAAACCTTCACTTGCCTGCAACAGATGGGCAGCAGTGAACAACACTGTTGATTAGAAGCAGTTAATATTATGAATTGTGTGCAAATGCTGACTTACTCTTAGGCAAATGGAATTGCCTGAGGCTCTAAGTTGTTTCAGGAAAATTAATTAGTAAAGTATTCCTCCATTTTCATATGCCGTTGATAAACATATACATAGTATATAGTCACGGCAAAAAGTATTAAGGTCAACGAACACCTTTTGTAAAGTTAGCCCTCATTTTATACATGCCGGTTGCCCTCATAAGGGTCACAGAGCACATAATTAACGATTGATCACTGACATGAATGCATACAAAAGACTGCTCTTTTCAGTAAAGGCAGGGAAGGATGTTTGCTGACATTCCATTGATTGATATCATTCACAGGCAGCTCCTGTGAAGCTGGCATTGGCGTAGTGTCACCATAGCAACGTGGTCATGAATCTCCATGACAGTATTCTTACAAATTAGCACTGTGGGGTGAGCAGGCACCTATAATGTGTATGGAATAGCTTTACTTACATATCAGTATACCTGAATATGAAAGACTACAGGGAAGAGGAGACAATTCCGTTAAATGAGAGTATACACTTTAGCAGCGTTCATGGCTTCAACACATTACTCTTCCAAAAGTAGTATAGAACAGTATATAGTGTAAAAGCAAACATGTATTGTTCTACAACCATACTGAACAATAATTATAATGTTGAATTTAACAGCAGATTAAAAGTTATGTGGATTTAATCAAATGGGATGGCTTCAAAAAAATATGCTTCATATATCCCAACTAGGTGCCCGCTTAGGAAAGGGAGTAATGGCGAAAAATTTGATGATTGGTAAATTCTGCCCTTGTTTTCTGCCAATTTTCTAACTACTAATACTTGCAAATTTGGATGGATGTTTTGTTGTTGTATATATATTACTTTAGTTTGGCCATGGGCACTACTATGGCACATCCAGCAGATCTAAGTGTAGTAGCATATAATAGCATAATAAAAAAGAAAAAGAAGAGAAAAAGCTTTAAATGTATTTCATTTTTAAACCGTATTAATCCATCCCCACTAATCCTTTGAATAAATCAAATGAAACTAATGGCTCTGGTGGTAATCTTTATCTCAAAAGACTGATGGTAAAAGTCAGAACCACTGATGGTGAACTCAAAGCACACTAATTGTGCTTTGTAGCTTTACTTTTAATTGTATTTGTACTTTTTCAACAGCTTTTACATCCGAGTATGTGAAATTCTGGATCTACAGAAAGCCATTTTGCAAATAAAGAATAATTTTCCAAAAGTATTCAGTAATTTTAAGTTTGGATATACAAACATGAGGAAATTCTGTTTTCCCCCCAAACACAGTTAATGCATAGAGCTACTGTTTGTCATTCTGTTTGTGTCTCAGTCTCATGCTGTGAAATCCAGCACTTTTACCAGAAGCAGGGGTAGGGTGGAAGATTTATTGGTGAGCTCTTGTCCGTCGAATGCACATCCTTATAATCGATCTGTTGAAGTATTACCATAGTGTGCTCACTCCAGTGGTTTAGCTCTCTCCCATCTTCCATTTATGTGTTGATCAATGATGGTGCCCTCTCCCGGTCCACCTCAAACCTCCAGCAGTGAATGGGACCAAAGCCAAAAACTGACAACTGTTTGTCCATGAATATGCGGAGGAAAAGACTACTGTACTTCTCAATCGATTAAGCATTCCAATAATGATGGCCAGGTTGACAGCCATTCTGTTAATGTTGTTAAAAATGTCAAGCCTATGTCCATGTCTTAGCATCGTTTATTTCCTTTCTTAAAACATTGACTCAGTACACCGCTGTTTTCAGCAATACCCGAGATGCAGCTTCAGCAACTCCAGTTTTTTTTCCCCATGACCTTCTAATTGATGTAAGACTAAATGCAACACTTCACTACTGCCACAACAAATAACACCTAATATCTATAACCTTTTGCAGACCACTCTCAATCATTGGTCCCTTGGCAGTGGTGAGCTCCCAAACACCACTGACCTTTGCAAACACTCCATGGGAACTCTCCAATTTTTTTCTCTACAATTCCACACCATATCAGACCGGCAACCTCGTGCATAGCTATAGCTAATTTTAAAGTTATGATACACCACAGCAGTTCAATATAAATGTCCTCAATGGAAAAGAGAGAATGTTTTTACCCTAAACCTTTGGTCGTTTTGTTAATCTTTCATACTTTGAACCCCCACTCAAAAATATTTATAGTAAAAATGCATGTATTTGAAATGGAAAATACAACAACAACCTTGAAACTCCTGCAATTACCATACAAGATAAGCATCAGTAAAAGCTTTTGGTTCAACGTTAAAAAAATATTTAGAAGGTCAGATTGGGAATTTAGTGGAAAGGAAGACTGAATAAATTACATTGATTTTATTTCTTTTTTTATTTGCTTGCAACTCCTCAAGTAAAGAACATGGAACCGCCACTTTGTGGTTTTGATGTTTACTTTTTTTTCCGGTAACTATCTGTTTATTACTATGGGGTGACAAGTAGTGCTTTAGTCTGCTTCATTATTCAGGTGCTCACAAGAGAGATTTGGTGCCATGTTTGGCACTGAAATGTTTTGCTTAGCGTTTTGCGTGACATGCGCCCTATCTACCCTTACTTCTGATATTATAAATTAATAATTTGCAGCTCAGAGTCATCTACAACCCAATTTTAGTTGCATATTTGCCATAAGAGCACATTAACAAAACAAATGGAAGGGAATGATTTTTGACTCAACAAAACAATAATATTCTTTTAAACCATCTAGACATCTAAATTACGTCATTACTTGTATAATTCTGACATCACAATGAGCTTGTAGTATTGATTGTATAATACGAGTTATTTTGAACGTCCTGGTGTTTTATATCCAATTGATATTCACATTGTGTTTCAAATTCATACAATTAATTTAGCATTAATCAAATGGAAAATATTTTTCCTCATCAAGGGCATGCAAATACAATAAACAAGAGAGAGAGATTGACTCGTTAAACTAGAATACAATCATTCATCTCAATGAAATTTGTGGGTGGGGGGGATTAAGTCTGTTGGGTACAAATTTGAATGTAAATTCCTTATAAACATGGATGGTCAGCAGGGCATATTTTCATTGAACCAGTGCCGGACATAATTAGATTTTTTCCCCCTAGTATTATCTGTAAACAAGAGGTAAATGTCTCATCAGAATAGAAGTGTCAAGAAACGACAAATGCGCCAAATTTCAATTTCTGCAATTGCTTCACTGTTAACATGAGCCCAACTGTCAATACCAAGGAAACAGTAAAATAACACATACTGTATGCTTCATTAGAGGATATGATATACAGGTGGCAGAACAAAACATGGTAGTATAATATGGTGTAAGTAGTATGAGTCAGACTAACACATTACCAACGTATAAAGACAAGCATAAACTGTGGTGGTTGAAGCAGATAGTATGTTGATCGACTGGTCTTATTACCACTGTAAAATCTAATCTATTACCTTACAGCAGACAGGATGGCTACAATTTATCTTTAGTCTGTCAGGACCTGTTTTATTCCCAGTGTAACTGGACCATAATGGCTTGTGACAAGACATGACCTGCGGAATAAGAAAATATGAGATACAGATGTCAAATAGCCATGCAATTTTCTTTGAGACCCATAAATAGTATATGGGAAAAATAGGTGAACCCATGTGCAAAGTAATGGATATTGCAACTGTTATTGAGGCCTGGGGAAAAATAGTTTAAAAAAAAATCAATGCAGAAATGGTTGCAAAAAAAGATAAAATAAATAAATAAAGGATGAGGCAGCAGCTATATACAAAAGAAGGAAAACAATTTAAAAAAAAACCCTATGAGATTAGCAGTTTTGACAAGGCAACATTTCCCTCCCAATTATTCTACTATTCCATTGTATGTTTGCAATCTATCTTTGGACCAAGCAAGCAAGATTGATTCAAGGAAGCTGAAAACTGAAAAATACTAAGTCAATGTCATCTCATTTTGTCATCTATTTTTTTTCTCCATGCCTCCATTCATCTACAAAGCATAAAGCACCTTAAGAGGATGCAGCAATGAACTACAAAAGGAGCACATATTCCCTATAGTAGTGTTTGGTGATCTGGGCTTTCCACGAAACGGACTGATTTTGGACTATTGTAGGGATGCCAGTCGCAAAGAGCTCTAATGATTGCCTGCTGCTATTGAAGTCGAGCCAGAAACATGCAGCCCAACCAGTGCAGTTACAGGACACACAGCAAATTACAATTATAGCTCTTTTTTCAGACATGTCAGAAGAGCTATTATTTATATCTCAATATAGGACACAAGAAAAGAAAATGTCATGTTTGCTGATCACCTAAGCAAATAAACTGTTAGAAATATTTGTTTTTTCTGATTCATTTTGGAAATTAACCAAACGACATTAAAAGTGCAACACAAATTTTACATTGACATTCAAAAAGCCAATCACTATAAACTATAGTTTGAAAAAATCAAACAAAATCTATTTTAAAAAAAAGCCTGGTGGTAGTAATAATGCAGAGCGAGTCAACTCACAAAGTGAGCTGTGCTGCTGGCAATACCAACAGATGATCCCTCATTTTAGGATTCTCAATGGGTGCCATGTGTAGAGCGTATCAAGAGCTCCAGTATGGATTAGCTGGGCTGGGAGTTACTTATGCATTTTAGGAGAACACAGTGTAGCACCACACTGGATTACACAGCTGGAAAAAAGTTACAGAGTTTAATGGATGGGAGAGTCGAATAGAAACAGCAGGTAGACAGCATGCGTAATCATTAAAAACGTCAGGACGCCTTTTCATTTTTGTGCCCTCATAAAGCCAGATGGCACCAAAGCGGATATATCATTCATTCATTCATCTTCCATGCCACCCATCCTCGAAAGGGTTGCTGGAGCCTAACCCAACTGTCTAGGGGTGATTTTGCGAACTTTTCATTTCCCAAATATATTTACCCGGTTTGTAATAAATACTTGAAGACTAAGTGTGCACCAGCAAAACCCATTGCAAAATGAACTCAAAGTGTCAATCCATTACAAGCATTATGTTAAAAAATGTTGATATTTGGAAAATGACTCTGTAATTAATTAGGTTAAGTTAAAAATTAAAATAGAAACCCGAGGCTTCAAAAAATATTTTAACAAATACATGAATGAGTGAAAGCACTAATTTCCACATCAGAATGAACGTTAATTATAACATATAGAGCCAGCAAAAGAGAGGACAGTATGCTCTATGTGCTGAGAGACAATGATGTGTCTTGTAATTGTACCTTTTAAAGCTGCGTTGATTGCAGATTCTGCCAGAAAAAAATGCTAGACCAAGTATAAAAATATCTCTCAGCCTCTTAAGCAATGTTTTTAAATGAGTGAGTTATTGACTACACAGGAAAATACGAGGTTTTGGCTAAAAGTCCAAAGCTGATTATCTTGGGTGTTTTCATAAATTACTTTAGCCAATAAATTAATGTATCAAAGTAAATTGGCAGAGAAAAAATGAGAACATGGCAAATAAATTAAAAGTGCCTGCCGCGGGTGGTCCAAAGCAATTTCAGTAAATGATGGGATTGGGACACATGCTTCAGGACTGGACGACTTGCCCAGAAGAGAGTCTTTGGAGGAAATAAGATGAACTTCCCTGCTTTTCCACAAAGGAAAATTCATCTATGTCAGTCACTCATGGTAACAGACAACCATCCGCTGGGCCTACTGGCCCCGAGTCACTGACGGAACAATTTGTCTTCCTCATTTTCTGACACACAGTATCATTTCTCCTCGTTCGAAACTTTGTACTCGATTCACACAGTGTTTAGGTGTGCAAAACTGGGCACAATCTCTGCGAGAGGATGATGCTCACAGCTGGACAGATGAAAATAGTGAGACGATCGCTGCAATATTTTCTTAGGTTTGAGCACTAACAATATACTACAGTACTATTTTTGCAGAAATCATTGTCGTTTTAGTTTTACGCATGTTTTTTTTGTCTCTAAACCTTAGTCGACATTTAGTATTCATGGCCTCTTACAGCAGCATGAGAAATATATTGCAATGATTTGGACACATTCTGCAGGAATAGAAAAACATTGTTTCTATGTCCAGAGCATGATTGATTTGACTTTATGTTAATAAGGCCAACAATATTAAGACCAGCCTTTGCATGATGGCTGATGTGGCTGATTAGTGTTGCATTATGTATTAAACACCTTGAATGAATGAATATACAACAATTTATCAGGATTAATACATGAAAGGCACTCATTAACTCCTCAAGCCCCCTATACTTTCATTCAAACGAACTGACTAAAAAAAACTTAATGGATGTACAAGCTTAACACCGAGTGACATTTTAATCAGAGAGTCTAACACCCATGTAATTAACTCCTTGTATCTTGTTTGTCAAATACAGGGCAAATAATTACATCTAAGATCTTCCTAAACAACTTTATGGTCAATCTGTGGATGCATAGGTTAGCAAATCTGCTTTTCTTCAGAGAAAATTGCAGACATTTGGTCCTAACATATTCCAATTACAGGCAAATTATGACAACATTAAAGATTTATATATAAAAAGTGCTGTGTTTACTGACTCGAGGTAAACTGGGTCATATTTGGTTGTTTCAGTTCCTTGTGTTTCCCTTTGCTGTACAGCAGCTGCTGGCTCAATTCTCTTGCAACACTGTCCCCAGATAGAGCCTTAACCTGCAGGCCAGCTGATGCATACATACAACCAAACCCTCAAACAATAATACAAAAATTCATCCAGTTCCACCAGCCCTCAAGTGGAAAAATAAGTACATAAACACACCCACGTCGAGCAATTAAAAAGACAGTGAAGCTCTGTGGAGCAGAAAAAGGCTGTCTGAGGAGAAAGAGGTGGGAATGCACTGCTTGTTCAGCCAACAGGCTTCCACTAATTACCTGTCAATTGCAAGGAAGAAAGAGGTATATTCCAAACTGTTACCTTCCATGAACCAAAGAAGTTTAGTATTTAACCTCTTGATTTGTCATATTGGAAAAGTTGTCATTTGTCCTTGCACTTTGAACTTTTCATCACTATCCACAGTGGAACCAAAGGGTAAAAAACTGCTAAAGGTCAAGTCGTTATTGGGCCGAAATAGAAAAAACACATCCCGCGGTATGCTTAGCAGACAACTATCTTGGGTCAGTCACCCAATGGTTGGAAACAAAATCTTGAAGAGTAGTACATATTGCACATCATTGCCGCATTATTCGTTGGTACTGTCCAATACAGATGATGTAATTTTAGTATCATAACTGTGCCACATTAATATTAGTTGAGTTCTTTCTCAAGGTTAGTAAAAGGAAATGTCACCTTCAGGTAGATAAATCCAGTATGTATACAAATATTCCCATCTTTTTGCATATGATGATTGAAAAAGGGACTTGATATCGAATTAAATGCCTTTCTCAGCTATTTTTGCAAATGGAAAATAAAACGAGAACAGGCAAAGCACCAAACACAGACAGTTATCTGCATGGAAACCCTCTAGAAGCTCATTACCCGTTTCTGTTGCATAAGATAAATTTATTGCACAGCGTTAGAAATTTGCACTCGAATAAACACGTCTTCACCTTACTCTACAATGACTTGGGCAAAGTTAGTGCTAATTCACTTCATTCACCTCCTCTGGATTGGTTTTAGCATGCACTGATAGCCAGGTAATTACATTTTTTACAAACAAATGCATGTGTGTTTAAAGTCCTTACAACAAGAAAGCAAATGGAGCACATGAATTGTTTTGCCTTAGAGTTATTGAGCTGTGGTGAATAACTACACTCATCATATAAATGGTGAGGAATGCTATGGTATTGTAAGTATCTGTACTCACTGCAAGCCATTGAAACCATGTGTCCTATCCATTTTGAAGGGCAGATACAGAAATGTCGAACGTCCTCCCGAACACATACTGTGCTAGATTAAATAATCAACTGGTCAAATTTTTTAAATGGCTGTTCTTATTCATAACAAAATATATATTTTTGACTCACTTTTGTGTCAGCTTTTATGTGTGCCTCCTGTTTGTTTACACAATCCACCTAACCTGACCTTATGATTGATTTACAATGAAATCTTATTCAAGCCCAGTCAGGCATCATTGCTTAATAGGTGTGTCATGATTAAAACATTGATTAGTTTATGCATTACTACAAATAAGTAGAGCCATTAGTAACTTCATTAATTTAGAACGCCAGTACGCCCATCGCTGTGTCTACCAGGAGACAACAGCTTTGCACATTCAAGAGCATTTAAGTAGCACCTCAATGTCTCCCTATATTTAGTCCCCTCAAGGAGGTGATTTTTCAGCCTCCTATTTAAAACGTCCATCTGGAAACATTAAAGAGGGATGTTGGGAATAATTATTGAGTGTTGCATTGTCCTGACCAAGTGTGACTTATAAGCCAGCAGGAACATGCGCACTGAGTTGCATGAACAGCCCTGAGGTAAAATGTAGCAAAGTACTTAAGCTGGTGCCAAAGCACAGAGACATGGCAGTGTCACAAGAGAAGAAGATTAGAGGAGTGGAATAAGCCCAATAGCACAACCATGTCCATTGACTCGGTCTTGGCAGACCAGCGTACTAACAGCCTCTATTATTATTTCAATACTAAGTAACTAGCCATTAAGAAGAATGTTCCAAATGTTATAGATAAATACTACTTACACAAGGGCAGGATTATCTTATTCAAGAGTATTTGCTGATAAAGATATTACTTACTGAAGAGATAAAGTATTTACCACGGGGAATGTCAAAGGATGGTGTCTCAAGGAGTGAGCAAATTTATAGTGACAGCTACAAAGAATATTCACTGACTCCCAAATAACAATTACACACACATCCCTGCCATCTGTCATGTTGAAAATTGAAACAGGTGTCATAATTTCAAAAGTTTCCATGTTCACATAGCAAATAGGAGTGGCAAACAATGTGTGTTAATCTTTAAGTCAAATAATTACAAAATAATGCCCTTGCGTGATGTTTTCGTGTAAGATGTTTTGCATTCCCCAAACAGCGTGCACACGTTATTATATATTAGTTTCCATTACTAATAATACACTGCATGTAAATGTGTTTTGTACAGGCTGGTCTGTTGGCCGTTATAGTTTTCTGACCTGAGGTAGCAATTTCTACTCAAAATCATAAGTAAGAGCAGATTTGATTACGTTACCATTCGGAGATGACTGGCTGGTGTGCTTCGATTTATTGTGTCACATTTAAAGTTGAGGAAGGATTCGCCCATAGTATTAGTGCCTGAATCCTTGGTAGAATGGGTTTCCAGTCGAGGTGATGCATCATACAGTGGAGGCTGTTGGAGTGCCGTGCAAGACAGACCAAGAAAGTTGGAGGGCCGGATCAGAAAGGCCTCCATAGCTATGTTAGCGGACACCTGAGAAGAGCGGCAGGAAGATGAATAAGTAAAAATTAGAATATGACTATTTTTTTTAATAATACCTTTGATATAGCCTGATTTTCTCCAGTTAGTGCCACGTCAGCAATGCGTTCAACACACTGAACAATTCGAGTGCATGCTCTTGCTTCATTTTGGGCCATCCACAGGATACGCTCGTCTACAAGCATCATGTTGCTGGCTATCTCGGATATATAGTCTCCAAGCTGCGGGGACATACGAAGACATGCATTTCAATATATACATGCACAAAATTATAATAAAAATGTAAAAAATGGGAATTGGAAATAAAATAGGCTAAGAGATCATTCACACCTACCTATCAAGTCAACAACAGTCACAATTGTGAAGGAATGAACAGTGGGTTCATTCACTATAAAGAGATTTAATTTAGATTAGCAGCTCTGAAGGGTAGTAATTGTGTCCCCAAGATGACAGCTTGCTATTTACTTACTGCACTTTTCATTGTTGCCTCGTTTTACTATTTCTCATTAGACTAACGCATGTGCCCTCCGTTTACCCAGTCTTCAAATAAACCTTAATACTATTTTCTCCCTTGTGACCTGTTAGGGTTAATTGGACGCATTGGAGTTAAACTTAGCACTACATGACATTCAATCTGACTAAGGGCCAAAGATTTTCTTTGGCCAAATACACAGGATACGTTCACAAAAAGACAATTTTCCCTCCCTACATGACACGGTACTGGTCATTCTAGTCAGAAGATACAAATTGGTAGGATCCATTCGTCAAAAAAAAAAAAAAAAAAAAAAAGACAAATGTCCTGTACCACATTACATCGCTGAGTTCAGGGTTCCACTTACTTCTTTGCGCTTCTTTGCCAGCCTGGTCAGTCGCTCGACTAAGTGTGTTACGAAGATGACATCCATTACATCAGTAAAGTGAGCTGCTCTGCTGGTGAAGACCACTAACTGCTCCACCAAAGGTTGGGCATTGCTAGTGTTGATGGTTATCTGTCATCAAACAAATGTTAAAATCCATTATGAAAGAAAAGAGACAACTATGTATAGATTAAAAATACTATTATCTGAAACACATTTGGAATAAAGTGTAAACCAAATCACCAATACATTGTCACATGAATCACCCCCAATACTGTCCCTTTCTGATGAACTCTACATATATAATTAGCTGATTTAATATTGTGGTATCATGATATAAAATGAGCCATATCGCCCACCCTGTGGCATCACAATTTCAAATATGCTAGTCCGCAAACCTTCCTTATTGATACCTGGGTAAGCTCATGTAGTACACGTGTGAATTCACTGGCATATGGGCACTGAGTGTAGTCTTCTTCATCCCACCGTCCAGTCCGATCACAGCGGCGCCATGCTTTCTTCTCCTTATGGTTGGATGGCTGAGGAACAGCGCCTGAAGGGTGAGGAGCGGAACCAAACGTTGCAGGAGCGCAAGGAAAGAAGGCCAAGATTCCTGCAAGAGTCCTGGGCCAGCTGAAATTAAAATATAACTGTACATCACCCGAGGAGTTTGGCATCAACGATAATACTGTAAGGATCATAATACCGAAGATCATCTGCTTTGAAGGCACCTGATCATTTCCCTGCCCTTACTTTCACTACCTGGTCATAAATGGAATGAAAATGGTCCCAAACTTAAGAAAAAGGGGGCCTCATTTTCCAGGCCATTACGTTAGTGCACCAAGAGAGTCAGAGTCTGTGTGCTTATGAAGTTGAGGAGGGTGGCAAAGCAAAGAGGCTGACAGCTGCACTCTCACGTGACAAGAGAGGATATGGGCTTTAATGGAGAGTCTTAGTGTACATTTTTTTTCATTTAGACAAAAAAGAAAAAAGTCCACCCTGGTTAAAAGTAGCAGTTCAGTAAAGGTCAGTCATGTGAAGTGTCTTATCTGTGTATATTTCTGTATGCAAACAATAGGTTTTGAAACTGATGCTTCAAAATGCAAGTTCCTGCCCTCTTCTTTCTTGCTACATGGCCGCCAATATCGAGAGTAAGCATTATTGAAATCTACATCTGTGAAATTGCAGTGGTTAAGTACAATTATCTTGTGTCATGTTTTTAATCCACGACATCCACATGAAACTAAATATGTTTACACTTGTTACTTTTCTACAAGATTTACATCTAAGGCAGAAATTATCTGCTCACAATAACCATAATTTTTGGTAGATAATTTGTTATTGCTCCGATTTCAAGGCAGTAGAGCATTCATTTCAGTATCTCACCTGAATTCCCCCTTGTTGTTGGTGACTCGGTCAGCAGGACAGTATGGTGCAGACATCTCCAGGACAACTATCTCCATCTGCCGTGAACTGTTGCCACGGGAACTAGTCACCAGGCATTCCCAGGTGCCTGCAAGGCTCACGTCAATGTTGGTAAGGATGATCTCACTGGTGGAGAAGTAAACAAGGAATCAAAGAAAAATACTTGAATAACTTTGTCTTTAAAAGTAATAACAGCATATAAGGTACAAACAAATAAAAATATTACCTGATGTTCAAACCTTTTCACCCAATGTGAATGCTTTGTTCATTTTGTTATGCCGCAAAACCATCTAGATTGTGAGCCTTTTTTTGTGTTTTTCCTTATTAAAGAAATAGATTTTCCATTTAGCTTGGTTAAAACGGGTCCAAGTAAGGCAAGTAGAACAGTAGCAAAAGGGGAACATAATATTAAAAAAAACACATCTGGAAGGCTTCCTGGAATCATTATGAAAGCCTGGCATCTAACTATAAACTGAAATGAATTAAGTCAGAAATAAATACAGTAGATGGCAAAAGTAAAAATTTCCCACCAACACAACCAGAAGCCACTCTCTTTTACCCGTTACTATACTGCTGCATCCAACTAAAACAAGCAAAGCTGATGACAGAATGTAGCTCAGCATTGGGCAGTGTAATTTTCCTACATTATGAGAAAAAGGTCACCCAGATTCATCTGATAATGAAACATGAAGAAATCAGTCACTTGTGAAAAGCTAAAAGAAAAGGCACATTTATCAGCCACTGACCTACATACAGACTAACGCTGCACCACTGCGGTAAAAAGACCCAGTGGACTTATAGGCACATTAGTGCTACCAGCTGATGTTCAACAAATTGTTTGAATAAAGTTGATTTTGAGACAACAGCATTTCAATTTGTCCTTTTGTCCAATGCAATTTTAAAATCTGGCCTTGTTGCCTGTTGTGTAAAAAAACTGCACTTTCTTTCCTGGACGAAACACGACTACTACTTAATACTACTACTAATTATGCTATACTGCTTTTTATTTGCATGACAAAAATTTGTCGATGCTACGGAGGTCTGTGAAATTCCCCATGGTGGATGAATGAGGGTCTATTTTATCAATTTACAGTGTGGGGACTCATACATTGCACTTCTACAAGAGGTAATATCCATTTAACGACCATATAATATACAAGAGTTACAGCAAAAGTAAAACTGAATTAGATGAATAAGGTTCTCTTTCAACCAATCAAGGAACACTAACCAAAACATTACACTTGCATCTCAGTTCAACTACAAGGTATTAATAATTTTGTTGCTGCATTAATGACTGACTGGCAGGCTAATTTAAAATGGCATTGTCACCTAGAAAATTGATTTGTAAATAATTAACCAAAGCAGAAATAGCATGCAATACGGAAAGATGTTCAATAATGATAAGAACACCGGAGGGAACTGTCAGCATTAGATTCAAATACAAATTGAAAACAAACGCTGTCAAGCAACCTCTAAAAACTGTGAAGACACTGTCTTCCACTACAAAAATTCAAATTTGGCACATTAACTATCAAGTGTAAGAAAGCAGATTTGCAAAGGCATGGCACAAAACCCACAGACACATGTAATTCCAGCGGTAATATTCTACAACCATTTTCTTCCTCATTTTGTACAAGATTACGCCGATTAAAAATGGAAAGGATTAAGAGGGATACAGCCAAAGTATCTGCTGAAGCTAGCCACAGGCTTTTGAAATGTTTGATTAATGAAACATGATTCACAGGATGGTCCCAGTGCTACTGCTAGTACAGTTAATACAGAGAGTTTGGCCTGACACCATTACTCAGCAGGAGTCTGGCACACATCGGAGAACCATGTGGTCTCAGGGCTGTTATGTTCACTGAGAGAAATGTAAACAAATCATCTTATCAACGCAGCTGCAGCAGCAAATAACACATGCTAATTCGATGGCACAATGTGAGGACGGAACTGAAGGCTCCATGAAAGATACCCAAACAATGGGTAAACAAGAAAAGTGTGAACATCACACTTCTGCCTAAATCTATTTCGTGTACACAATTTGTTGACGTCTCATGTGGACAAACGTAAAACAAACAGAATTAAACACCTACAGTACATTGTTGAGTTTTTCTTCTCAGAGGTCACTTCACTGAGACTGTGCAACAGCATGTGTCAAATCTAGACATAGGCCTTAAACCGCGTACTAAATATTATGTATTCAGTCTTCACTGAAGGGACATGTGGAGTGAAGCCTAATGACTCACAGGACATTGATCCAAGGTGACAATCCCCAACAGGTGCAACTGTGACTCATCATTTGTTCACTGTGGTTAAACAAGCATAGCGAGGGGAAAATGTATTAAAGAACAGACTTTTTAGATTGAAATGTTTCTCTCTGGAAAAACTCGAATGAAGTAATAATGTCAAAATTCTACCATACTCAGCACATCATTTGAATTGGAACACTGAAGTTGAAATTTGCACAGGCTGACTTTCTGTTTGGACTGAACTGTGTAATAAAGTCCTCGCATGTGAAACTTACTTCTGCTCCTTGTGGGTTTTCTGCCGATGGGAAACATTTCAGGTGCCAAGACAAACATGACCTACATGAGCTCCCAGTGGTGGAACAAATTGCATTATTTGTCTTTGCTTGAGGCCAACAATGGGTAAGTGTAAGTAGGCCCGCAGGAGCAATGTTGAAGAATTTAACATGTTTCTCCTATGGCTCCTAAAAATAGTCACCTTAGTTACATTTATTGTACCTATTACAAAATGTATTTGATCTGATCTAGTGATTAGAAATCAGGGCCGTTTACATCATGTCCAGAGGATTGAATACAAGAGACCGGCGTCAAGGAAGGAAGATGCAAAGCTAAGCTTCTTGGCATGAAAACATCCAGAAGAATCATGATATCGGGAAAGGCTGGTGCACCAATGCAAATAACAACTGTTTTGGGTGGGACTAAAAGTAATTTCCTTATGTCATGAATCCCTCCGTGCGTCATTTGTGCAAATCTGCAGGACCATTTCTGCCAACCTTTCCATGTTCACAAAAAAAAATTCCAGTTTTCTTATGTTCTACGTCACCAAAGGATCAGTCATCAAATTTTCAAAACAGTCCAACACATAAAATAACTATTGATAATATGATATTGATTCTATGAGGGAAATTGTACACGTTTTAATGTGATGAAGCAAATACTATAATTAGCTGCCATCCTTGTTGCTTAACTAAACCATAAAGCATCAGGGTCATTTTAAATGTACAAAACCTGTGTCAGCAGCTCATCAATTTTTATTTTCAAAGAGGCAATTGGTCGTTGGTTGCAGGGCGATCTTTAAAAAAATTAAAACTATGCAAGGTTTCTACTTTTTATTACAACAATTATTTTTCAGCATCTGTTACTCTTAATGTCTAAGCAGTAAGATCTACGGGATAGGCTGGAAGGCCAGCCTCTCTCGGGACGGGCTGCAGATTGCGCCGAGATGTTGGCTTACTGCCAAGTCAATTTTTTCCTATCCTTTCAGATCCTTATCAAGGGCGCCAATGACTAAAGTTAAATCCTAGCTACTTTAGATGATTGAGAGATATGGAAGGAAAGGAGGGATGTGTCAGGGTCTTTACATATATTCTGTGTGTTGGCTATGAAGGTGAAATCGCTGTGCTGTAATGTGTTTTTCATTCAAAATAGGGTGGCTGAAGAGAGTTCAGTGGATGATCAAGTCATCATATTTCGCTAATGATGGTTACGATTCCGGAGAAACATGAACATCACCTCATCACAGAGTCGTTAGCACATATAATTTTACGTCTTTGCAATGAAAACACCAAACGCAGAGGTGATGAGCAAATGGGGAGCGTCCTTGTCAAGATATGAAATGTTAAATTTACCCATAAAACGAGTAGGTGTACAACTTTCTATTTAGCGGCTCATCAACCTTCAACCAGCTACATTTCTTTCATCCCATAAATCATTCAATTTCTAGCGTGTACCTGGTAAGCAGACAACAGTCATGAAGCAAGGTGTCTTCCACATAAACACCAGGGTCCTCTTGTATAGATACAGCATGGCCATTGTGATGCCAGTGCAGCTCAACAGATGGGTCCAAGTAAGTGACAGTGCACTGAAGAGGCAAACGGTCTCCCTGGAAAACCAGCTGCCTCTGGGAAGGGATCAAATGAAAGAGCGGCACCTCTAAAGCTCCATCTAGGAAACGAAGATAGGATACAACTGCAGGGTCAGCAAACTACTGTGTCAAGCATGTCTTCAAGCATCACTGTCACATTGAGTGCATGGTTTAAGGGTTAAGTTCTGCATCCTTGTGATGAAAAATAATTTCCTGTCTTTTCTACAGACTTAACATCAAATGCAAATGAATGTGATTCTAATTAATTACACCAAGGCACCCTGCCCACAAAGTTGCATTGTGTACAAACAAATCCTGTCAAGGTCAGACTAATCCCTCATCGTTTGCACATGCCGTTGCTGCTCCTGCGTGAGATAAAAAGCAGTTGATAAAGGAGGACTGCCTTGACCACTCCTCTGGACTCTCCTTGACTCCCTGCTTGTCCATCTTGATGGAAGAGTGTTGTATAATGTGGGCTACTGGAGCATTTATAGTATGGTTAGGGGATACGTACTTCCTTATTTCAGTTTGTTCGAATAATAGGAAGCCATGGGAGTGTGAAGCTGTGCACTGCAGACATTCCAGAATCAGGACATGCAGCACTTTTTATAAGCATGGTCGTGAAGTCACGTGACAGTGGCTGTGTTCCGAGGCCACTGAATGTCCATTTTTATTTATGAACCAGGATTAGCCTCAAGCCTTTCCAGCAAATTGTACCACCTTGGGAATCATTTCCGCGGGTGTTCAATACAGGGCTAGACATTTCCTTGGACCTGCTCCAAACAGCAACACAATCTTTGCCTCCACTTGTATACAATCAATTTTGGATGTTGCTGCCATTTGACAGGCAATTTGATGTAGGATTCATAAAAGTGCCTTATACTTTCAAACATTCAAAGGAGACACAGAAAGAGGAGGGTGGTTGAGAACCGGAAGGCTGTGACTTTAGGGATGTCTATAGTTCATGTGCGTCTACTTAATTCCTCATATGGACCCACTTTCCTAGTTTGGTAATCATAGCATTGAATGCATTTGAAAGCACTCAATGGATATTGCTTCTGTGCCACATTCAGACAACAGTTCAAACTGTTAGTTGTATTCACCTCTATCTGAACAGGTTAGAAAGGCATTTTGTAATGTTAACTGTAAACACTTTTAAACCGAGGAATAAGAAATCCTGTAAAATGTCTGTGTCTGGATGTCTTTCAATCAGAAATGAAGGTACTCACCACATCTGAGTTGCTGTCCACGAAGATTGCGAAACTCCAAGCCATGGAGATGGGTGGGAAACATGCATACTGTGTTGTTGCCAATCCTAACGGAGTTGCTTCGAGTCCACGAGAGAAGCCACTTCAGCTGACAGTCACAGAATAAAGTTTCGGTACCGAAGTGTCTGGTGAGAACAGCAAGTGACAATTGCGATCGCTAAGTATAAAATAGAAATATGAATTGCTCTTTCTTACAACACTCGAAGAGCCAAAAGGTGCGTGAAAAGTCCCACAGTCATAGTGGAGAAGATATTCCCAGACAGATTCCTGTAAGCAGAAAAACAGCTGTCAAACTTACAATTCCCCACTCAGTTCATCAAAAGGGTTCTAAATGACTTGATTGGAGTTGTTATACTTAAGTCTATAATAGTGCCTAATAATAACTGCATTAATGCTTATTAGTAAATAATAATTGCTCCCATTTTTTTTTACGTAAACATATAACTTACAGTTTTAAAAGATTGCCCAAATCTAGGAACATTTCAGGGTGGAAGCAACCTATCCTGTTGTTGGATAGGTCCCTGTAGTAGAGAGAGAGATAGTAGAGATTAAGAGAAAAAAACAACAACAATGTCAAACTTGTATTGTATGGAGAACAATCATAAGGTCCTTGTACATATGTGTTATTGTGACAAAATCACTTAGCTTTATTGTTGTACATATTAGCAAACAACTCAAACTTAATTGTTTTTTAAATGTTTTCTTTTTCTCTGAATATCAGTGATGGCTAAAATTGTAGTACACATAGATGAGGCTAGATGAAACTGCAACTGCATACAACGAACGGTGAAACAATATAATACGATGGCATTTGTTGCACCCCATCATGAACTTTTACCCATTACCTAACTACTGCCAGTATATCAAACACAAAAAAATGTAGAGGGATTTGTGAGTCAATAGAGCTGTGTCCTCATGCTCTGTAATTAAAGACCAGCTTTGCAGGAACAGCTGCGGGAAAATAAACAGAGCTCTCACAATCACCAATTGGGGAGCACTTAAATTAACACTTTGCTTTTCCATGAATTTGGGAAGCCCTCATACATATACAAGCAAAACTCAGCCAAAAATAAGCATCAGTAATTAAAAAAACAACAACTACGAGCTAGATCACTTTTTGAATAAACGTTTCATGAACAGAAGGTGGGATAAAGACATTGGTGCATAGTATTTGCATCGTAGCATATCAAAACCGTTGACCACAGTCAATGCAATCAATCCATACAATACATTACACCATGTCTTAGAAGAAATAACTGGTCAACTACGTCACAGACAAGTACATTAAGGAAAACAGCTGCAGTAGGAACAAAGTCATTAAAACTGTTAATTACATCAACCACAGTAAATGTTTTGTAATCTACAGTGAGGGGCTGCAGCAGAAAAAAACAACCCAGAAATTGAAACACTAAGGGCATTCTACCTTACTCATAAGCCTGATGCCTTGAGAGATGATTTGACAAGGAACACAAATTCTTTATATAGGGCAATCCTTTTTAAATCTCCTAAGTCTAGTTTATCTTATGACTGTTTCAAATGCTTTCAGTCACCTAGAAAATTTAAAGAAATTGGTCTCATGGGAAAGGGAGTGTATATATTTCATTTCATTTTGACTTAGTGATAAGGATAATATATTCATGTAATGTGCAAAAACAGAAGGATTCATCCTTTGTCCCCTAAAGGAGAGTATTACTAGACTTCATAATGCTTACAGTCTCCTCAAAGTCAGCAGACCACGGAAGGCCCAGGGCTCCACTGTGCTTATCAGATTATTCCTCAGATCCCTGAAGAGGACAAACAAGAAGGAGTCAGAGTTAAGGTGGTGATTCAGATGCTGTGAACTCAGGCCCTCTGTGGAAATGTGACTTCACACAAATCATGAATCTTGACTTTCTCACAGGTCAGAGAACAACATTTTTCAAGCAGTGGTCAACTGATGAAGAGACTTGAGTATAGTTGGGAAATAACAGGTTGTATAAAGATAATCATATTGTAGTATATCGTTAAATGTTGTAGTATCAAACTTTGCTCATACATCCAGTTCATATTTTCCAACCGGCCTTAAATTATATTATACCACATATATTGTGTAAATCTAATTTGGGATACAGATGTAATAAAATTGTGGAATTTTGGTTCAAAAGTATTTCTTGGTGAGACAGTACAGACAAGTTTGTGGTGGCTTAAATGACTAAAAACGTCATAATACGCAATGTGGTTTCATTCAATGACTCGACATCAACAAGCACCGGCAAACTAAAAAACTTCTACACAACCAAAATTTGTCCGTCTTGTTTTCTTAGCTGGCTCATCAACATTTACGAAAGGGTACCGAAGCAGCTCCATGACATAGTAGCCTTTTAGTCCAATTTGGACGATGAACGGGCGGCTCTCATCTCTGCTCTCATCTAAATTGTCTTTGATCGTGTGCAATGTGACACTAAGAGCGATTGCAGGGTGGAAACCCAGAAGTCATCCATTGTGCCTGAAGCACCTTCTTTCATCTTTGACCTGTGTTACTATCCCTCAGGAGCTTTGCTGAATTAGCAGATAATACTTTCGGTTTCATATGGACCAATTTACTGGAATTACAAAGGTTAACGCTTTGTGACTACAGACATGTATATAGCCGGTCATGTTAAAATTTAAAGTATATTCTATTTCACTACATAATGAATGAATGAATGAAATAGTAGTATAGTTTTTAGAATAAGATGCACCAATTCAATACTACTACTAAAAATAATAATGAGACAGGTCTCAAAAAAACAATCTAGATATATACAGAAGAACGAGTTGCAAAGATCAATTATGCTCCAAGCACCAATACATTAATGGAGGAGGATGTGTTATCAGGCTGATTCTCAGGGGTCTTCTTGCTTCATCTAATTGAGACAGCCTGTGCGCTGACATCACCAGTCCTCAAATACATGAATTGGGACACACGTGGCAGGTTTCTTTCTGGATCACTAAGAACATAGAACACACAAACATGCACACACAATTTCATTTAAGAACATAGAACACACAAACATACACACACAAACACACACACACACACACACACACACACTTGCACAAGGACAAAGTCACGAAAACAAACGGTAAAACAGAACAGACTACACACCAAACAGATCCCTAGAATAACAATTACTTACTATATTTTTCATGTGTGGGCTCAGTGAATATATCACAACATTGATCCAATTATATAAATATACCACTAGATTTGGAAAAGGTCAAGTCTCACATGAAGTAGGCAAACAAAACAGAAGCCTGCTTCAGGCACTTGGGCACTCATCCAAATAGAAAGTGACGCTGAATGATGTATTTGATTGCCCATACACTTAATGAAATGAGACGACGTAATACACTGATTTGAATCACACAAACATTAGGGTGACTCGAAGTCTATAATGCCCACAGTAATTTGTTTGCAACAAACAGGACTATATGTCAATGTAATAAAATTTAAAACAGTAAAGAGCATACTATACTGTACAGAGCAATGTCCATTATAGATTTAAACTGCAAAAACAGACAGCAAGACAATCTCTATCTCAGACATACATATTATAAAAAATTTAATCACACAATTTATCATGTAAATTCAGTTTTTTATTGTTTTGCTATTGAATTGTTACACCATCTGACATGAAACTTGATGTAGATAACCTTACGGAGATAGTGGTCACACAATCATAACCAGCAGTACAGAATGGCCTTCAGAGACTCACTATGTTCTCATCAATCACTTCCACATGCCGGCAGAATACAATTCATTCTTTTAGATAGAACAGAAGCTAAAGTTTGCAAACAGACACCTCATCAGGTGTTCAGCAATGAGTTTTTAGAGTGAACAATATTAAATGCCAGTCACCAAACCGTAAATTGATTAAAAGACTTCATGCTTTCCATTTACTGACCCTCAGGGTTGCTTTTGGAAAAGTGATAATAATTGTGTGGTCCAAAGGGGGCAGACAAAAACATACAACTTTCTTTCTTAAGTTTTTTTTAATTTGTGGGAGAAAGAAAAATGTAAGTTTATCTGTTTTACATACATGTATATTCTTCAGTTTGACTAAAAATAATGAGCTTTGTGTGGTGGGAACCCATGATTAAATAGCAAAATTAACTGACCAGGGAACAGTGACAAGCTTTGTTCATGCTTTGCTACCGTGGGACCCATTTACAGTAACAACTTGGGTCCAGATTAGATGGTGGGGGCTCTGGGCAGGTTCACCCCATTAGCTAATACACAAAGACCTTGGATTGTGCCTCTCTGGCGATAAAATAATTGTAAATTCAGATCAAACTTGAATTATTTTACTCAAGTGAAATGTGAAGACTAATTGAACATTGTAACAGGATCGACTTTGTGAAAAATGTTTCTTCTCGATCAAGATTGATGGATAGAATTGGCTATTAACTATAATGTCATGAATTTAATTAAAATATAAGTGAGCACAGAATTTAGAAGACACTTCAGCACCGATGGGAATGCATCAGTCACCCATCTATCTGCCTGTTTGGCAATGTTTCCTGCAAGCCATTTCAAGATTGTCTTTTGAATTAAATATTTATTCTACTTTTTTTAAAAGATTTCAAATAAAGTTAAAAGATTATCTTGTACAGTGTCCATAAAATCATGTAATAGGCACCAGCATCCCCACGGCCCTTGTGAGGATAAGTGGTACGAAAATGAATGAATGTTAACACGTCATTAAAACACCATCATCTTTTACAATATCACTATCAAACAATAGTTGCTTTCTGTTCAAGTAACTAAAGAAACTCAAACACAACTGCACGATAAATGTCTCAATCTCTGTCTCTCTCACACACACATGAAATGCTGATCCTGTCATGTAGCCAACCGCGCACGAGTCCAATGGGCCAGACCAAGAACCAGTTGGCAGCAACCTGTTCATTGAGCATACCTGGCATGGCATCAATTGCGAAGAAAAATCTATCCAAATGCTCTATCCAGCGGAACACAGAGGCTGAGCGTGCAAAAATTGAGACGACAAAAAGAGAGATCCATAGCGCTTTCTTATATTTCTCATGATTTTCTAGTACACCAAACGCTTGCCTCTATTGTAATTACTGAAATCTAGACGGGTATACCTCCTGTGTGTCCTTGTTATCTACAAACGTCAGTGTCACCATATAACCAGGTAGGGAAGCAGTTCTTGGAGGGCTCCACAGAGGTGAAAGCAATCAATTGCTGACTTCAGTGGGCAGGCATGAGTTGTAGCACAGTCATCATAGAGCTCATCATCAGCCTGATCCTGTGAAGCCGCCTGGGACATTCCATAAAATGTCCTATTCATTTACAAGGTTTGCACACTGTCATTCTGCACTACATTAGACCTTTATCTTATCTATTTTAAGACATTTACTGTAGTAATTGAGGTTAAGCGCTCAGGCTGAAAGGTGAAAACTACTGGCAATCCTCCTGAAAGTTGCACTCCTAATTTCTACTATGTCTTCTTTTTGGCTTTCTACAGCTTGAGTACAATGACAGATATTGGGACTCGAGAGGACAAAACAATAAAGCGAACTTGATTTAAGTACTCACAGTTTTTCCAGAGCTGCCAAGCCATAGAAAGAGCCATTCCTCAACACGGTGATCTTGTTGTTATTCAAATTCCTGTTCAAAGACATAAAATGATTAGAAATAAGGTGACCATGTGGAGAACACAGGTGTCACAAAACACAACATGTACGAAGTGTACAACAATATTAAATTATAATCACCCTAGACAGAATGTGTTGAAAGCAATGACATTTTAGTACTAAGGAACTCCGTATGAAGCTGTAACTTGCACTGAATAGGACTTTAAATCACTTTTAAATGACCAAATACAAAACAAAAGTAAAGATACAGTGGTGAATATGTAAACTTATCAGGTCCACAAATGCAAATACTTAAAAGTCAGCAGGAGTATTGAAATTTCGTATGGGTGTATTGATAATTTACTGTGTTATATAACTGTAAACATATTGCAATATTGACATTTTGTTCGGCCCCTAGGGGACAAAAAGGTTTCCACTATGTATCTGCAAAGCTTTGCAGTCTGCTTTAGAGCTGAAGTTTGTGGACATAACATTTTGCCCAAGACAATTAAATTATATTATTTTGGGAGGTGGGTTAAATTGAAAATGTTTTATGTGCAGCTCACTAACATAAAAAACTGATGGCAAGGTATCAGAGGTGTAATTCCAAAATAAATCACAAAAGCTATTCAAAGTCGCTTCTCATGTTGATTTATGGGTAGTCGTTGCCTATAAAAGTGCTTAAAGATGATTACATCTATGTCCTTTTGTCTTTCTGTCATGAGTTATTTGTCAATTGTGCACTGTGAATACTTCTTACAGCAGTATCCTAACTAAGTCCTTTTTGGATTCAACTAAACATTTTGAACTCTAGGCTTAATTTTGCCCTTTTGGCTGGTTGTTTCCGATTCACTCTCACTCACTTCACTTTCCTTCCTTCCATCAAAGTACAATCAGTTTGACATCTGTGCGGTTAGAAAATCAATAACAATCACCTTGAGAGTCACATGTCTCTGCAAGCAGGGATTTGAAATTGAGGTGACACAGTATCACAACATTACCCAAGTACCTGCTCATCCAATCAGAGAACTAATTTACATCCAATGTGCATATTAATGAGAGGTCTGGCATTCTGAAATTCCAGACAAAAAAAGGAACAATAGAAAAAAATAAGACATTTGTTGGGAGGCATTAAACTCATCTACTCAATGTTGTATAGTTTTCAGAAACTCATAAGGGACTATATTTCTGTGTTTAATGTTGCCGTTTCCTCTTTGTATCACTGTGAAATTTCTTTAGTCGATTGGAGGTGCAAGTGGCTGAACCAAAACTCAGAAAGCAACCATTTATATTGCTTTCATTATTGTTGATCCAGACATCAATATCATGCGGGGACCCTGTCACTTCTCCTTTATTTTAATACAAAGCTCCTGGACATTTTGAGTTTAAAAATGTCAGCAAAAAGTGAAATGGACATGGTCAGACCGAATCATAAGGTTCACGATGTCTTATCCATTTACTGATATTATTTCATTCATTTTCTGAGAAATGGCAGCAAATGTATTTACAGCTACTGATGGATTTTGTGAGATAATGAGATAGATTTTTTTGTCACTGGATAGTGTTCTCTGTGTTCCCTGGACATCCCTCACAGGGACAGGCAACCTCTGTTTGAGCAAACTCAACCGTGTTATTGCTGTGTTTGTATGTGTGTATCTGTTTATTCACCCTTATGTGCCTCATTCTGGCACTTTCTAATGCCTTCAAAATAAGTGCAATAACAAAAATGATCATTATGAAAACGGACCACAGACTTCTGGGTATGGTGCAATTGATCAATTACATTATCAATTATGATCTCTGTGGGAAAAAAGGCTGAGGGCAAGATGGGGAGGCAATTGTGAGATTAGAAGATTGTGGAGTCTGCACCTTACGCATTCTAGCACAAGATGCTGCATACATACTGCAAACTAAAATTACATGTTTATAGGAACATGGATGATCATGTGTAGGCTAACTGCAGCAACACCTAATGTTGAGGTGAATGCCTGTCAAGTCTTACAATTGGGCGTGATATGGAAACAAGTGAGATCTATGCCAGCGCTTCACTTAAACAGAAGCTCAGGCTCCTAATTTGTCCTTGCTACAGCTGGGAGACACACTGTGTGGTCTGACTGAAATGTAGCTAATCTAGAAGAGAGCCTGGCGGCCATGCACCAGAGACATCCAGCTGTATTATTACACAAGAGCCCAAACCAAAATAGCAACCGACACCATCCACACCAACAATCATAAGCATCAAGTGGAGCCGAGATCACAATGTTAACTTTTACAAATATTTTGATCCACTGGCCTCAAGGTTTTGGGACACTTTTCTTCAACCAGTCAAGTGTTGTGTTATTCTAAAAGATAAAGTTACGGGCCATAGCCAATGAAAATAACATATTTTACATCGGCTAATGCTGACCTATGATGGGAAACTGACATTGGTTCAGAGGTTACCTACTAGAAGTAATATATATTGCCAGATCCTTATAGTCTATACATGATAGTGAGGTACATCTGCCTGGGATTCAACCAATGAAAACTGGAATGGGAATTCCCAAGTTGTTTATTCAAGTGCTAGAGAATGAGCCAATTGGGAATTTAGCAGAATAAGGTGACTTCTTTTGACTGATTAACCCCATTCTGGCATGCATTAGAGAAGTACTCCCTACTGTCTTCCAAAGTTCCAACTTCTTTCTCAAGAAGTGGGAGCTTTACTTGTAAAACCATATGGTCATCATTCTGCTGCATCCCTAAATATAAAACACTTAAAGTTCCTTATTTTAAAATTTAAAGCAGACTTTTTTAAACCAAAGAATAAAAACGGCATAGCTGACTAACATAGGTGTATATTTCTATTTTATAAAGTAAAGAACATGTATGCTTTACAATTAGCCAAAACTATGCAGCAGAAGAAGATTGGTAGCCACTTGGATGTCAGATGTTTAAAGTGTACTCTTTAGAGCACAATTATTGCAATGCACCCCCTTCTAGGTGGTTGCATCATTGTCCGTTTTACTTTGCTAGAGTATTGCAGGAATATAGGGATCCTTATTTATACTACAGATTTTTCCTTTTCATCATAAAGCCAGCTCAAAGCCAGTCTGATCTTTGGTGGTCACACAGTTACTGGTTGATGTTTTTTTCTCATACAAAACTCTTTCTCAGTTGGATCAAGGTTGTGATGACTTGATAAATCTGATTTTCTTCTTGTGTCCACCACTTTATTAATTCATTGCCTAGAAAAATGGCATTAATTTAAATTAGTTTTAGCACAATGTGTACTCCAGATGCATTAATATGAGGACATCCAAAAAATGACTTAGGCTGAGAACATCAATGCTATCTGCAACTGATTGACAGTACAGAGTACAAACAGAATAAGACACTGAAAAATTCATCATTTGTATGCATAAGCTAATGCCAACAGAAAAGCAATATACAGAAATAGGCAGAATTGCAGATGAAGTTTTTACTCAGATATAGTCAAGTTTTAAACAAAACAAAAGAGCCAGACTCCCTTATTATGTGAGTATTCCAGAAATATTTTTCACAAAATTCTGGAAGTATGTGTGGAAATGATTTGCTCTATGTTGACAGTTTGTGAGGAAACTATATGTAAAGTGTACATATTTCACTTGATTGGTGTTCTTATGCATGCATTGTCTCTGCATTTAAACAAGAAAATAATGCATCACTGAAATATTGTATTTGAATTACCTAGAAGCCTAAAGGGCACAGAGTAATAAAGAAAATAAAAGTGTTGGGGGGCAATAAGCAAAGCTATATTTTTAGAATGCAATAAGGAGAGAAACAGAAAGCTATTTAAGGTAACAATTGTTGGGGGAAAAGAGGCCTCTGCAGTGGTTGTTTACACAAATCATGCAATTCTTATCTCCTTTCATGTGAATGAGGACAATATGGCAAATACCCTACCTACGTGCAAGGGCATAATTTAAGGGAAACATTATGCATTTTTAAATGGTTCCTAGGAGTGCCAATATCATTTTTGTGATGTCCTTGAGAAATATGCAAAGTATCAAGAACTACAGCAAAATGTATCAACTAATTTCTTGCTTTTCTTAAGCCTTTTTCAACCTGCCTGTTTGTGCAATCACTGAAGAAAGATTTTGACAGGAGCTTTACTGAAGAGTCCATTTTGGAAATGGAGACATATTTGTGAGTTTTGTAAGACTGCCTACACCAGACATTGGTATGTGAAAACTTCCCTGGATATCGGTGTTTATTTGTGCGGTGCATCCAAACAAAAGAGTGAGGAGGGAGGCCAGTTCAGCCTGACAAAGGTCACATTTCCGAGCGCAGGAAAACTGCTTCCTGGCCAGCCAGAGCAACTCACCAAACAATATGGCTGAACGACGATGCAACTCCATTAAAACATCCCTAGTTTACCTAAAGATATCTACCAGGGAAGTCACTTCCAACCTTCCAAAGGTATGTAAGTGCAGTATTTAATTATATTATTATGATTTATCAATAAGTTTCTCTTTAAAAACCGTAGTTCCTCCAACCCTGCAATACACAAAAAAACACACTTTGACAAATGCAAAATACAGAATACAGCCCTTAACCACTTCCCACTTAGAAGAACAAAAGCCCCCCTGCCTACACAAAAGAAAACTCAAAAATTAAATACATCACACTAAGTAGCGTGCAACCATTATTCAAGTGCACTCGCAGTTTAGAATAAGTGGTTGGCTGTAATTTGTCAATAGATTTTGCATTTAATATTTGCTTTAACTGGTTGAAAGCACTACACACTTAAAAAAAAATGAAAATATCTTTAAGTAGGGAAGTCAGTCCACCTGCACAGAGGCGAGGAACATTATTAACCCCCCAAAGTGTACAGAGTGCTATTTCATCAACAGGAGAGAACGCAGGAATATTAAGGAATGGTTCTCAGCATTGCAATTCAAGTATAAGATGAATATTTGAATAACTTGCCGTAAGACGCAATCATAGTTAAAAGCCAAAGGCAGAGGCCGCTTAAATTTGAGAAAACATCTTTTATCGTTAATATGTGAAGAAAAAAATATTTTTTGCTTTTGTTTGAAAAATATTAAGAGGACAGAACAAATAGTATGTGGGCATGTTAGATTGTATCAAGTCCATATTTTTACTGATATGATATGATTTGTGCAGCATTGATGAAACAATCTTTACAGTAAATCATCCCATTATCCATTTAATTCATCCATGATTTTCCACAGCAAACATCACACCTACTGATGAGCTGTAAACTTTAGGTTTGCCATTATACTTACAGTGATATGGTTCTATTGGGTAGAAAGCTGGGATGCAGTGTATCCAACAGGTCCACATCATCACACACAACTTTGACCCGGACGTGAAGTCCTCTCAGCTCTTTGGACCTCTCAGCAGAACACTGACAGTTGTCCACGAAGAGATCCGGACAATTTCTGTTGGCCACGTTGAAATTCAAAAGCCCGAGCATGGCACACAGTAAATTCAGAATCCTCATGACGTTCATCTGTCAAGTGATGTCCTCCCAGCTTGTTGTCCGAACCATTTCACATGGGCTCGGTTTCAAGTCCAGCCTTTTAAACCGCGAAATCCGACAATGTCATTTCCACAAGTAGCAAATTGCCGATGCTACTTTTTTTCAAAAGCGAAACTTCTATGCGACTTGACACTTGGATTTTTAAAATTCTTCCCATCTCCACTTTCGAATCTTCTCCCGACATGCCCCATGCGTAATATAAACTTCTGATGACGCGATCTAGAAGTCTCGAGAACTTTAGCGCGCGTTTAACCTCGCAGTTTACCGACACTATTTATCAGAAATAATCTAAAAAGAAAAGGAAAATACAAACTTGTCTTATACGCTGCTCCTGGACGCTTCTGCCTACATGTCCACAAAGTCCCTCCCAGTCAGCTGGGCTTCAACTGGGCTTCAACTGGGAATCGGAATTTGTCTGGATCTAAGGTAACGTGACACGTCAAAAAGTCCTCAGAGAAATCCAATTTATTATGGTTTCTTTCTGTGCCAGCAAAACCTGTACCAAAACACACCACCACACGTTCACATACACACTGACAACAAGGTTCTGCAGGATTTGTTGTGTTTTTGCACTTGTCTTGCAGGTTCAGAAACCAGCATTTGGTATTTTTTTAGGAGGAATATATTCACGTAATTCTAACACTCTGGCGCAAAAGAAAAGCCTATTCTATAACAAATGCATGTTTTAGAGCAACCCTTTAAAATGTATTTCCTTCAACAACTTCATAAATAATGAACTGCCTGATTGTGTAAGGATTCATTTCCCGGACTTTGGTGTGGCCACTGTGGGCTCAATTCCTGCTGGTGGCGCTATAATTGTGAGTTTGAATGATTGTCTGTTACTCTGTGTTGGTTCCTTTGGGACAGAAGCTGATACTTTGGTTGCCTGAGGGACAATGTTTGCACACATCTCTATGAGTGAGAACTCATGCCCTTGTTATCTGCATAGCTCTGATCAGAGAACAAAAGATAAATTGAGGCCACTCCAACTGACCTGAGACAAGTTGTGTGCTTCCCATCCGACTGTTTGCTAGCAAAAAAAAACACAAAATTCTCCTTACATGAGTACGCTACACTGGGATGAACACAACCTGTGCCATGTGTGTGTGTATATACGGTATACATGGTGGCATTGGTCCTATTCTATTCTGGTTACTTGACATTTCGAATGACTGGCACTCATCCATATTTTCATCGATGTTTTTGGTTCAAAACAGTAAGCGTACGTGAAGATCTTCCATGGGCTATCACATGGAATAACACTTTGTGGGAGTGACATTACAATTTTGGTGATCCTTTTTGATAGAAAAACGTGGTGGGGAAAAATGACCTGATAAAATGATAATGGTGAAAAGATGACATGGAGCTAACCTCCATGCAGTTAAATATGCTGCATATTTTAGCTACAAATACTGCAAGCCTTGCTATCTCATTCTATTTCATTAAGTTAGGAAAAGGCCAGAATGTGTCAATGTTTGAATGCACAGAGCCGCTGGAAAAAGCATGCTCAACAAAATTTCAGTGAGATTCAATCATAGATATGGGAATTAAGTGACAGAACCAGGCTCTGTTGAGGAAAGGTTGGAGACTAAAATATGCAGTGTCAAAAGTGGATGCGAAAAAATATTTTATAGACTTGCTCAAAGGGTTTTCACTGGTTATTCTAAAAACAATAAATACCAGAGAATTTTTTAGCCCCTTCTTTATATAATTGAAAGGGTACAAAGTGTTTTGGGGAAAAACATAAATGCAACAATAGCCCATCGGGATAGTTTGCATGTAAACTTTGCCCCCGATGGTCATAAATTCTGAATAGGAATGGCCAACAGGCAAGTTTCCTTTCCCTGGTTTATTGTGACTATTTTGTGTAGAATAATTGCTAGTTGTTCTCAGTGAAGGTCATCTGGGAGTCAGAGCTGATGCCATATTTCCTACCAGTTAGTACATCCCTCCCAAATCTACTTTTCTATTAAAAAGCCCCACTATGGTTAATTCTGTAGAGCTCTTGCCTCGGTAAGCTTGATGGAACATTTAATTTTGAGTCAATCACTCTCTTAGCCAGTCCAGTTAAGAAGTTCCTTTTTTTTCTAAACCACCCCTAATTCATATCCACTCATCCGCATCATAGCTTTCATGGAGAAACGTGTCTTTTCTGATGACCACATCACAAAAGAAAGCTTGGACGAACTAGGCAAACTGCATGTAACTTACCAAAGAAACCTCCAGTTTTACCACACCCATTCCTTTCATAAGGGTCCAAAACCAATGAGTATTTAAATTGAAATGTTTTATTGAACATTTCAAGTTGAGATGGTGATCTTGGATGTAAACAATGGTAAAAAAAGACCAGCAGTTTTAAGAAAGTAAGTAATGTAATTAAATGACCATCTGCTACATGCATTACTTTCAAATTGGGTGTGTTACTCTGACCCAGAGTAAAGTTCATGTAAGCATCTTGATAAAATTTAAGTGATGGTAAAAAATAGCGACCTCGTCTAGCTTATGTCTGCCAGTCAGTGTCTTCTGGGATTTATTTTTAGATCAGTCGGCAATTAGGACTCTGGTGAAATGTAAATTTCTTTCTTTGCCATGCAAATCAAAATGTACGCAACTTCAATAATTTATAAATAAAGAATTCAGCACTTAATATATTCGTTCTAGTTCTATGTCAAAGACAACAGTAATTTGGAGTTGTGTACTTATTTGACACTTGCTTAAAATATTTGATGACCAATTAGTATTTGTGTCTAATACAGAACTAAAGTAAGCATCATGCAATGCTGTTTCAGACCTTGGATTGAAGACAACAAAGTAAATCCAACAGACACCAGATTTCACAATTGTATCTGTTTAATTTGAGGATTATTTCTTGACAAGTGATTTGTTGCTTGGCCATTCTGTTGAAATAGTGATTTGGAATATTTAAAGCTAATATATGGTAGATGTTAATCCGGACTATTTGAGAGTTTTAGTTTTCCTTGGAGAGTAGTGCAATGTGGGCTTCCTCAAGTTCACACATGCTGCACTCTCCAGGGAGGTCTTGGAACAAGATGGATGTCACAAGATTCTGTGCGCCACAACTCTGCAAATCTCGAGGGCTTGCTAACCTCTGCTCCACAAGCTCTCTGCTCAGTTTGTCCCCAATGGGTGTTTTTTTTTCCCTCCTCATTTGAACTCCACTGAAATGTGGGGCTTACTGAGTCATGATTGCAGGCAGGGACCCAGTGACACAGGACGTCACTTGACTGTCATGTATAAGAGACTCCAGCTGAATCAACTGTGCCAGCATGGAGAAAACAAACATAACACACATATAGTAGGCTACTGCATGCTTACATGCACCAAAAACAAAATTACCTTGAGTATATTTGTCTTTTTTCCCTTCTATTTTTCATAATTTGGCCCCAAAGGTGTTCTAGCAATGCTGGTCTAACCAAAGAAAAGCATTTGCCACGGAAAGAAAGCTTTACATCATTAAAAGATTGGAAAGGAAAGACACTGCCAAACATCGGTAAAGACTTTGACCGAAGTTAAACCATCACACAAAATCAGCTTCCTGAGAATTATGCTAACCCATCGCCAAAAGCAGATTTGTGTTCACCCAGAACGTAGGTTGCACATACTTTGTCATATTTGCAAAAACTGGGAACACGATTTCTGCAAGCCGTAGCTGATGCCAACAAAAATGGGAACAAAACGCCAGTTTTTGCTTTCCCTTAGATTTTCTACTGTTGAATCTCTATCATAAAAAAAATAGATCTACACACCTCTGTGACACACTTCAGAGTTAAGAACAACATACATTCTTCCTGTTTTCGTTCCATTCATTGACCCTCTCCTTTCAATCTCTTTTAGTTCACCCACATCGGACGGAAGCCAAACAAAAAGTTGACCTGGGTTCCCTCATGGAGCTGCTTCTCCAAGACATCTGCACATGGCACCACAGGAGCAACAGACATCAGCTGTCCTGAATCAACCGGTAATAATTAGCCGAAACCAGAATTCTAAACATCAAAATTTGATTTAACCAACAGAAACATAGGTTTGGCTAAATGTGTCAGCTCATGTGTCACTCAGTCTTTTAATACCTTTCAGAAGAGTTCCTTGAAAAACAACCCAAAACCTTTAACTTCCCATTTTTTCAAAGTTCAAAATAGATTTTGTTTGATGTTTTCACAAACTGTTTATGTTTGCGTCCTTGCATCATATTTTCTTTTGTTGTGTACTTGAATTCCGAGATAGCCCAGGTGAAGAGCAAAAAATAAATCATGTTTATTTTAAACTATGCGGGAGAAGATTTTAGGCTGGCATGGGCCCTTTACCAATCAGGATAATCAAATTCAAAATCATAATAGCTTTAGTTACTTCTAATGAGTAGCACAGCAAGAGCCATTAAATTTTACTCATCTCTACACTGGAGAAAATGTGTACAAACATCTGATGTTCCCTCACCTCTCCAGTTTGATTGATGATCTTGATCTGTACATGTCTTTTTTTAAAGAATTCTCCGCATGTTTATTTGCATGCAATACCATACCAAAGTTCCGAATCAAACAAATACCAAATGCATACACTTGGCTGTGCTGCATTAGTTGGTTCATTAGAGTTCAAACATTTTCAGTATTCCCATTGATTATATATCAATTTGGAACAAGGAAGTTAAAAACATAAATAAGTTGCTGCAGTGGACACTTAGAGGAGAAAATTCTAAGCAGCAGTGAAGTGTCAACCCTTCAAAAAATGGTGATGTAAAAATGGCCCTCTATAGCAGAAAGCCACCTGGATGATGGCAATGGTTCTCTTGAAATGTCCAAGTGTCTCTCCAGTAGTGTAATCAGTTAGAGGGGGAGGTTGACACCACTTTTTTCCACAAAGATGAAGAGCATTTTAGCTATCAATCGTTTGAAACTGCACTCTGGCTGGCTCAAATTTTACATTCAGATAGTGTTTCATGACAATACTAATGCAGCTATCCCACATCCTGAACTTGGAAAATAAATAAAAACATGCACAAAGCAAAAAAAAAAGATATGCAATTAAATAAATGGCCAGTTTGTCTGCTATAATGTTTGAGGATTATATTGGGCTCCTTCAAAGAATATTTATAATCATACAAAGAATATTCCTATATCGAGAATTGATGGATTTGTGTGTTATCGAATGCCACCCTTAACACTAAACACATTTATATGCTATTTAATCTCAGCATATAATCATTTGCTTGAATTTGTGGGTTTCACATTTAGAAATAGGTTTTTCATCAATGTGAGTTTAATAAAGATCTTTAGCGTGCACAAATGGATTTCATTAAAGCCCTGATTGTAGAAGGCAAATTATCCAAAACCTCAAAGTAGTTTCATAATTTGATTGCAGCACCCCATTAAGGACTGCAAGTTCAAGATAAGTTCAGTTAAAGAGATTTGTAAGACTTGTTTAGACTTGTCAGCTAAATGTTATTGTGTAAGTTGGAAACAATGAAATATGAATGATTAAGCCCAATTGGTTGGTAACCAATTTAGGGTGTTCCTCCCCCTAGTGCCCTAAGTTGGCTAGGGTAAGCTCCAGCACCCCTGCTGTTACATTTAATACATTAATTTTGAGCAATCAGATTTTTCCCAGATAAAAATGGATGTATAATGTTAATATGTTAGATATTTATGACAAATTAAATTTCTTTTTGTTCCGAGGGACTAATAAAAGCTCAAAGATATGAGATATTTAATTTGCTTTCAAATATTTAGTGGTTTGGGCTTTCATCAATACTTTGGAAATCCTTGCTCCAAGTTGAATGAGAATTTATGGAAAACAGTTGACTGCAAAATTATAATGAAGCTTTAAAAAAAAGTATAAATTAGTACAAGCCCTTTTGCTTTTACTCAAATGGCCTCTTGTGATTCATGAGAAAACCACTCAGAGAAAATACAGCCAGACTGTATTATGGGCCAAAAAGTTTTGAGTGTGTGTGTGTGTGTCTTCCCACCCAGAAGCAATTCATCATCAAGTCGTTGGATTGTGGAATCCTACAACATACACACGAGTATACTTTATATGTTAAATACTATGATGTAACTTCCAGCAGTGACTTCAGTCGTTGTAAATGCAAGTGCTATTCTGCTTTCTCAAATTAACTTAATGTCCAAAGATATTGGTCAGAATGAATACATCATGGTTTAGTGGTGTGGCTATAATTATTACCATGAATACTAGAATTTTTAATGTATTTAGTGACACGTCCTGGCAAATGTAAACATCAACTCACTGTTTTTAATACTTATAATAATAGTTATCATATAAAAAGGTCATACGTGCCTTTATCTATGCTGGGTGAGATGTTGACATTTAAAAATAAGAGGAAGCCTAGTCGGATTAAAAGAAAAGTAAAGGAGTGTTCTTTATCTGTAGATTGCTGAGTACCGTATGGGTCCATTTTTTTCACTTTACGTTTCTACTAATCTCTAGCCTATTTGCCGTGAAAAAAATTAAAAATTAAAATTGGCCACCTTATTTCATTTGGATGGAACAAAGCATTCTTTTAACTAGCACCAAAGTTTCCATTTTGAACTTGAACTTTCATGGGTGGATGTCAAATCCGTCCTATCATCACTCCAGCAAAGTAAAGAAGCAGGTGAGTGAAAATTTGAAATATTCATCACAGCAGGGTTTTCTATCAAGATGCTACCACTGTCTCTGGAGGTGCTTGGTTATTCTTTGGTCTCAGAGAGCTACCACACAAACACTTTTGAGAGAAAACCTAGCAAAAACACAGCAGCAAACTTTCTAATTCAGTCAGATGTTTTAATGGTTGCTTGCATCTCAATTGGAGTGAAATTATTGCTGAAGGTTCTCGACAAATCAAGAAAATAAGAAGAAATATTGAATACGCTCACATGGACGTCACAATGCAGCCTAATACAGGTTCAGGGTTGGGCAATGAGATAATCTGCAGATGAAATGAACCATTATTATGCATAACAATGCACATAAATGACTGCGTACATGTGTGCGTGGCTATGAATATTCTTTTGTATGTTGAAAGGTTTAAAAAGAGATTTAACAACGTGTTGACCATATTCATAGTCTTTGTTAGAATGTATGAATAATTTACTCTGCTGGTGAGTCTTACGATAGGCTATTTGGCTATATTTCAAATTATCTTTAGGCATAATGGAGATAATGGTGGATTGAGTCCCAAATGAAGGCCCACGGCCAAAATGTAGCACCCACGTCCGAGTTTTTGTGTTTCCCTCAACATATTGTCTGCTCAGATACATACGTGCTATTGCGCTTCTTTTCACTTCAGTGTTTTTGCAACCTACTGCCTATATGTGTGTTGGTAAATTGTGGGAGCTGCTTAGTATTCCTGACTCCCTACTGTGATGCAGAGGCTTCTGACTGAGCTATGACTCATCATGGATGCTCAGTGAGATCTCTGAGGTCAGACACAAAAGAGTGCAGGCAGGCAGAATGGCAGAGATGTACTGAGCAGAATCTGTCGGGTAATAGGCATTGAACTAAAATAATCTCTGACGGAACAGCACACTGATTCAGTGTTTTTTTTTTTTATTGGGTTATTTTTTTTCCCAAGAAATGCGTCAAACTGTGAATAACATCGTTGTGGAACTTGCAGTCACGCCCGTGTAAAGGAAAGCACACTAAACCTTATCTGGAAAATAATGAATTTTAGTGTCAAAATAAGGTCTATTTCACCCCTTTTGTGGACGACGTATACAAGGGATTGGCGCAATTTGATTACATGTCAAGGTGGATCGGGAATATCTCAGTACATTGGCCACAGAAGGCTCTGAATAGAGACGAAAAAGTACCAATCAAGTGTGATCTAAGAGTCAGGCAGAGTGGGAGGCAGATCCAGAAAGTTATGCATGACTTTGTGTGTGGGTGAAAGACAAACTTGATAAGATTTTGTCCCACATCTGATAAGGCTGCTGTGGCTTATTTTGTATATCTGCCCAAAAGAAGACAAGGGGGAAACTACAGCATAGTTAGTATATGAGACATTTTTTACTCAACTTATTTGCTGCAAAGTTATTTACAGGAATTTTTACTTTAATGAAGATTAACCCTAACCCTATCTCAGCACACTTCTATTATTAATTTGAGTAGCTGTCTACTGTAGTGACCACTGTGTCTGAAATGGTTAATGTTGCAAATTGTACAGGTTAGTGGAGCAAATGTTAAGAAAGGTGACTGATACGGTAAGTCTATGAGACAGTGTGTCCTTTTCAAGAAAGTGGAAGTGCCAGCATCAGGTGAACATTGCACTTGGCCAAATGATGTACAGAGCTGCGAAATAAGAGGAGGAATTTGTAGGTGAATGAGATCACATGGGACGTGATAAAGAGGTGCTAAAGGGCGTAGTTGGTTAGTTGGCTGCTGATTTAGTGTTGGGTAGTGTTGGCATTGGCGTGGAGGGTCATTCCAAGGTGCAGCGCATAAATCTTCAAGAGGAGGGGAGCAAGTCTGGAGCATTGTTGCACAACTTCATTGACAGGAACTATGAATAATGACAAACTTTCGATGCTTGGGACAAGCATGAATGGAGCCAGGAAAAGTCTCCAAGCCTGAACTGTTTCACTGTAAAGCTACAATCTCAATACATCTTCATGTTTAAATTGTTTGGATCAGAAACCTTTTCCCCATGCATGGAATATTTTATTCCAGTTAATGTGCCATGGAAATATGTCAATTTGCTTTAAGAGCCCACAGTCAATTACAATTTACAAAGAGAAAGCTAATTTTCCAAAGTCATTAAACACCAAATTACAAAGCTGTCATAGCGTCATCCATTATTTATACTAATTTTGTGAAGCTTCGACTGGGGGCACTATTTCTTGGTTTACTGCATTACGGGTCAAATGCAGCATGTGACCTGCAATTGGCTTGCAGGTATTCCAGGATGTGCCCCCACCTGTTGCCCATAGTCAGTCGTCATTTATGCTCACATCACACATACATTTGATGGTAATGTTAAGTGAGGTGAATTTCAAACTTGACTTAACATTCACTGGCTTCATGGCACTGTGAGAGAAGTCAGAATTGCTCAGAGAAGCAAGGTGATAATTGATGTACAAGTTTTGATGAAAATGAATGGGCTTGCCAGTTTAGCTGACATTTGAGAGGAAAAACAAGCCGGAAAAAAAACCTAATGTAAGAACAGTACTACAGAAATTTATAAAAAGCACGTATTCAATACAGGCACTCCAATTTTCACTAATAATCTTATTTTATTTAGTTGTTCTCAGGAGAATTAAAAATGTATTCAGGTATTCGGTCAATCAGGGCGTCATTCATATCAAGCAGCAGTCAAATCATTATTCCATTTTTTTTAAAGTGCCACAATATGCTGCATTACAGACAACCAAATATTAGTTGTTGTTGGGTGTGTGTCTGGCTAAGAGAGAGAGAGAAAGACAGATGTGGTAAGGTGGGGGTCGGAGGGGAGCAATATCTGTTAATTCAAGATTATGGCTTCTCGCAATTTAATTGTAGACCATGTTATTACATGCTGCTGATGCACTGCGGCAGGTTTAAGCTATCAGGAAATTTAATACTAGGGCGTCATCTTGTGGTTCTGTTATGCATCACAAAAATGAAAGCCTTATAGTGTCATGAGTCATCCATTGCTGTCATATGACAGCATGGTTACTACACTGAAATTTGCTTTAGTTGTGAGTCTTGTCCTTAATTTCCATCAATTTACTGGGGGGAAAAAGTCTTATTTAGCTGCATGAGTGTCTCATGGCTGAGATGGGCTCGAGCACCAATGCCTTGCGGGGATTAGCAGTACGGAAAATTAATGAATATATAATATTGCAAAACAGCTAGTCCTGCAAGGAACTACAAATGTCTACTGTATGCACATCATTTTATTGCTTTCATCATTTTTTTACAGTCAACATGCACATTGGTGAATTTATTTACAAATGTTGAAGCAGAACAATATCTAGATCATTAGAATGCTACAGTAGAAATATAAATTTACAGAAAGTCATCCAAGATTGTTCATCAACATCACCATGAGGTGTTATTGTCCACGTTTTACATCATAAAAGGGAATCTTAAATCTTGTCTTAAATCTCGTTCCATCTTTCCTTTAGGAAGCTTCAGTGGTTTCCTTCTGTCGCTTCTTTTGCCAGCTAAGCATTCATTTCAGATCCATCCATCCATTGTCAGATAAAGGAGTAGTATATATAAAACTGGTCATTGTAAAATAATGGATATGAATCTTTTCATTCGCTCAGTGCTTTGCGCTTTTACATGACACAGTTCAGTCCAACATTGTCAAAGTTTGCAGGCTGAACATAAGAACAGAACTGAGAATCACCTGACCTTTTGGAATGAGAAATTACTGACAATCAAAGCATCGGATACCTTTCTGAGCTTTAACCAAGAGTAAAGCTCAGTATAATCTTCTACAGAAAAATACATGCGCAGAGAACCAGTTTTAAGTATCATCAGGAAAGGCAGAATGCCTTGTAATTTAAACAGGAAAATTATGCATCTGAAGAAGTTAAGAAAAAATGCAATGTGTTTAGTTGGATGCATAAGTCATTAAATCTATGGAAGATCTGAAACTTGCAATATGAGGAAATAGCTCATCCAGTAAGAGCATAATTAAGCAGTACTAAATGCAACAACAAATCTACTTGCGCCACTGGGCCCCCCAACCAACATACAATGTTTCAGGCTGTATTGACATGACATGCTGTTATGATGATAGCGTTTGAAAACGGCTTTTAACTTCACATGATCACAAAACTGCATCTTTTATGAAAAACATCAAACTGACACTATAATAAAATATTGTCTTTTACAGTATATGATCATATATGTCCAGACTGTTAATGTCAGGTACTGCTAGAGTTGCTTGGTTTTGTTATGCTTTTTCTCCCCCTGGTGTCCTCTCTTAGTGGTTGCCCATTGTGTTCAGCTGTCATTTCTCCACCCCTGGTGTATAGTTCCTCCCCTGTTTCCCAGGTGTTCCTAATTGTCTCGTAAAACCAATGTCAGTCTGTTCAAACCCCATTGGTTGCTTTGTCATTGTTGGATCATCTGCTTTGTTTGCACCATGCCATGCCCCCTGCTCCATATTCCTTGTTTCCCCATGTCTTTCCCGTCATATTTGATTTAATTCTTCATTTGATTTCCACTTGCCTCGTCTTTGCCTGCATCCCTGCAATTGGGCCCTACTCCATGTGTCCTCCCCATGACCTTGTCTAAAGACAGGTACAGTATATTAGTATTTCACTGTGAACCTGTTGTTTTGCAGCAGACTTCTAAAGAGCCTGGTGATTGTCACCCAAATGTTCATAAATATGCAAAGTGATTTGAAATGAATTGGGAAGCATTTTGCACAGAACTCATCTTGGCTAAAAATGCAAATTGAAATGCAGTCAAAACACTTCAATTCTAACCTAATTGCGATACCAACCAATGTGTTTTGGGGTAATGAGAAATCATTGACTTTAACTCAATCACTGCCATTGATAATGATAGGAAACTAATAAATTTTAAATGCTGAGACTGGCATTAAATGATCATACTAAACTGCCTGCCATTGACAGTGCTAGACATCCAATCCAATTTGGCTGGGTTATTTCATTATACATTTCCATCTTTCATGTAGTTGTTTGGGGCTTATACATGTAGCTGTGCTTTTCAATGTGTGTAAAATATATGAAACTAATTTAGAATTAGAGTGGTAACTGAGTCATTGAAGAACTAAATGACAATTAAACAAAAAACATAATTTGTGCTACTCATTGGACCTAAATTCTCTCAAATATTCAATTTTAAAAATCACTCCTATTGTGAGTTATTCTTTCATATCTGCAGTTTCTTCTGTCATCTACTGCCTATCCATTTCTACAGTTTTACTAAATATTTGGACCTTCAGTCAGAAAAGGAACATTAAAAAGATTATCACTCAGTGAAACTTGAGACAAATAGAGGAGCATCCATTCCGACTTTCGCAGCAATTTCCCAATATTTCAGCCATCAACTCATAAATTACATATCCATCTTATTTGTATTACAGACTAAGAAATCAAGCAGATATATAATTTGAATAACTGTGCCATAGTGAGAAAAATGCATTTTTTTTTGCATGTTGGACCTCACCAATCAGAATTAGGCAGGCAAAGCTTCCATTTCTTTTCTGCCTGGAGAAAAAAAAAACAATCTTGTATCATTATTAGGCTGCTGCTTAGAAAACTCATTTCAGAACCACACCTAAGTCAAACTTCTATGTACAATGTAATATCTGCCTGTCTAAATACTGAAATAAATACTAAAAGTACAAGTAATACGTCCAGTAAAGAAGATTAACAATGACAAATGATAAGGGGAAGGAAACTCTTGAGTAGTTGTCTATGTGGTGTGGATTATTGATGTGGCAGCAGCTTATGAAACTGAGAAGTTTGGGAAGAGTGGCTAGAACAATTCGACACCAATTGGTGCGCTCTGGAGGAGGTGCCTCAGGCTTGGGCTCGCTGCCTGTCGGGCTGGATGGGTCAATTGCCAATTCATTGGATGTGGTGGCAGCGGCAGTGGTGGGACCTGCGTCAGGCTCCTTGCGTCTCTTGGTCCTGTCAGAGTGGCTGGAGATGGTGGTGACGATTCCGTTTATTTCGTCATCAAAGTTGTGCATTTGGTGGCCATACTGTAACAAAGTAATCAATCAAAGAGGAAACGTTGCATTGAGCTGAATAATCAACGGACTGACAAATTAAATATATAAGGGCGTTCATAAATGATTTCAATCTGGGATCCAACGTGACAGAAATAATGTTGTATCAACCGAACCGTGGAGCATGCGGTTAAATTACGGCCCCTGAAGACTGTAATGATGATAATCACCGACTCCTATAAGACAAGTGCAAACACTGCAGCGATGGATATAACTGGATGGAATAATAATGAGGTTCTCACCATGAGCATGTGTGAGTCACTATAAGTGAGAGTGCAGAAGTGAGCCACAGCATACTCAATGAGGGCTCCGAAGATGAAGCTGAAGCAGATTCCTAAATACACGTCAATCGCCTTGATGAAACAGTTAGCATTTGGGAGAGATGTGCGAGCACCCATCATCAGAGTGGTCATCGTCAGTACTGTAGTTACTCCTGGAATGGGACACAAAGTGCACATTAATTGATGAATAATATCAGTTAAAATATTTTCACTAACTCTACTGAAAAAATGCATACTAAAATTTAAGCAACAATGAAATAAACTTTGTTTTTTTAATTCTTACAGCTTGGGACGTACCTATACAAATTCGTGCTGGAACTGATGACAGAGAAATCCAAAAAGAGACCCAAGAGAGGACAACCAACAGACTTGATGGGACATATGTCTCCAGGATAAAGTACAAGATGCTTCTTTTCAGCTCAAAGTGGAAGACCAGCTTGGGGTAGTGACCTTTCAAGAAATAAATACCTGGTAACTATAGTCACATTTACAAATTGGAAATTTAACATTAACACATTTAGTTTAGGGGAGGCCAGTCAGCCTCACAGTTCTGGGGTTCTGGGTTCGAATTCAGGTCCATACAGTTGCACTTTCAATGACTTCATTTATCAAATGTTAAGAACTTAAACCTGCACAAGTAACACACTAACCATTACATGGTGCCAAAGAGAATACATGATAAGAAATAAAAAAAATCTGAATCCTGACCAAATGGGACCATTTAAAGTGTGGGCAGCATAGTTACCAGTTTCATAAATGGCCTCTGACACAGAGGTGTAGTGGTCTTCAACTGTGTACTGAGCAAGTTGAAGAGTATCTAGGCCGCTGACAGACTCATTTCCTCGGGTCCAGTAGAACATGACATCGTTGATGTTGTAGCCCCCTATGGACATAGAAAATGATGAAAGTTCAACTTTTTTTTCAGGAACATTGCACATAGGGGATTTTATGAGTGGTTTGTCAGTGGAAATTAATCACTTCCCTTCAAGAGAATTCATCAAATAAGCACTAGGATATTATCACGTTGCAGGAGAACCATTCTTTTATTTAGCACAATGTAACGCACTCCTGACCAAGTGCGACTGCACTTTCTGCACTTGTCCTCATGTGACATAGAAAAGCTGCTATTAATAAGATATAGTGGAATGGGTAAAACAGAATGTCACTAAACTAAAATGTAGCACTGTATAGCACACCTTGAAAAGTGAATTAACTGCTCCTCCCACGGTTAGGTTATTATTGGATTACAAGCCTCAGTTGGCGTAAAGTCCCTCTTAGAGCACTACAGGAGCACCGCAAATGTAAAACTCCTTTGGAAAAGCTAGTGGAATGATGTTCACATCCAGATTAAATACAGCATTGAAATGTTTATACTTTCGTTTCCACACTCAGAATAGACAAACTAAGTAAGAACCTCAATCAAGCTTTGAAAACATTATTTAATGCATTCTAGCCACAATGGAAATTGAATACTTTCAGAGAAATAAAGCAAACTAAATTTGAGTAAAATTATGCTGTTTTATGTTTGCTTTAACGGGTTAAGCATTTTGACTGAAAAGGTTGGCATTCTCTGGCTCAACCTTTTTCTGTCAAAAGTAATTGCTCTTCTAGTGCTGTCAATGGCAGCCAATGTGTTAATGCTATGGAGAAAACAGGAATAAATAAGATCTAAAAGGATTATTCATTACTTAATGCAGAAACTGAGCCCAATTTTTCTCTGCTTATTGTTGTATTGCACCATTTCAAAAAGAAACGTTTGGTGTGTTTCCCCACACTTTTCACAAGAGGGAGTAAGAGGAGAAAAAAATAAACACTGCAGTGACATTTCTTAACTTTAATGAATTACTTTGACTTATTAAATTTATTATTGGCACTCTAAATAATTCACCAAAGGAATCCCATGTCATGTAGCCCACGATATAAACATAACTGTACAACTATTGAAAAGAATAAAAAATAAAAGCTGTACCAAATAGCTGTGCTATGGTTCCATAAAATTAAAACTTCACTCAATTGTAATGGTAACCAAATGGTAATTATGGCAATTATAGCTGACATATCTCCACACACTTTGCTGTCAGAAACTACTAAATATTTTACCGGTCGAATGAATGCTCAGCACTCTCCCCCACAATGACTCCATACTCTGCTGTCAAGCCTCTTTTAGCATAATTTTAGAAGAAATTAATCTTTGGCTCCATCTTCATATGAGGGCGATGAGAAAGTAAGCGGGAGATATCAGAAAAAGTGTAAGAAGATCAGGGGGAAACTTCCTCAAAATGTGAACGGAAGGTGCAGAAATTTAGCTCAGAATATATGAGGCGGCGTTATCCTTTCAGTTTCAACCTCAGGTCTTTGTGTCAGTTAAGGAGGATTTTAGGTCCTTCATTTTTATCTATTTTCCCCCTTTCTGGCACTTGGTTGGCTTTTGAGAGGGTTTGGAATGGGCTAAGCCTTCATGGCTAACTGTCATTTAAATGCTTGGCATAAAGCAAGCTGATCATCAAGAATGACAGGAGATCAGTGGGGGTGGCAGAAACAACAGCGGGGGTAGTTTATTTCTCACAGCGCAGCTGTCCTGATATTAAAAGAGGTTCCTGCTGCCTTGTACCTGCTGATCAAATTAAAATGATGTGTCATATAATGAAAGCTAAAGTGTTATTAATGATCTTTTTTTTTTTTTAATGGTGGCTTAATTTAACCAAGCCAAAGCGCCCAAAGAAAACTTGGAACAGTTCTTACAGCTCTCCAGTTGTAGTGTGCAGGTCTGCTTGTCCATTGGGTACTTGGTCAAATCCATGTTACAGGCCACAGTGGTGGTAATTCTGCAAGACATTAATATTGCAGTTGTTTACTGGAGAATTTTCAGACCCAACTTTGATTCGTTTGTATTTTTATTAAGCAAAATGACATCACCAAACTGCATATTTTGATAAGAGTAAACATGATGCAGTAGGAATTTATTGTGAATTCATTAGAAGAATACCTGTTGTTTAGTGAAAAAAAATCAGTGATCACCCAGACTATTTGGTTTGTTGTACCCATAACTGCAATTGCAGTTTGAATCTTAACTTATAATCTTAGCACAAACTGTATTGTTAATGAGGCAATTTCATTCTATCTATACTACATCACTGTACGTACATCTTAGTGGTTTCTTATGTATCCTCAAAGGCAAATCACTACTGAAACATTCACAAAGGCTCTACCGCCTCACATTTCTGACTCATACTGTCTTTTCTCAGCCCCGATTCCCCAAGGTAGCCGATCCTGCACTGACTATCTCTTACTAGCTGAGCTTCTACTGAACACCTCAGTCTTGGTGAAGCCCAAGGATGTTCAAAGCACACATAGAAAAATAACATTGCATGTGTGAGCAACACAACAAATTCCCTTCACAGTGGGATGTCACCCATAAAAAAAATGTGGAGCTGCAAAGCCAGGCTGAAATGAGTGGGAATACCCAACTCAATTTTGCAACGGCAAGATGTTCACATAAATGTCTTCCCCCTCTGTTGGTTGCAAAGCTGCCATTAACAACAGTGGAGATGTCTTCGATGTGGACTTTGCCCTTTTTTACTTGACTTAGATGGAGCCAAGCAGAAATAAATAAATACAAATAAATCATTTAAAGTGAGCCTGCAATACTACTTAATATAATCTCAATATAATGCTGTTGGATATACTTTACCTTGTATATTCTATCAATGAGATCAAAGTTAAAATATCCCAAATAGAAATATGATTGTTATTACCTATAAACTGTCTTTTTTTAAGCATCTGATACAAAGCAGGCTTACTTAACCCGTCATAGAGCAATCATTACCATTTGACTGGGTGGGGAATATTAGGTCCAAATAGACATCAAGCATCATCAATGGATGCCAATATGTTAAATATTTTAACATTATAGCTGTCATAACAGCGTTCCAAAGGAAACCATAGCTACGATTTGATATGCCACATGGATTGGTTTGATATCTCTGCTTTCATCCCTGAGTAGTAGCCAAATCCCATTTTTTTATTCATTACCTGTCACCCCATTTTTGCAGATAATGCATCCAAAAAACAATAAACCAAGATGTTTGTTCATTATCTGACCTTAGCGCATAAAGGACGGTCCCATTTGGAAAGATGCGAATTAGTCTGTTCTCCACAGTAATGTCATGAAGAAAAGACTTCTTGGAGTCCACAATGAAGGTGTCGGGAACCCATAGGAGCTCCACTAGTCGTCCGTCAAGGCTTAGGCTCTTGTTCCCTTCAAATACTAAACGCTCATCTGTCCAGCGCTGACGAAGGAATATGGTGGCTGTGTAGTCCTGCAAGATTGAGGTCCAAAGGTTATAACAAAACTAATGGGCTACATTACTTTGTATGTCTAAAATATGCTGACAAACATAGTTACTCATAGTTTTTCTCCCCACTAATGTAGGATATTATTGGTGTCAGGTCCCAGCGATAGCCTGTGCCTAAAGCAATTTAAATGCATGACGTTGCATCCAGTGAGTACATTAACTCTGAGAGAATGCAGCAGAGAATGTTGATGTATCAATGTTTGGAGTCTAGTTCTTTTGAGAAATTTGGAGGGGTGCTTAGGTTTCCACCAGAAAATGTATGAATTTGATCATGCCACTTGCGATTCTGGTCTTGAAATATTGGTTCATGCTTGATTGGTTGACCAAACTTTCTGAACACTGACAAGAATTGAATCACAATATCAGACTTCTTGATGCAAAACATCCCAAACTTTCACTAGTGTAATATTCAGGCCACGTAAGACTTCTGAGACCAAAACATCTGTTTCATCAGATGTGCCAGAGGTCTGATTTTGGACGATTTCCCAAATCTTGGACTGGCATGGTTTGTGTTTGTGACATTTGTTGGATGTATGGCCAAATTCTCACGGGCTAGAATAGGTTGGCAAAATGTCTTACCATGTTGATCTCAGATATAGTGTCAATACTAGCAACATCCAAGCTCATCCCAACAGTCACAGGTCCATCTAGAAACAAACAATATACAATATGTACATCCTTTATTGATGAAAAATTACAGCTTGCATTAGGCAGTCATCAAAACTTAAATGGTGAATTTTGGTAAATAAATAATTAGTGCTCACATAACATTTATAACAAATATAATACAAAAAAAACAGTTAGTGCTTGGTAACTGTCGAATGTTATTTATTTTTTGTAGGACTCATTAGAAATTAGTATGACAATACCCTGCCAAATAGCAAATGTTAAATTTGCATAAGGTTGCAGCTTCCTTACTATCAAAGAAAGGCCTCAGGTACTTGTTATATCCTTTCATCAGCTTTTGAATGGTTGGAGGCAGAATTTCACCTTCTTTAACCTCTGCATTGAACATGGAACTCTCTAGCAATCTAAGCAAAACACAAGGGGGAAAAAAGAGATGTAATTCATGTTTTGTTCATTGTAGCTGTTGAATATCCATATCATTCTGGTGCAACCTTTCAAACCCTTTGTAAAAGTGATTGGATTTTACAAACATGAAAAAAAGAACAAAATGCAGCACACTTGAAAGGCTTCTTGAATTTTTTTGAATCAGTTATCACATTTTATGGTAAACATGTATCTCGCATTCTTATGCATTTTAATTGGTATATTTCGAGAACGTATCTTTTTTGCTGCAAGTGCTAGCTATAAAGACCCATTGAAGTGTGGGAATACAATTATATTACTTGCAATTGCAACATGTAGTGAAAAACACCCCACTTTTATCTTTTACGATGATGTGCGTGTTTGTGTAGAAACCAGGGAATATAGAATCCATAATTGTGGACAAAAAGCTTCTATCTGCTCATGGCATGATGTAAGAAGGCTGTGGAGGAGGAGAGATTAAGTAGGCTTTTTGGAAAGACGGGCTTCATTCTCCCTCCACACGCTGCCTGCATGAGATTCCCAAACATTCACAGTTTTGGAGTAGCACATTTTTAATATGGTACAAGTTAAATGGATGCTAATCGGAGACAAGCCCTCACTAAGTACATATGAGCTGCCGTCAAGATATGAAACTGATCGTTGTGTGGGAGACTTCTTACATTCAATGATATTGCACAGTTGTTTAAATCTTGAATGGCATCTTCTTAAGGTTTGTTTGATATGGCCAACTAAATACAATCAAATAAATTCTTATATTGGGGGAGAAAGAGGTGCAGTGGTATAGCAGTTTGAAATTAAATGAACTATAGGGAGTAAATAATATTTTTTTCCCGGATGGAGTCATTTCACATCTATAGTAACATCCTAATGATGTTTTATGAGTCTACTGTGAGCAGTTTAATTTTATATGCTAAGCTTTGTTGAGCAAACCTGGTGGAGTGATTCAGAAACCAATATTAAAAAAGATTCTACATCTGCAATACAGCATATCAAAGTTTCGGATAAATTGTTAATTAACAGGCCACACATAATCTTATGCTTGTCCTATTTGCAGGGGCAGTATGTGGTCACCATTCTGGGACTGATAAGCTTCCTCACAAATGAAAATGAAGTTCAGCTCTCTGACCACCTGACTGTGGCAAACAAGTGAAGACAGCTGGTAAGTTGCTCCAAGCACCCTGTTGCTATGCTGCATGAAGTCTCACTCACAATACTTGCTGCCCGTTGTTTTAGTAGGCAACATTCTTGGATGATAAAGCCATGTTAGTGACAGTGCTTTGCCTCTGGCCCACTTTCATTATCATTTTAGCTCACCAAGTGTGGCTACATTCACAATGACTCTTGCTCAGTGCATGATGTGGTCACCTTCAGGACTTCACAGTTGCCTGATAGCTGATCTTGTTTTCTTATTTGATATGGTTAGAAACCAATATAATAAGGTAATATCATATTCTGCACACGTTCAACAAGAAAGAAATGAATATCCCTCCGAGTGTAATCGGCACATGTTGCTTCAATTTCTTGATGAAACCGTGTACATAATATTGCAATGCCAACTGATGCTCATTTTAAATTGATTATTTTCACCAAGGTTGATGGAGGGGTGTCAGATTTTCCCTTCAATTTCATAGACTTCAAGGAACAATTGGGGATCTTTACCAGAGTGAATTAAGGGGGGGAAAGCATGCTTATTTGTAAATAATACCACCCCTAGTTTATTCATTAAAGTATGGGAAAGGGAAGCAGCACATTTTAAAGTAACAAACCTCCTCATGGATATGCAAGCATCTTTCTATTTTGGAAATGTAGCAACTATCTCCACTGGACTGAAAGCTAAGTCTTCAGAGGGCATATTTTCCCAGGGTGCAATCTGACAGACCTGACACACCTGCCCACTGGGCTGCCTATCAAGAATAATAAGATGACACACCGAGTGCCCACGACTAAGCTCAAGGGGCAGATGCCATGCAGGCGGAAAGCCTTACTTAAGATTGAGTTAAAAAGTAGTATTTCGTATGTATAACAAGTACATAATTCTAACTATAAAATTGTGATTCATTAATTTTTCTACATGAATTCTCCCTATTTTTTTGTTATTCTATGAAAAATATTTTTTTAAAAAAGTATTTGTGAAATCAGGCTTGTTCTCACAAGTAGTCAGTGCAGTTGCCTATTTTATTATTTAGTTTTCACACCATGAGCCATGAGCACCTACCAAGTTTTTAACATCAATTTAAAAGAAAATTTTGGGGTCGCAGCATGGTATAGCCAGGCAGGTGAAAAAACAATTACTTCTGCAACTTAGTAAGTCGGACTTCAGTCCAGCACCCTCGTGATTGTGTTCTGGACAAATGGTGAAGAAAATTGATGCTTTTCACCGTGCTTTGTCAGTGCAGATCAATAAGTAGAAAACACAAATAATGGAAGCACTGCGAATCAAGTAGCTACCAAATCAATGAGTGAAAACACCTACAAGGACAAAAAAACTAAGGCACATTAATGATCTGCTCACCGGTTGTTCCAGGGCCATAATTAGTCAACGTCTTGGTATTTGATTTGATTGTTACGCGGCAAATGACTTCAATAGATTAGCTGCACATAATCACAGTAATAATTAAGTAGCAATACCTTCTAAATAACTTCATGAATGATTCTATTTCCTCCTTGAAAGGCCTCAACCTCTAGTGCACAAAAAGTGCAGTGTTCTACATTTGAAGCTATAGTAACTAATGCATGGCCTCCATATGTCTTTTATTCAATGGCCTTAAGGCTATACCAATGTGTGCATGCCTGGTGTTGGATGCATGGTTCAATGAATCCGTTCAGACATTGTTACACAAAGGTGCCATGGACTGAAGGTTCACACCCTGTAGCAGAATTTGCCTTTACACATAAGGTTCTATTGATTAACCTCTCCAATTGGCCCCCAACCCCTGCAAATATTCATTCACTTTCAGCAAAGTGTCCTTGTAGTCAGCCATTGCACATAGCATATCCGATTAATTTAGACAAACGGGCAGAACAGTGTCTCTGTCTTTACTTCGCACTTCCTTCCACTCGGCAATATGTGCAAGCCGCACCAGAACCCCCCTCTTCTTTCATTGATTTATGTCATTATCCTATTCCAACATCCAAACCATGTCTCTTGTTGTAGGCCAAATCCCTTGTGTTTTTAGTGTGTTCACAATGAGCAATTTGGATGTTTATATATATTTTTTTCTTTTAGCATTTCAGTGTTGACCGAGATACGGTTCCGCCAAAGTTTCCCTTTACTCCTGAAACTCTGACTCACAAGGGACATACAAATACATTTTCATGAGATAATTTTGCACCATGTTCATTAAACCTGCAAGTCATATTACCATAAGTTTTGCATTTCCTTCATACTATAAATTATATTAAAAAACAGTTTTAAATCCTGCATGTTTAAAAATAAAATGTCCTTATACAAGACTGTTTATTAGAATATTAGCACATACTTTACATTTAATTTTACCTCCCTATCAAACTATTAAAGTGCATTTATAGTCTTGCCAAACTGTCAAATTATCATGCATAGACAAATATAAAATAAAACCAACATGATTAGTATTATTACGGAGAAATGAGAAATTTACAATATTATTATATTATAATTTTACTCAATTCTGGTAAAAAAGTATTTGGTCTGGCTGCGTTACATTTCACTTGTTAAAATGTAAATAGTATCATACAAACATTTTTAATTAACCATTAAATCTATGACAGTAGGAAGTCGTTAAACTGGGGGTTAATTTCGTTAAAATTCCCATTGGATGCCCCACCTGGGTCCTTTAGTAAAGAAGATTATTTTCCCCCTTGAAAAAAAAAATGATTGGACATGAGATGCTACTGCTCTCATATGCAGAGATTATGTGCTCATGCATCAGGTGCCTTTCGAGCCTTCCACAGACCTCTTAGTCACCAGCGGCAATATAAGATACAAAGAGAGCCAAGTCATTCTCCGTTCATGTATCAAGCTTGGTGGATAAAAGCTGGTATTTCTTCATTTCGTGCAATCCTTAGTAGCCTACTTAAACCCTTCAAACGGGGCAACAAAGAACTGTCACCTACTGACGGTTTAAATGTCATGAAAAATGTGATTGACAATATAGACAAATCATCACGAACTTATTCCATAAATGATAAAGTAGTAATGAAGATGGGTCTTATGGCTACAATGTAACCTATGTTTATCTTTCTAAACCCGCTGTTTCTAACCCTTGCTGTTGGTGAGGTAAGAAAAGCATCATATTTCTAGAGCATTAACAAAACACAAAGGAACCATGTCTATTTGTCCTTATCATTTCTTATCTTTCATCACGATCTGATAGTCTTTCTTCAAGCAGATATTTGACTCCGGCATAATTAGGTTGGCTATGGATCATAACTTTCAGATAGCTCTTTGAATAGGCACAAACTTTAATCAGTCAGAAAAGATCATTGTTAAAACATTTCAGCAATATTGCAGCATTCTTTACACAATGTGTGTGATTCTGCTGTGGTGTTTTCTCACGGAAAAGCTCGATAAAGCTTTTTTGACAATCTGGCACAACATTTTAGTGTTGTATAGAGTGTGAAGTGCATTTTTTTGTGTGTGGAGACAGAAAAATGGAGTGTCGCATTGGTGAAATGCAGCTTGACTAAAGAAAATGGGCAGCCGCATGCCGCTGTCGAAGTGATAAACAGGTTATGATTTGATGAGAGAAATTCAGCACTGCTCCAAACGCTGCTTCTCAGTCCACATTTGCTATGGAACAAGTCTAGTATATCGTAAGGAGTGCTGGAGCCATAAATGTTCAGTCTTGTCAGAAGTTCATAGATCCAAGCTTCCGCACACTTTCTAATTTAGTTATAGAAGACACTGATCTAAGAATAAACCACTCAATTATAAATTGGTGTAGACAGTCTCCTGACGGTGCTTCATTCTGGTTCTTTGTTGCCAACAGAGTTGGGAAAATTAATTCTCTATGCAAACTAGTTCAAACTTCAGTTCCGAGTTACTTCAACTCAACATACTGTAGTAGTGACATTTTGCCACCTGTTCATTGCCCACATTTAAAGTTTTACTGTATGTGTTGCTTGAAGAGGAATTAAAAAAAAAAAAAAGAAAAACAGGTCAATAGTCCTCCAAACAAACAAAAACAAGGCATCTTGTTTTTGACATGCAGTTTTAAGGCTAACAATACGTTTCGCTTCTCAAGCATACAAATACAATAATGTTCATCCGATACAAACGCTGTATGCTACGTTAATTTCAAAAGATATTCTGTGCATTTCTCCCTTTTAAATAACGATGACCTTTATTTAGGTAGTTGGTGTGTTGTAAAATAAGGGTGTTTATAAATTACGAATCTACAAACACCCTGGATCAACAGTCATTTATAGCAATTGTTCTTAATGGCCACCTGAAAGTGTTTTTTTTCTTTCGTTTTGTCTTTTTTTTAATTACCACATTCGAGGCTTACATGCACATTATCACTAGCCTCCAGGGTTCAATTAATAGTGCACGTTGAAAACACTGGTGCTTTGACAAAGATTGTCACACTATACAAAAATGTTATATCTTAATTTTAATTAATTAACACGGCCCAAAGATCTAATTTAAGATTTTAATAGTGAAACGTTTTAAATAGGAATCACCTCAGGCTTTAAAATGGATTATGCTGTACCATGGAGCTCCTTTATTTATAAAGGGATAGTATTTGTTTTGTTAAAAATCTTGCAGGATTCTTCCCCCATTGACAAAGCATAGCTATTAATTGATAAAGTCTTTCCTAGAACAACTCACTCTCTCTTAAAAAAAAAAAAGAAAAGATTCAATACAGTACAGTATATAAAACTGGCAAGTTGAAACATTTACAAGGAGAATTGTAAAACTATTCGTAAAGCAAAATGATTTGCTTTTGTGCATAATATAATAACATTTAAATAAGATTCTATATAAAATAATCTGCCTTTACAAAGATAATAGAGTTCACTGTCAACAATTTAATTGAATTGCAGTGCTGAAGAAGATGGGAGAAGCTACTAATCTTTAGAAATTTGAGTTGTGGTAGCAAATGTTTTTATTGTCTTATGAAAAAACATAAAAACTGTAAATCTGATTTTCAGTATGTTCAACTTTCAAATGCAATGTTATTCTTTGTGTTATGCTACTGCACTGAATTTTGAGGTGATGGCAAATCAATAAGTACAAAATAAGCCTTTGCACTATTGAGGTCACATAGGGGGGCAATGTGTGTTGGCAAATGGTTGTCACATGACATTACTATTCCACTGGTAGAGCACAACTTATTATTCATAATCATACAAAAGATATCTGTTTATCTGATCTGAGCAACAATGTAAGCTTGCTGATGGGCTGCATAGTCTGCTTCGGTCTCCACGGTGTTCCTTCAAAACAACTTACGGGAGCCATACAATTTTATTAGGGTACTGCCTCAAAGGCATGCGGTTTAAAATGTGCTGTTATGAGGGAGGCTTTTATCACAGTCCTGGAAGACTTGACTCCTTGGCATGCTTGGAAGCAGTTATTTTCTTCCGTTTGTTGGATGAGGGCTGATTGAAAGCGCACCACCCATAGAGACCAAAGTACTGCAGTGAAATGGTGGCTTGAAGACTTCTCATGCAGATAAGAGAGAAAAGTAGCGCAAAATATACGAGACACGCTGGTGTTTCTGTGTATATGAGCTGTGCAGGCCTAATTAGATGTGCTTTACAGCATCGGGAATGCACAAATGGAATTTTAATGTAGAGTTGATTGTCAACTGGAACAGCGTCTTGATAGTTCACACATAAATGTAAAAGCCACTTCCCATGGTTATGCTCTTTAAATCTGGCCATACATGTTGTAAAGAATTGAAATTGGACAATAATTCATTGAGTTTGCCACACTCTCCCATAAGTAGGTAAAAATGACATGGTTAGACTCCTGAGTCTGATATTTCTTCTGAGTCAAATTGATCATGTTTGCTTTGATTTCAAGCCCCTGCCGGTTGGAGAATATCTATAAAATCTCTGGCTGCGTCAGCTTTCTGACCATTCTGAGTGTTTCTATTTGACCCACCCATGGAAATATACAATATTATTAATAATGGAAGGGGACTCCTTGGATATGGAACAATACAATTTTTCATTGTGGAGATATTTCAAGAAAACACCCAGTTCATTTTTGATTCACTAATCCATTAGGAGTCAAAATAGCAGATCAGAATGATTGTGTTTCCTCTTTTGAAATAGATCTTACCTACTAATGAGGAGAAAAGAGAGCAGGGTCCCCGGTGATACAATTGGACCCATGGCTGCAGAGGAAGTGGAGTGGCAGAGTGGAGTCTGGGGGCAGAAAACAACAGTCAAGTTAACATGATGCAAGACGTGATAGATTGTGTCCTCTTACGTTAACAGTTTTTCTGCATTTCAAGAGTGATGCAACAGAATGTTTTGCTTAACAATGGACTTTTAAAATCCCTCTGCTGTTTGAAAACCAATTTAAATGCCTGTCATCACCTTTAGACTCGCCTATTGCTCAGTACTCAATAATATACAGTAGTTCGACTCATATGAAAAAACGGAAGGTAGCCTGGCTCTTTGATGACTTCAAAAGACCCTCGAGCTTTACCTTACACAGCAGGGAGATATTGTGGAGACAGGACTTTAGGATATTCCTCATACAGAATAATGACTTCCTGACTGAGAATTGCACGTTCCGTCAAAGACGCCCTCTTGGTTCCCTTCACATTTCAGAATTTGTAGATGAAACCTACTGGCACTTGTCCCTTCACCATTGGAAATAACTGAGAGTCACGTGAAAGAAATTCCAAAATATGAATTAAATATGAATGCAAATTCATAAGAATCAGTTTTATTACTCTAATCTGGACAAACAACCATTCACACTCACATTGAGATCAAATAACATTGAGTCTTAAATAAGATATCATGTGGTAGGAAAGAATAATAAGTAATTTAACATCATTGCATACTTATGAAAACATTATTTAAAAAAGCATGTGTTACCATCAAATAATATATGTCCCCAGTTGACCATTAAATATGTCTCACTATTGAATTCTATACCTTAGATATTTCACTTTGAACTGAGGCACCAAAATGAGCCCTGAATCTATTTGGTAGAGGCAGCTCAATATTGCTGGCTGTATGTAGTCAAATAATGCAAGAGAGAGGGACATTAGCCTTTGGAAAAACCTGTACGCTAATTTTATAATCAATATTTTAGTAATAAGGCAATACATAATTCATCAGCCACCATTGCTCATGGGTGAGAACTGTACAAGTGTATACATTTAATTTATGTTCACACCTGACGACACAAGGCAAAAGAAAGTACAGCTTATTTAATAATGTCTATTAGCTTTATTAACCATATTCCAAGTCATAGAAAGTGCACCCTACTTTATGATAAATACAATATACGTGGGGTTATACCACCCAGGAAAAACTGATTTACTCCTAAAATTCTTTGCATGAACTAATTTACTAACATTATTCAAGTGCTCATCTTGACCATGTTGAAGAATGTAATGAGTGTACACAGGGAAGAGTGCAGTAGATGTCTGTTATATTTTGCATTTAAATGTGCCCTAAATAGCGCTGCAATAATTAGCAAAAGTCACCAAGGCAAAATGTTTGAGGTGGCAACCCACATTCCACTCTGCAGTTGTTAAGCATAGTTTGTGAATGATATTTGCATGCACTTCTCAGTGAGTATGTACTACAAATATCTGTCCTTGATATAGTGGCATAACATCTTCCTACTTCTAGCCTGCGCACATTAGTATTCGCCCGTCCTGTCCTACATGCCATTACATATAGACTATATACTATATAGCTGGCAACAAGTGCGCGAAGACACAGACATTTGTCAGGAAGATTTTCTGGTCTGATGAAGACACAATTTCATGCAGTATGCCTGGAGAAAATCAGTCATCAGTTGGTTTACACCAGAGGGATGTTGGTGGAAGGAGCGGAGGGATGGAGAAGTCACAGCCTTGAGACAAACCCTGTTGGACATACAGTATGTGGAGACCTCAACATAACCGCTCACTGCAATTCCCCAACCTGACAAAGAGAGAGGTGATGTGAAGAAAGAAATGGGAGCAAATCTCTGTGTGAACTTTGCTGCATAGTTCCCAAGAGTGGATTATCTGCTAAAGTTTTCTCTACTAACTAGTCGAAGAAAAAGACGGCTGACCTTTTATTAGGCTAAAACACCAACTGTCAGAAAAGTTAGTACAGGATTGAATGATTACTACCAGCCCTCCCAGTCAAAGGAGAATGGGCTTCTATACATGTCATTAGCTAATAAACCTGATTTACTGCAGGATTTGTGAGTTCAAATTGATTAGACTTCTACTACTATGAATGGCAACCAATGAGGAAATTTGGTAGTGTTTATATCATACCTTCATAGTGACACTTTTGTTGGTTTTAGTAGATGAGGACACTTGTACACCTTCCAAGGCTTGGACACATAAAGAATGGTGCGTTGCTCTAGTCATTAATGAAAGGGACTTTGTTTTTAAGCTCCTCGGCTTTAGCCACATTTCTTTGACACGTAATCCTTGAGAAACAAAGCCTGGGGGAGAACTTTTTTCTCTGAAGAAGAATCTTGACACTGACTTTTCCGAATGGACAATGGCAGTAAGCTTTATGTTGGTTTTGATGCAGCAATACTTAAAAGAAACCTGTGAGCTATTGGTTAGTGCTTTGACATGCAAGTCCCTGACAATGGATGTGTTTTTTTTTACATGCTTCCAAGTTTAAGGACAGAGAACCATCGAGAAGCAGATTGGAGATAAAATAGCTATCTGCAAACTGTACTGCTTTTGGGAAAAATCTGTGGTAATTTTAGGCCTTATTCATATATGCATATTGTGCATTTTGAGAAAGCTGAATTATGCAGTTTTCTTCTTTGTTGGGTGTTTGTTAAATTTTGTCTTCATTCACTCCAATGCTTTGCCTTTTCTGGGGGCCTAAACACTCCCTGCCCACAAAAGCTAGCGATGACATTTTTTTTTAACATTTCTGCCAATGCATTATGTTTTGGCAATTCCGTCAATCTGAAAGCAGGAAACACAAACAACACTCAAAGCCCTGGAGTTGTGTTGATAACACTCCCATTTGCCACACAACTCTATTTATGTAAATCACATTCCTCTACCCTCCAGTCCCTGTTTGTGATGGTTGGCCTGCACTGGGAGATCTGAAAGCTGGCAGCTGGCAATTTAGAACCAATGAGTGAACAAAAGCTGCACCAATTAAGTATGCCTTGCAATCTGGATCTCTTCCAAAGATAAAAGGCATGACGAGTGGCACAAAATATCTGTGAAATAAAAGGAAGGTCTGTCGAGATGCAACCTAATGCTTTAATAGGGTTAAAGAGATTTTTTTGGCATGGATTTGACAATGAGTTCATTTATCATCTCCTAAATTTTAGTAACATTGAGCTTACATGTTGACAGCAAAACTAATAACCACAAATCTGATTAACAAGCTCTTCATTTCTGAAAAACCCACACTTTATATTAGATCCTCATTCGGCTCAGCTTTATAGCATTGCACCCTCAGGCTCTCAGTTAAAGTGAGTCTTTACATTCATCTTGTTTTGCAATATTCAAAGTTTGCTTTAGATTTATACAAGCCAAATGCTGCATTTATTCTATTCAAAATGAGTCTAAAATAATCAATAATGCATGAATTGGCAAAAATGGCTGAAAACCTAAAATGCATTCTCCTAATACGACTCAAATAAAGATAATTCACTGGCAGCAATTGACGACTCTAGACGTCTGGTCTTTTTTAAAAGGGAGGGTTGGCCAGCCAGCTAGACATCAATGGCAGTTTAAAATAATTGTATGTCTCGTCATACGGCTATAAAAACGGATAACACGTGCCTATTTCTGAACTTAAAGTTAAAAAAATTGCATCCATCCATCCATTCATCCTTTAAAGTTCCCATCATCAGCGGACTTGCGGACAAATGCACGTCTACGCAATAGGCGCGCGCGAGAATAGTGGCAGAAAATAGACATCTCTTACACGAATAAAATAGCGTATTCTTCTTCATCATTTTAAAAAAAGGATATATATTGTTATGGTTTACTTCGTTACGAGTTCAATTTTCTCTCATGGATAATGTAAAGTGGAAAATGAAACGTACCTGGATTTGTCGAGCTCTTCCAGTTCACATTTTAACGCATAATTCTTCCCTTTGGTTATCCGCAATGGAATAGATCGTCTTTTGCGTTTGTCTCCTGGCAATGGATACACTCGTGCTGAAGACAGCATGCACCTGCCTATCAGAGCTCACACAGGAGCGAGCGAACAACTGCTTGTGCTCAGTCAGCACTTTGCCACTAATTGCTTATGGGTAGGACGCGCTTCTGCGCAATAGCGCACGCTGTCTGATATGGAAGATCCCCTAACATGGATAAATCTAAAATCGGCCACTATAACCATTGAGATGCTTTCATTCCTTTCTACCGATTCATAAAATAGCTCCACTGACATTATTGACAGCAATTCACCTCAATGACCAGCTCTAATTATGCATATACAAGCCCAAATATCACAAATTGCCTAATATTGCCCCCCGCACAAGGATACCCATCATGTTAAAACAAAATATAATTGTAGCCTGAAAGAAAGGGGTATGGGCACACTGCATGAACGCAGTGTCATCTATTTTGGTTCTTTGAAGAAATCAAGTGACAATAATCCTGTCAGCGCAAATTTAACGCTTGGAAGCATCACCTGCCGGCTATTACGCTTTCTAATCGGTCACATTGAGGAGAGTATGCTTTACGAAATAATAATCAGCAAAAAATAAATTTAAATGGGGTCAAACATTTTGCTGTAACCTTGTTTTTTGCTTATGTGGGTCAGATGTACCTTGAAAAGAATAACATTGCCTGAAGCGAACATGAGGTCACCAGCAACACAGCCATACCAATGTTAGCTCTCGTGTACCGTTACTGTTGAAGATGAGAGATTAGGCCGTTAGGGCATAGAAAGTGCCACGATGACACCATTCATGAGGAAGTAAGACTGCTTGCTTGCCCCTTTGATGGCCAACAACCTTTCAGTTGAAGCGTGCTCACAAGCAGCATGTTGAACATAGTCTACGCATGGAGCTTTCGCCTACAGGGAAGATGCTCCATGACTAACCCCTGACCTGTGACCGAAAAAAGAAAAGTGGTGGGAAAGAGGAGATTACGCAAGTCAACTAAACCTATGTTGTTAATGTCATTTGGTCGTGAATCAAATGCCTTAAAAAAAAGTGAAGTTCGAGGAGTTTAAAATAGATATTGCGATTGTTAAATAGTGAAGAGAACTCCCTGCCCCCCTGTTGTGCGCTTCTCTCATTTGCATTAAAGTTGCCTTTAGGTACACAAATCTGTAAAAGGTCAAACACATGGACTCTGGCCAGACAGAAAAATTTAATTTGACATTTTTGCTTTGAATATAGTCGCATCTTTGCATGTGAATTTTGCTCATCAATATTTTCTTTCTTGGATTGATTCATACATCATATGCCAAAATACATTACTTTGAAAGAGTGGTTGTTTATGGGTGGTTGGCGCATCGGCATCACAGCTCTGGGGTCCTGGATTTAAATCCAGGTCATGTCCACCTGTGTGGAGTTTGCATAAGTGGGTTTCCTCCGGGTACTCCCCTTGTATGTGTAATGCGGTTCCGAAACTGAGATGAGATGGTTATTTATGTTGGTGTCTTGAACTTCACCTCTGTTTATCGCATTAACACATGACATTTTTATAATGCCATATTGTTATCTAACATCTGATGTAAAGTGAAGGGCGAGTGTTCTTTATAGGTCATCACAACCCAACTTAAGAAACAAAACTGGAAGACTACTTTAAATGGTTTAACAAATTAAAACAGTTGTATTTTCAAATTTTGAGAAAGAGAGTCAGTGGCTATCAATTTTACCTGTGGTTTAAGGTCGTCAACAACCCTCCCTCCCATTCTGTGGGTGTTTATGTGTTTTATGGTATTTAAGGTGCTTGTTGTGTAATAATGGGAAAAGCACCATAGGAGGAGGGGGAATCATCGCATGCTGCCAGGAAGCCTCAAAGGCTAGCGGTGAATCGTGCAGTAGTGGCAGACTCGAGATGTGTCACAGGCCTGCTGTGTTTTAATAGAGGCTGCTAGCATGTAGAGTAAAATGCATTAAGTTGCAAAACAGTTGTAGGTGAATATTGATATTTTTTTTCCATACCCAGAATATTGACTAACCTCTAGCAAACAATTAAACGATGGCTATTATTGTTAGATTTCTGGGCAGAGCAGGTGTTGGAGAGATCTGGTACTCGTAGGGAATTTGTTTACATAGTATATGTAGAGCTGTTTTTATTCTTGTCCAAAAGAGTAATGGCTGATTTCCTGGAAGTACCATATTAAAATCCACATACTAGAAGCTGCACACAATACCAACAAATTCATTTTTCACACTCCTGTAAACATTCTAGTGTTTGGGTTTACTGGGTTTAAGGGTATCAAATGTATAAAAATCCCTAAAAATGTAACCTTGCGTTTTAATTTTATTCTGTTTTCCTCGGACTTGGTCTTGCTGGTTGATTTTATGTATGTTTGCCCCCATTCCTGCCAAGATTAAGGATATAGATGCTGTTGGCTGTAAGCTCACAGTAGAGTATTTTTGTCTCAAGAATGTATTGGTACAATATATTTTCACACATTCTATCACAACATACAACTGGGGTCGAGAATAGCAAATAACAGTATTTAATTGGTATATACAGTATTTCAGTCCTTTGCAGAATAAATATCATTTCTTTGCCAAAGTTAACCGGACTAAAACCCTTAGCCAACCTGCAACCCTCATGATGGCAGTGGGTGGATCTTCTAAAGATCATACAGTTCCAACAGTTGTTTGTACTTGTTTATGCATAAGACGGTCTTGGACCACTCACTTCTTGAAGGCCATCTAGCTCGCCACCCTCTGCTTATCAGTAAGCCAACTTGTGATGAATGCACCCTTCGTTTCCTTCCCATTATAATTCTGTTGAGGAATGTCACTACATGCACCTGAACCCCCATTCATCTGCAGCTTTTCACCTGAGGTCATAGCAGTATGTGCATATTTTATTCATGCTTTGTGTGCAGTGTATGCATTCATTTAAATGTATGTTAAAGTTGTTCACCAAAGTACAATCCAGTCAAGCTTTTCCCAGGGATGTTTTAGGTCCTCAACTAATTAGTTTTATCAAATATTATTTTGCGTGGTGATGCATTTTTACTCTTCTGTCATTATCTTTGTGATGTGAGGAACAAAAGGCTAATCACTGCACAAATGTATTTTACTGTAATCACAGAGCAAGCAATGGCTTTCTACCATATTGACATGGTCTTGCATTATGCAACATTTCATTTTGCTTCCATGGTTATGGTAAACGAAATGACCTGTTTTGAAAATTTCCATTTCATTTGGAGAATAACCTTGCAATCCATCGTCATCTGGATGATGGATTTCTGTATAAAGCCTCAGAAATCACTCCAAAATATATTGCAAACTGACTTTAATGTCACGAACAGACCATACAGATTGGATGGCCCTGGAATTGAATACAAGAAAAAAAATATATATATATAATTTATATTAGAATAATTAAACAAAATGTAAAGCTACTTGTGTCTTGAACATAAAGAACTTCAGCAATTTATGAATATTCTATGTATCATACATAAATCCCTGCTTTTGTCTCATACAGCTCATCTTCAGAGGGTTGTTAGATCAGACAGTTCACATGCTCTTTGTCTAACACTGAGTTCTGGGTTGACTTTCCAAGAATATCCAAACTGTGAGTAGTTGGGCTCAGGACAGTTGATCGTAGTTCAAATCACACCAAGCCCATAGTTAACTTGTTTTTAGTCCGGACTGAAATACAATGGATGCCAACTGACTAAAGAGCTATGGTATAGTCAGCTAGTGCAGGCTCCAACTCTAGATGACCCTGAGTAGTATACTTGAGGCAGTATGGAAAATCAATGGAAAAACTTTTAAAACTGACTGTCATATGCATTATTTTTTCTGTTGTGAGACTGTTGTCACAGCATCTGCTTGCACACACTTTGGACAGATTGTGTTTAGGGATGTAATCAATTTGCAACATCCTTGCTTTCAAAATGAAAAGTCATAGGAAGCTGAATTTCCATGTCATTCTTTCTAAGGTCCTTACATATATTTTGCATTTTGGTTTGTTCAAATCAAATGGGGCCGAGTGTTTGCTGACACCACCTTTGTGATGGATGAAGCAATAATAGTATGCGCTCTGGGAAAGGATGTCATTGTTATTGAAACAGTCTCATGCATAGATAAATAAATAAAACGGACATGAGTTAAAACATTTTGGTAAAGCCCACTTCCATTTATTTTTTTCCTTACTCTGTTCCTTTTCTGCAACACCCTCATCTTCTATGCTATCCTATAAACATGTTTTTATCATTTTTTTTAAATCATATGGTCAGGTCTTCCAACCTTTTTCTTCATGGCTTTTGTTCTTTTTCCTTCTAGGCCCACACATACCCATAAATAGCTTGGTTAATCTTTGCAGACGGAGAAGGTAGGCGTATTAAAATAGTATAAGAAAGAATGTATCTGGATATTTACTTCACAGAATTTTAAATACATACATTTAAAGGTAAAATATTTTACAGTCCAGATCCCCCACTTACTGTATTTTGGAGGTTTTGTCCTACATTTATTCTCAATATTAAGGATACCATCAGGTCAAGTAGTTCTCATCAAAGTACTTTTTCATCAATTTTTGTCACTTTTTACAGTAAATACAGGTGATTATAAAAATACTGTCAATAAGTGGATTTTTAAATGAATGTAACTGTAGAATTCATTTATTATTACAGTACTGTACTTCTAACTTACAAAGTAAAATCATTCAGGAAATGGATGGGCCGCTTGCAAGGACACAATTTCTATATTGTGCCTCTGAAGTACAGTATGATTAATAGCCTAGGCATCCCACTCAATTATCTGCAAAGTTATCCTTGTGGCCCTGGAATTAATTAAAGTACATGTTTCGTAATAGTAAAACAGTCCCCAAAAGCCACTGTTATATCCTGCATTGGAAAAGCTTAGGGATTTCTCTATCAGGGAAGAACAACTTTATATATTAATAGTACATTATTAAGGAATTATGTTATTTAACAATCAGTTTTAAGAGGACTCCACAAATTACACTGCCGTATGCACTTTTTTCCCTCAATTAAACTTCTACTACTAATGCATATACTTAAACAAGAAACTTGCCAAATGCTCTTGGTTTGGCATGATGGATGAATCTGTTTTATCTCCGTTGTTCTGTTAATTAATCCCCACTTGTCCTTGAATTTGATATGATCGAACCAAGAGTGTTAGAGTAACGATACAATCGCTCACAGTTTATTGCCTGTACTCTAACACTGTAGTATACTGTATTATCAAGAAAAAAGAGAATCTGAAAAATATTCTATGCTCCACAATTCATTCTGATCTTGTAATATAAAAAGTATCATTTGCAGATAAATCTCAAATTACTTGAAAGGAGAAGAGAATATCAAAAAGTTCCAGTATTTAATGTCTGTCTCTTCATAGCTAGTGGCTGACCTACTTTTGTCCATCATAAAACTTATCATCTTTGCATCTTGGGTAGGGATACCATATTTGAATTATACAGTATAATGCATTTTAAAGTACCTTTTGTATTTTCATCCATCTATTCATTCAGGCTACACATATTGTCACGACACATGGTGTTGTTTGACCTCCTCAATTTATTAAATACATTTTTTTCCACACACTTCTAAATGTATTTTTGGAGTGAACAAAGAAATCCCTAATGAGCGTGAGACCTACAAAAGCAAGTTACAGACACTAGCAAGGTTAGAAATGACCTTAGTTGTACCTTTGAAATTATCATAATAAAGACCACCCAAAACAAGGCTGCTAGAAAATATGAAAAAAATGCTTTTTAACAAGGTTTTATATAAATTTTTGGTGTGACTCATGAAGCAATGTTTCACTGAAGAGATGCCACTGGCATTTTCACAAAACATTCCTACCTCACTATAAATGACACTGAGAACATCTGGGATGGCACCTACTGCTGCAAAAAAATAGGCCTTGAGTTAGAAGGATTTTCAGTCAGATTTCTCCCCATATGTTGTCTCTGGCAGTCAGATTTCTTCATACATGCTATTTTTGTCATGGAGAGACTTGACATTCTATATTATCTTATCCCTGTTTCAATTGCAGCCTTAAGCCATTGATGTTAAATGGGCCATTGCGATAAAGCATAAAGTTAGACTGCTTTGTCGAAACATGTCATATTGATCGTCTTTCATATAACCAATGTTTTCGTATGTTCGATGAAAACATGTTAAGCAGAGTGATTTTTGTTGAGGTTGTATTGAGCTCAGAGGATTGGCCGTGTATAGCCCTTTCAAAATTGGCCAAATAAGTGATAGTCATGGAGAATGTTGAAAGGAGTATGGAGAGATTAAAACAGTAGGATATACTGTAGAGAGGTTATAAGAGGAGAGGAGGAGAGTCTCCTTTAAATTGAACCCGAAGCCCTTGTTCACAAGAGATGGTCATTTAGAAGCATAATAGCCATCTGTGGCCTTACATAAAGTGCTTCCCTCAAGTGGGGTTGTGAATTCAGAGGGAAATGCTGTCGTCTGTTCCTTTCAGTGTGGTGAAACAAAAGGTCCACGAACCGTGAAAAAATGTTGAACAATCCTAAAGCCAATGCTGGGGAACTTTTTTTTAAAACTGAAGAGTACACATACAAGGTGATTGAAAACAAAAGTAATGCAATTCAAATATAGCACAGCAATTTGGGTTTTGTCAAGAAAATACGATGAACAATTGATATGCCATTGTCACTTTACAATGATGTATATGTACCTGCATCTAAATTAACTTGAATGGTATGAGACTTCATGATTGATGTGTATTTTTCAATGTCAGCCAACAGATGATGGGAGGCAAGAGTTCAAACAGCCGTTGTTTCTTAAGTGGCTTATTGATTGCTGTCAGTGGGGCAACCATAGTGTGGCTAATCATAACTGATTTGTGGCTCTTCAAATGCAAAGACAATAATTTGGGGATGTCAGAATCGGAATATTTTGACTCTATCAATCAATACACACAAAAGTGCAGGTATTGTAATGGAAACTTGACTATTGGCATTCTGGAGCCAACTGGCTCTGTAAACAGGCAGCAACATAATTTTGTTTTACTCTGTATTGTTACACATTCATTCATATTCTTTATACTCAGTCCACACAATTGCTTATATCATAGGGACTACTTCTAGAGTTAGTAGAGTGATTTAAAAATAAACCTCAGAATGAGTCCATGCCTATCCACAAACAAACCAGGGGCATCCATCAGCTTCAACGACAGCATAGCCAATGAGGTTCAATTGACAATTTTGCACACAGACTCTGTCTACTTTTATTTTTTTTCCTTTAATTTTTCGTATCTGAAGCTGGTAATACTTTACCCAATATTGTTAAAAATCCAGAATTTACTCTCTGGGGATTGATAAAGGATTGTTTTATGAAACTGCATGTTTGAAATATGTCAGTATCAAATATATTCTGGTTCTAAGAAAGTCTTATAAAATAGGGTTTACTTTGTGAGTCCCATAATGTGGAAATGTGCATAGTTTCAGCTTTTGATAGAGCCACAAAATGAATATGGCATTTAAGAGTAGACATTTACACAAAGAGGATATTACAAAGCATAATTTTTCGTTTTTATTTCCTGTTAAATCTTAGTTGGCCAAGCGACAATGTGTTCCAAAACTAAGCATAGGGAGGAAGGGAAAGTTTACACACAAACGTAGCAGACATTCAGCATAGTCAGCACACAAACTGAAGCAATGGAGGAACAAGATATCCCGAGAGAATATCGCTGTAGTGAGAAACTGCACACAGATGAAGTGAAAAACATACCAGGCAAACAATGAATAATAATATGTTTCAGGTACACTTTTCCTTAACTGTACAATCTTATATTGCAATTGATGACTGAATAATTGTTTTGCACTGAAATAATGTGCAAATGACAAAAAAATGGCTATTCGATTCTATGATTATGGATCATGATGTGAAATACATTAATTGTGCTTAAATAAATCAAAAAATCTAATTTCTTTCAAATACTGTGGAAAGTGCAGTAAACAAAATGCCCCGATGCTACCTACTATTTTTTTTAGCAGCAATTCTGCTTTACCTGTATATTACTTTTGTGCACGTTCCATTTTCAAAAGAAGTACACTAAATAAGATTCAGAAAATAATATTATTATTTAAGTAGATAACTCATAACATGTCTTGGATGCATGAAAACAAGGACTTTTTATATTGCATATGCAACAGAAAATAGAAGAAAATGTAATTATTTTGCTGATTCTTGTACGTCTGTACAAACCATCAATTGTTAATGAGGGTTTGACGAGTATTGAATGATTTAGCTGATCCCGCTGATACAACATCTTAGGAATATGAAATATAATACAGTGAGACACGTAAGCAATGGTGAAAGGGAACTCACAATAGGGTTCTGAAGATGCAAATGTATTTATTGGACTGACTTTTCACATGACATTGCTACATTATGAATGCGTTCTGCACATTGTACATAGTATAAAGGTCAATTTTAGACAACACTTGATGTTTCTTTTCAACATTTGAGTGAATGTAAACACTCTAAGGAGAAGCACTGTAGCTGTATCTTTCCTTCATGTCTTTTGTCATTGTTTTTTTTTTTGTCAAACAGATTCATCGCTACATTTGATCCTTGATTGCATCTATAATTGCATGTGAACATTCAAAATTAGTGTTTTATTGTTTGAATTTAAAATGCATAATTAAAACGAGAACCCTTGCAGTGAACAGAATAGCAATACCTCCTGGAGACTTGTTTCAATTTGTATCTGGGAAGTAATCAATGAGTATAAGATTATTAGGCCATTACTGCCATTATTAGTTTTTGTCTTCTATTTTGTTGTGTTTTCTTTCAAGCTTTTTTTTTGCTTGTGTCCCCGTTGTTAAATGCCGTTGAGTACATACTGCATTTTTGAAAACATCTCTTATTTGTCAATGCGGCTCTGCCTAGAAGATGCGGAAGCACTTTAATGTTCTTCAAAGAGTAGATTCTGATTAATTATGCGACGGAAACAAGTCTGTGTTTTTGACATTATGAGCGATAGGAAAACCTTTTTTTAAATTATTTTTTTTATAGCCTAATCATCATGATTTAGAACCATCTGTGTGGTGCAAAGTAAGCAGTTATTTGTTTTTTTTTTTTCAAGCAAAAAACAGCTCTGGCAATTATTGATGTGTCTGAAAGAAAGCATCAACTCCCACAAATAATTTCATTATGCAATCATTTATACTATATTCTGTTACATATCACCATTTATCCATTGCCAAATATAATGGACTATACAATATATATAATTTATTCATTTCACTTTTTTAAATTGCTAAATCTGTCATAAAGCAGTATAATTACATGGCATCAATTTACAGTCAACAAAGGAGAGTTCCAATGTTTGGTATAATACTTTGCTTTGATAACTGCATCATATTCATAGAGTAATGAAGGGAGTTAAAGATTTATGCCATAATAAGCATTTCCCTCAACTTCCCAAATCTACCTTCAATCAAATGTTTTATAATACAGCACAACCCACGAAAAGAAAACACAGAAAGAAATCGAAAAAATTTTGGTACTTTTGTCTCCCTTTACTTCCCGTAATGAGGAAATTCGGCCGTTGCTAAGCAACCTCCCCAAACTTTAGTGCGCGAACCACTCAACGTTGATTATTGCAAATTAAGGAAACGCTTGCCCAGTATTTGAATCAATAATCTTTTTTCTCCTGAGATTCTGCTGCAGAGGTATTTTATTCATTTATCATGATCACATGCAACGATCTAACTAGGTAGACGTGTTTAGGTTTTAAATAGCTTATGAGCGACCACGTGGCTTCTTCAAATAACCTTTGCTAAAATGAAAGTTAGACATGTTGTAAAAACCTTAAATAAACCGCTCATCTAGCTCACTGATGTTTTTCAAGTTGAATTAAATTCCTATTTGACATCATTTTAGGTGCGATTTGCTATATTTTTAGGGTCATTGCTTGATAGAAAAGAGAAAATATAAGTTATGAGATAAGTACTTGATTTCCACTTTTGCACTGTACATGTTCTGCAAACAGAATCAACCATGGACCTGGATGTCATTCAATATTTGGCCAAAGCCAAGAAGAAACAAGGTGTGCTTTTGTATGCTGGCTTACACTTTAAAACCACTCTGGAGGTTGCATTTCATTATTTTGCTTTGTTTTGTTTGCAGACCCTGCAGCTTTGCAAGCAGCTTTCAATGAATTGGAAGAAATGACAGACCCTGACTCAGGAGGAACACTCAGCTTTGACCAACATATGTACATCTCCTGTGCAGAAGTAGGGCTACAGGTAAGACACACAGATTATGTCCTGTATTGCAAGCAACAAGTTAAAACTTATTTGGCAATGCCAACAGCACCGTGTGTGCTACTACAGTGTGTGCACCAGCAAGATCACACTGTAAGAGTTGTCAATAAACATATAGAGATGGAGAATTAGTATGTAACTGTGCTTACAGCTTTAGATTTCAGGTGAATGCTTATTCCATTATATTGCTGTACCTAGTGAAATGGCCAAAGAATGCTTATGCCTTATTCTGCATAGTTTTAACTACCCAAAATGTAATGATCATGTTGTTTTGTTTTCTAGCTGGGATGTTTGGACATAACGGCAGCTTGTCTCAAAAAGTTCTTTGATGGCAATCCACCAGCGGATCAATATTTGTGTCGCGCCTTTCTCTGCCAGATCCAGTTGAAGTGTCCTCCGCCCACAGGTACCATGGTGAGTGCGGTTAATTGGGAACGGCTCTGTTTAGGAGTGTTGCTTCTCTTCTGTTTCTCAAGACACTCACTTTGATTTCTGTGACTGCATTTTCTATGTTAAAATGCCATTTAATTGTCCTATCTGTCTGAGGATGTAATTTAAGGACAATATTGTTAATTCATTGTACTTTATATTTCATATGCAGAATTGTCATTATAGCATGGGTGTGTTTTCTTTTATTATAGGCAGACTTTAAAGAGAATGTGCAGTATTGCCTTAAAGCGATCGACATTTCAAAGAGAGAAAAAAGGTAAGTTATCATTCTGAAAAGTTAATTTTTGTTTTATACAGGTGATCATCGTATGATAACCAGTATATAGTCAGACATAATAAAATACACCCTCTATCAGGAGTGTGTTTAGTTCAATGTACTTTAAAACAACATCAATGTTTGAAAAGAAAGAATAAATAATTAAATGATATCTACTTGGATGCCATGACCTCTTATTCACATTTATATCATAAGTAATGTGTTAGTTTAATGAACAAACAACTTCATGAAGGTCTTTGAAATAGAAGTATTTTCAATCCCTGGTGTTTTTCTGTAAAATATATTTGGACATCAGCAGTAAGAAGCATGAAAAGTGTCAAGAGAAAGGGTCAAATGAGCAAACCTCCAATTAGCACCCCAGGGAATGTTTGTTAAACCCATTGCAGCCAAGTATACAACAGTTTCTTTTGTGAATAAATTAGCTGCACTAATGTGCTCTATTTAGAATCAACACATAAATCAGCTTTTTACACATTGAATTATTTGTCTACTGTGGCTCATTAGACAAATAGTATCAATACCATTATTTTGCCCTTCTGGCACATTTTGAAAAGAACTGTACTTAGAGAATACTTTCATTTATGCCAATATACATTATAGACATTACTTCAAGTATATATTATTAATTTCTGCCTTTTGGTACATTGGCTTTGTTTTGAACAGATCTCACTACATTGTGTTCAATGCCTCAGTGCTGTATCTTCAGACAGTGCGTCCTCTCCTGCAACCAGGACGGTGCTGCCACCTCATAACTTCACTTAGGCAGGTGGTCAAAAGTCTGGAAATGGTGGTGGACAAGGATCACAGCTGGAGAGCTGAACTCATGATGCAAGTGGTACCCCATTGCATTCTTATTGCACTCTTATTCTGCATTCACGGGGATGGGTTACAGAGATAATTAAGCAGCATTCCATGTGCTGCAACAGCTCTGTGGCTCCCCAATTAATTGGCTTGCTTCTCATCTAATAGAGGGAAAAAGTGCGCTGATGTAAGCTGTCTTGTGCTCGTGAAAACACCTCAGGTTCAAATGCTAATTTTGCTTTTGGTCGCCTGACACAATATAAAATGTGTATACAGTGGGAGTGAGTTTTAATTGGATTCACAGTTCTTTGAAGGATAGACACTTTCCATAACATCTGTTTTATTCCATGAAATACTGTCACATACATTCTAAATTATCATTTCAACCTATCTTACTGCATGAGGAAAAGAAAAGTAAGATTATGTGAGAAATAAAATATTGTTCAATTAAAATCCCTAATCAAAAATGGGTATGCCCATATTTTAAACTATTCCTATATTTGTCTTTTTCTCTTCAGGCACTTAATTGACGCTCTTTTGGATGCTGGAAAAACGGATGATGCTGCAAGCTATGCCAGAATTACAGAGGAATTCATTAAAAAACACTGCATGCATCTTTATTCTAATGTCTTTCGTTTACAGGTAAACAATTTATTTCAAGGTGTTGAAAGTAAGAAATACAATATTGATTTTTCAAGGATTTATAGTATATCCTAATGGATATATGGTATTGTCCTACACCATGCTTTGTATTTTTCATTGTGAAATGCTCAATTGGAAATATTCAGGGGGCAAATAGTAAAATGAAATTATTCATTCTTACAGTTGTAACTGAATTCAGTTTACAGTGATTTTAAGCCAACTACTGTAAAAGAATTTCAAATTATTTTTTGGGGAAATCCCGTCTAGTTTAATACAAAATAATTTTCGCAGTAAACTACTTGTCAATTGCTGCCAGATTTGACAGTAACTCATTACAGATATTTTTAACACCCTATCCTTCTTGACAGGTATGGCATAATCTGTCAAAACGAGAAATCATCCTTAAAAAGAGCCGCCAGTCCACTGCCTTAACTATCATTTACAAGCTGCTACAATTTAAAAGGTAAGTAATGGGAAGGCCCATTATATTTTTCACTTTCTATGCATGAGTAGAAGTATATCATTTGAGTGGTTTGTAGATTTGATTGCAATCTCTGTTCAAAAAAGGACATTTTAAATTGGTTAAGCTGGGACATCACATTTGACCTTATTCTGCAAATATGTGGCCATTTTGCTTCCCGCACTTCCAGCGCCAATGGCCACACAGCATCAAATATGAACACTAGATCATTCAAGAGTTTTTGTTACAATTTTAAAACATTCAAATTTGATCCAGTCATCGATAAATTATTGGGATTCTTCCTGTTTGTAAAGGCAAGACAAACAACAGTTTTTAGAGGCTAATTAGATTTTTTTCTCCAGTTCAAGAATACTGATGTAAAAAAATCTACATAATTTATATTTTTTGGGCCACGGGCAAATTTATACACGAAAAGTTTGTCCCCAAGTCAAAAAAGGTTGAGAACTCCTTTTGTATCATACTGTGCAATATTAATCAACAATAATGTGTGTAAATAACAAAGTATGAGACTACAACTGTATAATTAGCACTGTACAATAGAACTACTGCATAATCCAATGGTTTAAACGGTTAATAGCCCAAGGGAAGATTCAAGTTTGTAGCATAATCATTTATGAGCTTGATTTATTATGTAACGATTTGTGCAACTGTTAGCAGAAGCATTTTAATTTAGAGTTTGTAATTCCTGAAACACACAAATGCATTGGACTCCCCTAATGTCTTTAGGGGATTGGGAGAAATAAGTGAGGATGAACTTACGAAAAAGGATTTAAATGAACTTGAGGAAATTTTTAGCCTCATGGGGGAGTCAACAAAACCTTCTCTACGAACACCCCTCCCACCATCTAACAGGTATGTGATCAAAAACTCTTTATAACACCTTTGATTCAAGGCTTTTTGTCCGTTTTACACCAAATCTCACTGTATTTTGCTCTGGATAATAGAGTGTCCTTTCTCCTGGAGCTTGCTTTTCTTGCTTTGCAAGGAAAGAATCATAAAGTGGCTGACAAATGCTTAAAAAAACTAAAGTCAGCCGGCGAGACTGTGAGTACTCATTTTCCTAAAATATTGAAGCCGTTAGCATAATATTGCCACATATTATTTTTTTTAAATGATTTGTGTATTTGTACTGCTTGTGGACAAAAAATGTGAAATGACTACTTAAGTCTATGTCTCATGCATAAAATAGATACTTGAATAAAAAATAATAACTAAACGTTGTTCTTACTTAGTGTGACTCTTGAAAAATCTTTTTACATTTAGAGTATCGGAGAACAGATAATGATGGAGTGCATCAACTGTGAAATAAACCTTCGGAAGAAAGAGACAAAGACGAATGACTACTCCAAATCCAGTGTGGAGGTGCTTTCTCAACGACACTTCTCAGAACATATTAGTATTGGTCATTTGATTACAAGTTCAAAGTTAATCATTTTCACTTTTAAGAAAGCCACAGTTGTGCATAAACACTGCTTGAAATACACTTCATACAGCACTTGATTCTTCTAGGATTTTTCCCCATTTCTTTTTTTAATATCTAGTATACTCGGTGATAGAACGGTTGTCTCTTTTACTTGCTTCATAAGACTTTTGTTTCACCCCTAGGCTCGACTGAAAGCTATATTAAAGCTTAATCAGTGTCTTCAGGCTGCAGTCAGAGAGGGGGACCCTCAAGCTGTTCAAGCAGTGTGTGCAACACAGTGGAGCTTCTGTCTTCCACTGTTACAGCACAATCTCCGTAGACATGTTAAGACACCTCTGTCACGGGTAGCCCAAGCACTAGAAGACATGCAATGGTAACCGATTTAAATGATTCTACATGTAGTCATATTAATATCACCCCAAAGAACATGCTTCCTTTTACCTTGCTAGTATGAAGTGTCATTGCAGACTTTCTACAGATGATAGTGGGGCTGTTTACACAGGAAATATTAGCTTTATGCACTGGATCTTTAAATACCTCTTCCTGTTAATATGGTGTGAAACCAGGAAGGAAAGAAATTATTCAGTAATGTGTGAATACTGAAGGCACTGAAATAACCATTGTAAACATAAATTAATACTTCCTACAGTGTTTGTTAGTAAATAACAATTATTAGACTTAGTAGGCTTTCCTACTGTTTTTGTTAGTAAAGAACATTCATTTCCGTTCTAAGAGTTAGAAGGTCGTTTTTCCAGCATGCTGTTCACAGTTCGATGTCAGGTTCATGCCGAGCTTGCAGTAACTGAAGAAGAGGATGGACTTCTTGAGGCCTCACAAAATCACCTCCAAAAAGCAATGCAGCTGGATAATGGCACACAAAAAGAAAGATTGTCATCAGCATTCCACCTCCTACAGCTCCGACGAAACCTTTATCAAACGCCCTCTCGAATAGAAGATAAAGCCGCAATGCTTATGCAGCAGGTTAGAAGCACTGTTTGGCACATTTCGAGGCAGACAATTTCACTTTTAAACACTTCTAGAATATTTAATAATGAAACATGACTTCCAGAAAAGACAATACTTTGGTAAACTGTATTTTGCAATAAGCCACCATCTTTTTTCAGATCAAGGAAAGGCAGCCCCAACAGAATACTGACTGCCGCCCGTTGCTGCTGACTGTGGGTCAACTATTGGCTCCTGCTGATTTCCAAATGGTGCTAAATGCAGACAACATCTCGAAAAGTACATTTTCTTCTTTCTCACTTTCAGCATTCACTTAGTAGTTGCAATGGTCTAAAAATCATGAACAGGAAAATTATTTTCTCATTATTTTTATATGCTGCAATTGAAATGGCTGGAGGAACAATGATTTCCGTACATTGGACGTACATTTCTTCCGCGCAGTGAATAAGCATGCATATTTAATCAATTTGAATAAATTATAGGCAATCACTCAAGTCCTGGGAAACTACAACAAATTATATGGAATATGGAATTTATAATACTGCCATAATGAATTATGAAAAAAACAACTTTGTAACATAAAGTTTTGTTTTGCTAGTTACCAAATCCACTGTTGGATGTGGACCAACAGCAAATCTATCTGCTGAGGCTCATAATTACTATGCAGCTGTGCAGAAGTTGGATGGATACCTAGACCGACAAGGAGAAAATGCTGACAATACGGAGAGGTAGCTATCCTTTGTGCATATGTGTGGGTGTGTCAAGGGGGTGCATGAGTTTGTCTGTAGTGTATATGTACTCAGTTGTGTATATGTGAATTCTCTATATTCGCTTTCAATCAGTCAGTGATTAGTTCAAATTGGATACCTGCCATTC